>NC_089231.1:83658845-83958850 GCF_963924675.1 Phocoena phocoena | reverse complement strand
CAGTAGCAATCTAAAAGAGGTGTTATTGCTAAAATCTCTTCCATGTATGTTAAAGCTCTACTATATTTAATGATAGTTACTGTGTGTTTTAATTTTATTCAGAGGTGTTGGTGCCATGGAAATAGTTGCTATGGATATGAAGCTTAGAGGAATGTACATTGCTCGACAGCTGAGCTTTACTGGAGTGACCTTCAAAATTGAGGAAGTTCTTCTTTCTCAGAGCTATGTTAAAATGTATAACAAAGCAGTCAAACTGGTGAGCATGTTTTTATTAACTCTTAGTACTTTTAATGTACCTGGTAATGTATCTGTTAGCCAATTTTGTCCAGTCAGGAGTATATTTTGTCCAGTATACTCCTGTCAGCTCACAGGAGTATATTTCTGCTATAAAACAACAGATAAATCACTGGTTCCTTATTTCCCAATTTTCTCTTTGTTAAAGTAATTTATAAAAAATAGCCATTTATTTTGGTTGTATAGTTTTAAAAATCACAATGTAACTTTCCTAAAATGACTGCATTAGTTAATAAGAATTTTGGGACAGCTCTATGTGAGCGTCCTAAAAAACATTTGTTTAGAGATTCCCAAGTTACTGAAAATGCTTTGTTGAGTTAATGTTAAATGGTGTCTTGCACTTTATTTTGATTGAATTAGTCATTTTAAAATCACACTCAAAAGATTGAAATATCTAAAATGTTGATTGTGCACCTTCAGTGGGTCATCGCCAGAGAGCGGTTTCAGCAAGCTGCAGATCTGATTGATGCTGAGCAACGAATGAAAAAATCCATGTGGGGTCAGTTCTGGTCTGCTCACCAGAGATTTTTCAAATACTTGTGCATAGCATCCAAAGTTAAGAGGGTTGTTCAACTAGCTCGAGAAGAAATCAAGAATGGAAAAGTAAGTTGGAGAATGCATTAACAAGTTCATCTTTGGTTATGTGTTTTAGTCTTTTGAGTGTTGAGGCTTTCTGCTTAAAAAAGCCTTTTCTTTCTAAAGGGTACTTGTAAAAACTATTAACGTAGTAAGACTTTAAAAAATGCATTTTTAAGATAATAAAAGCAATACGTGTTTATAAAGAATTTGGATAGTTCAAAAGTATAAGCAAACATCACTATAATTTGGCTAACCATAGATGTAACAACTGATAACACATGGATATATATATTACATTAAGGTGTTTTCCTTTTTGGTAAATACATATTTAGTTAAAGCACAAAGAACTGGGGCAGGGGCTTCAGTAGTGTCCACTGTTGTAATACTGTTTCCTAGCTAAGTGTATTACATGTAGCATGTCTCAAATATATGTAGAATAAATAAATTGGTACACACATACAGTAATGGGTAATTCTTGTTTGAAATCTTTTTTTAAACTAAATATTTAAAATATGTCTTAAGAAACACATAGATATTTTTATTTATAATTAATAATATTCTTTTTTGCCTCCAGTGTGTTGTAATTGGTCTGCAGTCTACGGGAGAAGCTAGAACATTAGAAGCCTTGGAAGAGGGTGGAGGAGAATTGAATGATTTCGTTTCAACTGCCAAGTAATGTTTATGGTTTTGAGTTTTTACTTAGATTAGTTTAAATGTTGGCATTTCTTGGAGGCAAAATTTTTGCGTTTTAAAGTTTTTCTGATTTTAGTTTTTATGGTCCTGTGTATGCATAACAACATGTCTATTGGAAAACAATAACATAGAAATGCTGAAATGTTAAGTATTTTGACAATATTATGTCCAGTATTTGGACTAACTGAAGGACTTGATTTTTGTTTGTTTTGTACATCTTGGAAATCTGACAGCTTGGTTTAAGATACTCAGTTTTGTTTTGGCTTTGTGTATTGGAAACTACCATTATCCAGAGGAGCAATATAGTTTAGTTTGCCCCAGTTTAGTATGCTCTAATATAAACATTGCAAATAATCCTGAGATAGTCAAAAGAGATTTTTAAAATGTTTTTAGACACTGGTTTTCAGTTTGTTTGCCTAACAGACGGTTCTAACTCTGGTAGCAAAAAACTTTTGCTGCCATGCTATCTTTTGCCTTAGGGGACACATTCAAGTGGCTCATTTTAAGATAGATATAACTTAAAACTACTTTTAAAAGCAAAACATGGCACCTGCTAACCTGTATCTTTCCTGTGCTTGCCTGCCTAGTATTGCCTCTGAAATGATAGGCACTAGTTACAGGGAGCTATTAAGCAGTTGAAGTGGCTAGTCCAAATTGAGATGACCTTTAAGTATGAAATAGACACCAGGTTTCAAAGACTTAAAGAAATATAATGTAAAACATTTCATTGATTACATTTTAAAGTGATATGTTAAGTTAAATAAAATATTATTAAAGTTAGTTTCACAAGTTTTCTTTTACTTTTTAATGTAGCTACTAGAAAGTGTAAAAATTGTGCTTGGCTTGCACTGTATTTCAGTTGGACAGTCTTGGCCTAGAATATTAAAATTCATTTGAGCTGGATTATCAGTATTTTGTAAGATTGAATAAAATGTACTTTTCATTTTTTATTTTTTAAAAATTTATTTTATTTCATTTTTATTTATTTTAAAAATATTTTCTTGGCTGTGTGTGTCTTCATTGCTGCACGGGGGCCACTCCTCGCTGCAGTGCACGGGCCTCACATTGCGGCAGCCTCTCCCGCTGCAGAGCACGGGCTCCAGCCACGTGGGCTTCAGTAGTTGTGGCACGTGGGCTCAGTGGTTGTGGCTGGCTTGAGGGCTCTAGAGCGCAGGCTCAGCAGTTGTGGTGCATGGGCTCCATTGCTCCACAGCATGTGGGGTCCTCCCGGACCAGGGCTTGAACATGTGTCTCCTGCATTGGCAGGCGGATTCTCAACCACTGTGCCACCAGGGAAGCCCCAAATGTATTTTTTAGTAAGACATAGATTTTATTATTTGTAACTCTTGCATGTACCTGAAAATGGAAAATATATGTGAAATAAATTGGTTAAAGGATTGTTAAAGTCCTTTACATTCAGAATCCAACTCTTTTGAATCACTTGTTGACTCGAGTCACTGATGTGCAATTTTTCTTCATGGAGTCTTCCTCTGTGCAGCAGTTCTGAAAAAGAACCAGGAACCATTGGTGCTGAGTTCCTAAGCCAGCTTTACAGTTATGTGGAGTTAACCTACTTTTGATATCCAATTTGGAAATGCTGCTAATCAAGTATACTTATTTTAAACAAATACATTCATTAAGACTTTATGTATAATAAACTATTTTGCATACTGAGCCACTAACTGTCACGTTTTCTCTCTTCGAACAGAGGAGTGTTGCAGTCACTCATTGAAAAACACTTCCCTGCTCCAGACAGGAAAAAACTTTATAGTTTGCTAGGCATCGATTTGACAGCTCCAAGTAACAACAGCTCACCAAGAGATAGTCCTTGTAAGGAAAATAAAATAAAGAAGCGGAAAGGTGGGCACTTTTCTTTAAATGGTGCTGGAAGTAGTATAAATTTGAGCATCTTGATGCAAGCTGTATTTTGGGAATGTACTGCCTTCCTTGAATTGGCTCATGTCGGGTTTTTTTTTTTTTTTTTTAAGGAAGTGTCTTTCTTCCTCCCTCCCTCCCTCCCTCCCTCCCTTCCTTCCTCCCTGCCTCCCTCCCTCCCTCCCTGCCTCCCTCCCTGCCTCCCTTCCTTCCTTTTTATGGCCGCACCACATGGCTTGCGGAATCTTAGTTCCCTGACCAGGGATTGCACCTTGGGCCATGGCCATGAAAGCACGGAGTCCTAACCACTGGACCACCAGGGAATTCCCTTGGCTCATGTAGTTTTTGAATGCACAAGTAATCCCATTTTAAATTGGGGCTTTAACGATTTGACTGGTGCTGAGTAGGCACTGTATCGAGCACTGCACACACATGATCTCATTCAACTTGCAAGGGACCCGTATGAAAGTAGGTTATGTTTTTTCAGTTTTATAGGCAGAGGAAGCTAAGGCACAGAAAGACTAAATGGTTAAGCGATATCCCCAGGTTGGCACAACTACTGGGTGATAAATGGGGAACCAAAATCCGGGCCTTTCTATTGTCAATGCTGTGTGAGTGTGTGTGTGTGTGTGTGTGTGTGAGTGAGAGTGTGTGTTTATATAGTCTTCTTTAAAGAGACTTTTGTTAGTTTATTATTTAATTATTAGGAATACACTCATCTTTGTTTGTTAGACATTTTATAATAATACAAACTTGGGTCTGTGTTTAGGTGGTTACTAAGTAAGCTCTTTGACTTTCAGAAGGTAACTTCTCAGGCTCTCTTTCTCTAAAATGGTGATAATAACTCATTATATTGTGAAGACTGTCATACTGTGTGTTCTAAACACAGTGCCTGACACTTTAACCTTACCTTTCATCGGTTCTAAGAAATGCTTTTTTTTCCCTTACATTTTTAATATGCCTGAAAGTAGGTTGGCTATTATAATATAATTGACAGTATTTTTTAATTTTAGTGGCACAAAAAGTAAAGCTGAGTCCTAGAGTCAGTAACAGAGTAGTCAGATAGATAGATGGTCATGTTTCCCTTTTTTGAATTATGTTCTCACCATCATTAATATGTGAACATTTTAATGTTCTGCTTAGTTTTGGTTGGTTTATTCCAGATATCTTTTATGAATATTCAGTAAGATAATTCAGATCAGCACCTTGTTTGACTTTTAAAAATGTAGTTTTATAGATTAGTTTTTTTAGTATTCCATAAAGTATTTGCATATTTTATAAATCTGTAATTATTAGGCCTCTTCTCTCAACCTGATACACAAATTGTGACAATGCCAGAGATTCTGTTTCATCTCTGTTGTCTTGAGATGTTTATTTTGAAACTTGTGCACTTGAAGGCTGTCTTGCATTTGTACTTATGTACCTGATTTCTTCTTAAGAATAATTGAATATAACCTGATTTCTTATAGGAATCCAAAAGGCTAGCTCTTGTTTATGAATTTTTAATTGTTCTTATATACTTACACAAATGCTGTTTTTCTTCATTTCTCATTTGAGTTAACTAAGTGTATTAGCTCATGAACTAAATGTAACTTCCTGGATCTTTAGAATAGTGTGTTTGGGCTGACTCTCTTGTTTGGGGTTTGAGGATAGGTGAAGAAATAACTCGAGAATCCAAAAAAGCAAGAAAAATAGGTGGCCTTACTGGTAGCAGTTCTGATGATAGTGGAAGTGAATCTGATGCCTCCGATAATGAAGAAAGTGACTACGAGAGCTCTAAAAACATGAGTTCTGGAGATGACGATGATTTCAACCCATTTAGAGATGAGTCTAGTGAGGATGATGAAGATGGTAAGTTCATGAATCTATTAAATGTAAGCTGAAGGCTAGTTATTTCTGTGTATTTGTTTGTTTATTTATTTTTGGCTGCGTTGGGTCTTAGTTGCGACAGGCGGGATCTTTTGTTGTGGCGTGCGGGCTTCTCTCTAGTTGTGGACACAGGCTGCAGAGCACATGGGCTCTAGTTGCGGCACACGGGCTTAGTTGCCCTGTGGTATGTGGGATCTTAGTTCCCTGACCAGGGATCAAACCTGCATCCTCTGCAATTGGAAGGCAGATTCTTAATCGCTGGACCACCAGGGACGTCCCTATTTCTGTGTATTTGAAATGGGGTATTGTACTAAAACCTTTTTTTTCCTATAGAAATCATCACACAGATTCTAATCTTTGCTTGGTGGCAGCTCCAAGCTTGTCTGTCTTCTGGAGGTTCAGCATATTTATGTGAGATCATGACCTCAATTTTGTGCACTTAAGTTTAACCTCAAACCATGGAATTTACCTCATGGTTTATGGGTGTACTGGACCTCTGAAGTTGGTGGTGGTTTACAAGTTGTCGCTCAACAATACAAAAAAAAACAACGGTTGTTTCCTTTGGAAATTCTGTGCTTGTGTTAACAAATGATTTGATACGTGTCTTTCCTTAATTTTCAGATCCCTGGTTAATCAGAAAGGACCACAAGAAAAACAAAGATAAAAAAAAAAAGAGAAGTATAGATCCAGATTCTATTCAAAGTGCCTTATTAGCATCAGGTCTTGGATCAAAACGACCTAGTTTTTCTTCTACACCAGTAATTTCACCTGCTCCTAACAGTGCACCAGGTATCCATGTGGAAGCTTGCTTTGTCTGTGAAATGTACTTTTAAACAAAACAAATATTTACACTTTGTACTGATTTTTAACAAATGTACTTCATCTAGCTAACAGTAACACCAACAGCAACAATAGCCTTATAACAAGTCAGGATGCCGTGGAAAGGGCCCAGCAGATGAAGAAAGACCTACTTGATAAACTAGAAAAATTAGCTGAAGACCTCCCTCCTAATACCCTGGATGAACTTATTGATGAACTTGGTGGCCCTGAGAATGTTGCTGAGGTAAATATGACTTGATCAGGGCTGTGTCTCTTCTAGGTAATTTTTTGCCACTTTCAAACCCTTTAGAATAAGTGATATATTTGGTATCATCATATAATTATCTAATATCCTCTATTAGATCTTAGAACCCTTGTTCTACTCTAGTTGTCATCCTAGAGCAAGTAAATTCCTGCCCCTATTATCTTGAGTATCTGCCCCAAGACACGGATCTCTGTTATTGCACCTGTCATGCAGGCTTTGTTATCATTGCCGCATGTCTGTTTTCTCCCCTGGAATTTGAACTTTTCAGAACCAGGCACTGTGTTGCAATGTTCTCTCTCCCCCAGCGCCTGGTGCAGGACAGGTTGCACAGTACATGCTGGTTTCATTATCCCTTTCACCTCCCACCAAGTTTCTATGATGGGAGCCCTGAGCTTCATGCACCATAGTCAGCTACATTAATTGTAAGTGACGCTGTTTGGCTTTGCAGATGACAGGCCGCAAGGGGAGGGTTGTAAGCAATGATGATGGAAGTATATCTTATGAGTCAAGATCTGAACTTGATGTCCCTGTGGAAATACTAAATATCACGGAAAAACAAAGATTTATGGATGGAGATAAGGTATGTTTTTCTGGGATGCTTTTTGGCGAAAAGAATAATGCCCATCCATTTGGATTAATCTTTAGGTTTTTTCTTTTAATATAAATCATGTCTTTTGAATTTCTTACTCTATTTTTTTTAAGTAATTACACATAATCACTGAACATTTTACATGTTTTCATTATTTTCTTATAAATTGAATGTGGTGTTTTGTGCATAGAATTAGATGTAGCTCTTGATAGCTTTGGAGGCCTTTGAAGTCTTTAATCAGAATATTAAATTGTGTTCTCTCAGGTCATCTTAGTGGCACTATACCTAATGCTACACCCTAGTGTCAGTGTAATCTTGAGTCTAGAAATATATTTAAGCACATGCCCCGATTACTGGGATCCTTTGATCTTGCTGTTTATTGTCTTGCTCTGCCATGTCCTATTGAGACGATTTACTCTGAATGGTCGTAGATTACACTTGCGTAACTGACCACTGCAGAGGTCGTGGTCACCTTCAGAGGCCCTTTCTGTATGCTCTTATTGTTAAGTAAACTTCATCAATTTTCAGATTCTCAGATCAGTTCTTCCTCCATCTAGTTGGAATTGCTATAAGCGTTTTGCTAATAAATAGGTAGGAGCACCACTTCAACCTCCTTCCTTAATCTAAAGGGGGTAGAATAAAATCTTATCTCTTTATCCACATTTTGCTTTGTATTTCAAAATTTTTTTGCCTCTGCAACTAGAAAATAGACGGTAGTTATTACCATTATCAAAGTTGTCTTTTATATGTATTTAAAAGCTCATGTTACATATTTTAAAGATTATAGGTAGAGGTATTAGTTATTTTAAGTACTTGTTTCGTTAGTAATTTAGGCCCATTTGTGTTAGAAATTGTATTAGTTGGGGTCAGATTTGGCTGTTAAGTGACAGAAAATCCAAAATCATATTCACTTAAAGTGGAAGTTCATTTCTCTCATGTACAAGTTTGAGTAGGTGGACCAGGACTGGTATGACCCCTTGAAGTCTAGGTCTCTTCTGTCTTGTTCCTTTAATATGCAGCCTTCCATTTCCTAGTTACCTCCATATTTCAGGTTCAGTCATTACATCTCTACATTTCAGCCAGCAGAGAAAAAAAGAGGAGGGGAAGGGCATATCGTTGATTAGGGGCATTTCCTGGACGTTGTTCAGGTGACCTACTGGCTGGAGTGTGCCCACACTTAGCTGTAAGGGAGACTGGGAAATGTAATCTTGATTCTGGGTGTCCTTGTAACCATGTACAGCTAAAACTGAGAGTTAGGAAGTAAAGGAGAATACGTATTGGTGGCTGTTTCCCCACCTCTCTTTGTGCAGAAGTGATCTTTTGTTCTTTTCTCCTTACATTTGATACAGAATATTGCTATCATCTCAGAAGCTGCCAGCTCCGGTATTTCATTACAAGCAGATAGGAGAGCTAAAAATCAAAGGCGAAGAGTTCATATGACCCTGGAATTACCATGGAGTGCTGATAGAGCAATCCAGCAGTTTGGTAAGTTCCTACGCTGAGTTTCACTTCACAGCCAGGAATTACCGGGGAAATATTCTAATGCTAGATATACTAAACTTGACAGATATGTAGGTTTTGGAGATGTTTGTGTATTGCATATACCTTAAAATATAGAGGCCATCATGAATTTATTTCCTGGCTGTTTTAAAAGCTGTAAAAGACCTACAGTAGGGCTTTCTGGCATTATATTCAAGAATGGGGCTCCTCAGGAGTATCTTCATTGTAGATCTGCAAGGATGTTATCCATGTCAGAGCAACTGCCACTTGATGTCTTTTTCAACCCCCAGTAGCTTCATTGAGGGCACATTGCTCCTCCTTTCCCTTCCATCTTCATGTCCCTGTGACCTGGTGATTTAAAAAACAACAACAACAATTTTGGGAGAATCCAGAGCAGCTGTGCATCAGCAACATTGTGGTCAACCAAACTGGGGTAGCACCAGTAATGTGTTCATCATTTAATAATTTTATGGAGTTTCTGCTCCCCCGTAAGTGGGAGTATTGTTCTGAATACAGATGTTGTTCAAGTTGGCATTTTTGATTTTGTGCCTTTTGGGGAGTTAGGGTAATTGTTACATTCTTTAATTTTTCTTCTGGTTTAAAGATTTCTGGATACCAGCTTACTGTTAAGTGCTGGGAATAGGTCTCAGAATACTAGTATCTTGAGAGCACAATCAGCGAATTTTTTTTTTTTTTTTAATGTCATTACAGGGCGAACTCATAGATCAAACCAAGTTACTGCTCCAGAATACGTCTTTCTGATTTCTGAATTGGCAGGAGAACAAAGATTTGCATCTATTGTTGCTAAAAGACTTGAGAGTTTGGTAAGTTTTTGAGTTATATAGATGTGTGTAAAAGATGATGTATGTTAACCTGTCTTCTGTGCCTTGATTGGAGATTTTATGTTTGGATAGGGTGCGCTTACACATGGAGACAGAAGAGCAACAGAATCCAGAGATCTGAGTAGGTTCAACTTTGATAATAAGGTACATTTCAGCTTTCACTATCTGTGAAAAATGATTGCAGTGTATGGTGTCTGTAAGGAACAGAAAGGGAAAGTAGTTGCTGTTTAAAACTTAAAGCTGTCTCCTCTTATGGTTTTGCTATAACATCATGGCTAGTCCTGTAAGACACGTGGCAGTTAGATCTTTGGTGATCAACTGTGCAACATAATCATCTTCTCATTCCTACTGGAAAATAAGACTGTAATAATACTTGTGGACGAATGCAGTGTGAGTCCCAGAAGTAAAGAAAGCTGTTTATTATGGAATGCCTGCTGTGTACAAAGGTGTGAATGAGGCACTAGGCAGTGTAGAATATATATAAAAATAATTGAGTCCTGCTATTTTTGACTCTTTGGTACAATAATAGTTCTTATAGCATTCACTTGGTCATGTGATTGAAGAGTATCCAAATGCTGAAACTTGTTAAATTTATTTGGTTTTTATTGCAGTATGGAAGAAATGCTTTAGAAATTGTCATGAAATCCATTGTAAACCTAGATTCTCCTATGGTATCACCACCTCCAGACTATCCTGGAGAATTCTTTAAAGGTAACTTTTAAAAATAATCATAACAAAGGAAAATGAGTACTGACAAGAAGGTACAAAACTCATTCTAACATGTGCTGCTGTTTTTAGTTTTCTTTGGACATAAAATGTATAAAATTTAGAAATTGATAGTTAACAGACACCTAAATTGATGTCTTATAATAAGCAGTAGATTTATTAAATTTCATTCAGGTGACGTGTTTTTACTGTTGATAGAGTTCGTTGCATGTTGTTTAATACTAGATTACTAGAGGAAAAATGGTTTTGTTAGATTAATTTGAACATGACTATGCCAAATAGCTTTTAAAATTTAAAGTACCTAGGTAAATAATCTGTGGGGGCTAGTGAGGGTACAGATAAAACAAAACTAGCCGTGTATTAACTGTTGTTAAAACTGGGTGCTGGGTACCTGTGGTCCATAGAATATTCTCTTTACATTTGTGTGTATTTAGAAATTTTTATATTTAAAAAAAAGTCCTAAGTAGTGCTATAGAAATTCTTAGATGTATCTTGCAAATCTGAAGAATAGATTTTACCCCATTAATATTAGTAGTCTGGGTGATTTCAGTAGTTCAGCAAACTGAAAATATTTTGGAAAATAAACAGATGTAAGGTATTTGAAACATTATCCTTATAGAGTTAGCATTTTTTACTAGGAAGTCCTTTCCAATTGAACCCATGTTTAGTGTTGGTAACAGTCCATATTGACATAGCTGGCAGGGGTGCTTATAATCACTGATGGCATTTAACAAAACAAAAAACCAATAAAGTCTTGGCCCTGTTCTTTTTCTCCCTTTCCCTTTCGTTCCCTCTTATTTTCTTTTTATTTGGTCATTGGAGGGATTGTCAAAAACAACTCCCCAATTTATTTCTAATTCTAAAAAATTACATGTTTTTTATTCATTATAAGTGATGAAAACAATCTAAAAGTGAATAATGAGGAGCCCATACCGTCTCCTTAACTACCTGCTACCTACCAGTCTCACCTGCTGATGTTAACAAATGTTGACAATCTGAACAGGGGCAGCCTTAACACACCTTTATCCGTTTGTCTAAACACAGAGCTTTTTTAAAAAAACATGTTAATATTACTTGCAACGTACTTTTCTCACTTGGTACATCACAGGCATCCCTTACAAATCAATAGCTATAGTACTAACACATATTTTAACAGTTGTGTAATATTCTACATCTAGCTTATGTAACAGTTTTTCCCTTGTTGATGTTCAAGTGGCTTTCATTTTTTTGCATCACAAACAGTGCTGGAATTACAGCAGTCATCCTTCTATTCAGGAATTTCCTCCCATAGGATGGATTCCCAAAATGAGGATTTTTTGCATTGGAGCTCTTTGGCTACAGAGTTGTCATCTGCAGAATCTACACATTTTGAGCATGTAGCAGTCTAGCTGATTAAATAAATGTGTAAATAGGATATAATTATGCTTCCTGTTGATCCTTTTCTCTTTCTTAAACCCTTTTTACTGTAAGTCTGGGTTAGAGCCTGGACACAAATACTTTTTAAAAGTTTTATAAACTGTCCTCTTAGTAACGTAATTCAGAACATGTTGACAGTTATACACGTTGCTCATCTTCTGCATCGCCTTGTCAGTACTGATAGGTAACGTTTGGAAAGGAAGCATGATTATTTCCTTACATAAATTATTTAATTAGTATCCTGCTGTATGTTCGAAGTTGTTTAGATTCTGTGGGTGACAGCTTTGTAGCCAAGGATCTCCACTGCCACGGGTTGTTGTTGAAAAGATATGACATTTTAGTGAAATAATAAAATATAATGTGAGGTTTGCGTACTCTAGGATTTTGAAGTGTCTAAAGATCTTTAGGGGCTGTGGGTTCCATTTAATTCAGCTAATAGGAACTATGCATAGACTGTGTCTTATATGCTAGAACTTGATCTAATTTGATTAGTCAGTTAACAGCTCATTGAGTTATTTGGGCTATAAGGTTTATTTTTTGATTGTTTTAATTTATTTTATTTTTGGCTGTATTGGGTCTTCGTTGCTGTGTGCAGGCTTTCTCTAGTTGTGGCGAGTGGGTTTCTCACTGCAGTGGTACAGTGGCTTCTCTTGTTGTGGAGCACGGGCTCTAGGCGTGCGGGCTCCAGTAGTTGTGGTTCGCGGGCTCTAGAGCACAGGCTCAGTAGTTGTGGCACACAAGCCTAGTTGTTCCACAGCATGTGGGATCTTCCCAGACCAGGGTTCTAACCCGTGTCCCCTGCATCGGCAGGCGGATTCTTAACCACTGCGCCTCCAGGGAAGCCCTGGGCTATAAGGTTTTTTATAAATTTGTTTTATTACAGATGTTCGACAAGGACTAATAGGAGTTGGCCTGATAAATGTAGAAGATCGTTCAGGAATTCTTACTCTAGATAAAGGTAATGGTATGACTTTTGTATGTATATTCATAACTGTTGCTGTATCATTATAGCCCATTTTGTTGTTTATGCTTTCGTCAAGTTGAAGGGGAAGCTTCAAGTCTCTAGGTCTCAATCCCTCATTACTGAGTGTTCACAGAGCATTCTCGGTGGTTTTTGCTATGAATAACTATGGTTATTCAAGAAATTAAATCTCTATTCTCTCTACATAGCAGCAGTTCTCAAACCAGGTTGCATATATGATCAGCTGTTGAGTTTTTTAAAAAGTACTGAAGCCAGGGCAGGAGCTCAGACATCGGTAATTTTCCAGAAGCTCCTGGGCATTCTTACTTGTGCAGCCAAAGTTGAGCTTCACTGACTTAACAGCACTTAAACTTTATGAGTTAAGACTTAATGTTGGAAAACTAACATTCTGTTGTGCTAAATTATATTCATACCTTCAGTAAGCGAAGCTGAAGATGCAAAAATTCAATTTGGCAAACATCTTTTGAGCATGTAGTATAGTCGTGCTAATTGCTAGAGGTAGAAGTGGTCGAAGTATAGCCCTGTTCTGGGAACAGTACCGGAGTTGTGAGGGAAGTCTTAGAGAAGAAAGTGAGACTCTTACTAGGCTGAGATGAATAAATTTTTTAAATTGCCATTTGAATGCATTAAATCTTTCATACAATCTTGTCATTGCAGATTATAACAACATAGGAAAATTCTTAAATAGAATTTTGGGCATGGAGGTGCATCAGCAGAATGCGTTATTTCAGTATTTTGCAGACACACTTACTGCAGTTGTTCACAATGCCAAAAAAAATGGGAGATATGATATGGGAATCTTAGGTAAGTGGGGAAATTTTTAAAACATCATATGTATTCTTTTTTTCTTTCTTTTTAATGAATTAATTTCATTTTTGGCTGCATTGGGTTTTCTTTGCCGCACATGGGGTTTCTGTAGTTGCAGTAAGCGGGAGCTACTCTTCGTTGTGGTGCGTGGGCTTCTTGTTGCCGTGGCTTCTCTTGTTGCAGAGCATGAGCTCTAGGTGCACGGGCTTCAGTAGTTGTGGCACGTGGGCTCTAGAGCACAGGCTCAGTAGTTGTGGCGCATGGGCTTAGTTGCTCCGCGGCATGTGGGATCTTCCCCGACCAGGGCTCGAACCCGTGTCCCCTGCATTGGCAGGCGGATTCTTAACCACTGCGCCACCAGGGAAGCCTGTCATATGTATTATTGATGAAATTTTTTTTTTATATGTTGCTTTTTCTTGTTCAAGATCTTGGTTCTGGAGATGAAAAAGTGAGGAAAAGTGATGTTAAGAAGTTTCTGACTCCAGGATATTCAACCTCTGGCCATGTAGAATTATACACGGTAAGTTTAGAAAACGTGCACGTTCAAGTATAATATCATTTTCTGGTAAGCATTCTCCGAAGTGAGTTTAATTTAAATTTTATTATTATTTTTTTTTACAGATAAGTGTAGAGAGGGGAATGTCCTGGGAGGAAGCTACCAAGATTTGGGCTGAGTTGACAGGACCAGATGATGGCTTTTATTTGTCATTGCAAGTAAGACTTGTTTCCCTTAAATGTTAGTTGTTAAGATATGTAATGTGTTTTCATTGCCAGCATTGTAATTAATCTGTTCACTTTGTGCTGATTTTCCAATTGTATTTAGCTTTCTGTGTTTTGATAATTTATCACTGTAATTGTGATATATTTTTATTTAATACATTTTGAGGAGTATTATTAAATGCTAGTTTTAAATTATTACTTATTGGGGAATTCCCTGGTGGTCCAGTGGTTACTATTCCACACTTCCACTGCAGGGGGCACAGGTTTGATCCCTGGTCAGGGAATTAAGATCCTGCATACTGCGTGGTGTGGGCAAAAAAAAAAAAAGTTTACATATTATTAGTAAATTGAACCCTTGTTTTCCATAATATAGTGAGTGACCTTCTTTAGTCATAATAATGCTTTATGTCTTCAAGATTCAGTTTTCAGTTATTAGTGTAACTACATTCATTGGTTTAGTATTTGCCTGTGGACAGAGCTAAGGAGAGAGGATGTGTGAGTGTGTATGTGTGTGTGTGTGCACGTGTGTGTACGTGTTTACATTTAGACATATACATATACACACACAAATGAATGCATATTTGTCCTGATCAAAACTGGAATTTTGGGGCTTCCCTGGTGGCGCAGTGGTTGAGAGTCCGCCTGCCGATGCAGGGGACACGGGTTCATGCCCCGGTCCGGGAAGATCCCATATGCCGCGGAGCGGCTGGGCCCGTGAGCCATGGCCGCTGAGCCTGCGCTTCTGGAGCCTGTGCTCCGCAACGGGAGAGGCCACAACAGTGAGAGGCCCACGTACCGCAAAAAACAAACAAACAAAAAATATGGAATTTTAATCTTACCTCTTCTCTGATTTTTTTTTTTTTAATTTATTTTATTTTTGGCTGTGTTAGGTCTTCATTGCTGTGTGCGGGCTTTCTTTAGTTGCAGCGAGTGGGGGCTACTCTGTGGTGCGCGGGCTTCTCATTGTGGTGGCTTCTCTTGTTGAGAGGCATGAGCTCTAGGTGCCCGGGCTTCAGTAGTTGTGGCACATGGGCTCAGTAGTTGTGGCAGACGGGCTTAATTGCTCCGCTGAATGTGGGATCTTTCCAGACCAGGGCTGAACCCGTGTCCTCTGCATTGGCAGATGGATTCTTAACCACTGCGCCACCAGGGAAGACCCTTCTCTGAAATTTTGGTCTTCTTTCTTCCACACTAATAATCCCTGTTCTTCAGGGCACACAGGATGATAAAATATCATGGATACTATGCCCCAGTATTTTGAAAATATTTTTGTTGTAATAATAACTTTTTTTGCATAAGCTTACTTTATGCTATTTAAAAAATAGTTATACTGTTTCTGCATGTCAACATATGGCAATTATATAGTATACTCTTCTTTTTTTTTTTTGGTACGCGGTACGCGGGCCTCTCACTGTTGTGGCCTCTCACGTTGCGGAGCACAGGTTCCGGACGCACAGGCTCAGGGGCCATGGCTCACGGGCCTAGCCGCTCTGCGGCATGTGAGATCTTCCTGCACCGGGGCACGAACCCGTGTCCCCTGCATCGGCAGGCGGACTCTCAACCACTGCACCACCAGGGAAGCCCTATACTCTTCTTTTAACGCTTAATTAATCTTAGTTCTACAGGTAATTAATTTATACTTAAAGCTCACCACTCACTCACTAGTCCTTAGGTTAATATCTCTCTAGTTATTTTGTCTGAAGCCCATTATGTAGTAGATTCAGGAAGGGCTTATGGAAACATTACTCCCTGAATTCTTACGTGCTGGTAAGTTTGTGCCTTTGTACTTGAAAGACAAATTTTACCAGACATGAAATCTTTTTTTTTGCGGTACGCGGGCCTCTCACTGTTGTGGCCTCTCCTGTTGTGGAGCACAGGCTCCAGACGCGCAGGCTCAGCGGCCATGGCTCATGGGCGCAGCTGCTCCGAGGCATGTGGGATCCTCCTGGACAGGGGCACGAACCCACGTCCCCTGCATCGGCAGGCAGACTCCCAACCACTGTGCCACCAGGGAAGCCCAGACATGAAATCTTTAGTTCACGTTTTCTTTTCTTGGATATCTTAAAGATGCTACTTATTCTTTTGAGATAGAGTTGCTGTCAAAAAAATTTTTTTTTAATTATTTTTATTTTGGGCTGCGTTGGGGCTTCATTGCTGGGCGCGGGCTTTCTTTAGTTGAGGCGAGCAGGGACTACTCTTTGTTGCAGTGCGCGGGCTTCTCATTGCAGTGGCTTCTCTTGTTGCAGAGCATGGGCTCTAGAGTGCAGGCTCAGTAGTTGTGGCGCACGGGCTTAGTTGCTCCGCGGCATGTGGGATCTTCCCAGACCAGGGCTTGAACCCGTGTCCCTGCATTGGCAGGCGGATTCTTAACCACTGCGCCACCAGGGAAGTTCTCTACATTTTGTTAATTTTTTAAAATTATGGTAAAATATATAACAAAGTTTGCCATTTTATCCATTTTAAAGTGTATGATTTAGTGTCATTAATTATATTCACATTGTTGTGCCAACATCACCATTAAACAGTAGCTTTCCCCTGGCCTGATAACCTTTGATCTATTTTCTGTCTATGAGTTTGCGTATCTTGGTACCTCATATAAGTGGAATCATGCAGTATGTGACAGTTGTGTCTGGCTTCTTTCACTCGGCATAATGTTTTCAAGGTTCGTCCATGTTGTAGAATGTGTCATAACTTCATTTCTTTTTGTGACTAATATTGCTTTGTATGTGTGTAGCACATTTTACTTTTTATTTGCAAATATTGGGTTGGCCAAAAAGTTCGTTCGGGTTTTTCAGTAAGATGGTACCAAAAACCCGAACGAACTTTTTGGCCAAGCCCTTTATGGAGTGACCAACTGTAAATGAAGACCTGGTTCAAGAACTGCGTAAAGGAGACCAAATATGATGATGCCACAGGCAGGGTGAAACCATAAATAAGCTCTCTAGAGCATGAATCCCTAAATTTTTTATGTCAGGGGTCAGGTAGTATTTTAGGTTTTGCAGAGAATATGTGGTCTCTGCTGACTATTCTTTGTGGATTTTTTTTTCTTAAATTCTTTAATTGAATTATGTACCCATGAATGCATTATTACACTTGTGAAAAAATTTAAATACAGATAGCACTAAATTTTTTGACCATCATTCCCAGCCGCGGTCCCTTCCCACCTTCCCAGAGGTAGCCACCGTTACCAGTTTTGTGTCTATTCTCCCAGACCATTTTCTGTGCATTTAATGCATATGTATTGTAGCCATAGGAAACAATTTACTGTTTTAGATGGTTGATTTGTTGTTGGTTATTTTTTTTACACCAATTCTATGATACAGTATCGATCATTCTTTAAATGCCTTTCTCACTAAACAATCAGTCTTGGAGTGCTTTCTGTATTGATACTTATAGGACTACTTCATTCATTGTGGCTGTTGCATGGTATTCTGTGTTATGAATATACCATGGTTTATTTAGCCTGTGTCGTATTAATTGACTTTTAGGTTGTTTCCATTTTTTCTCTTACAAAGGACATGCTTCTTTATGTACCTGTGTGAGTGTATCTCTAGAGTAGATTCAGAGAAATGGCATCACTGGATCTTAAGATCACTTACTTATTTCTATGTGTGAATGAGAGGATAAACTCTTTTGAAGATCCTGGAGGAGAAAAAGTTTAGTTCTTAAAAGTCTGAAAAATGATTTTCCCCCCAGCTTTGTTCTTGGCTTCTAGTATTATCTTGAGGTTTCTAGCTAGGGTGGGATGGGTAAAACTGAACAAGTAAAAGGACATATCAGGATTGAGGGGAAAGATAACAAGCAGATTTGGCTGAGTTTAAGTTGCTGCCTTCTCTCTCCTTTTTTTTTTTTTAAACATCTTTATTGGAATATAATTGATTTACAATGTTGTGTTAGTTTCTGCTGTATAACAAGGTGAATCAGCTATATATATACGTATATCCCCACATCCCCTTCCTCTTGTGCCTCCCTCCCACCTTCCCTATCCCACCCCTCTAGGTGGTCACAAAGCACTGAGCTGATCTCCCTGTGCTATGCAGCTGCTTCCCACTAGCTATGTATTTTACATTTGGTAATGTATATATGTCAGTGCTACTCTCTCACTTCGTCCTGGCTTACCGTACCCCATCCCTGTGTCCTCAAGTCTATTCTCTACGTCTGGGTCTTTATTCCTGTCCTGACCCTGGGTTCAACAGCATGGATTTTTTTTCCTTCCTCAGAAACTTTCTCCCTTCCTTCCTTAAACTTTTCTTAAGCTTAGGAGCCTCAAGCCATTTGGTCCATAAACCTGGTTTACTGGTCTCTGATTCAATAGCAAAGCTCTCAAACTGGATCTGGCTCCTAGTTGTGCATGTATGTGTGTGTATGTGTGTTTGAAAATCTTACTGAGATTATTGTAGATTCTCATGAGGTTATAAGAAATAATACAGAGAAATTCCTTTTACACCAGTTTTCCCAATGGTAACATTTTACAAACCTATAGTATAATATCACAACCAAAATACTGATACAGTTCACTAGATTTTATTCAGATTTCTCTGAGACCTTGGATGGGATTTTGATTGGTCCCTATAGAATATTGGTTATTTTATTTATTTATTTATTTATTTTTGTGGTACGCGGGCCTCCCACTGCCGTGGCCTCTCCCGTTGCGGAGCACAGGCTCTGGACGCGCAGGCCCAGTGGCCATGGCTTATGGGCGCAGCCGCTTCGCGGCATGTGGGATCTTCCCAGACTGGGTCATGAACCCGTGTCCCCTGCATCGGCATGCGGACTCTTAACCACTGCGCCACCAGGGAAGCCTGGTTATATTTTTTTCACTTGAAATTATTGCCAAATTGAGGCACTGGTAGATTTTGATGAAAATGCTGATCCCCACCAGTTTCCCTTGAGTGAAAGGATGTGGTAGCGTTGTCCTTTGTTACTCTCTGCTGCATGGCCACAGGCAGCTGGTTGTGAAGAGTGAGGACCTTGGAAGAGACATCCTTCCAAGAAGCTGTAGCCTCCTTCATTGAGCCGCCTCAGCAGCAAGCAGTTTCAACTTGCAGTGTGTGTAACGTGTGTTGACATGAGGAAAGCCATGTCAGAATCACTTTTAATTCCACTGTAGTGTGATGATTTATTTTATAGTTACAATGAATTAACCTGACCCTGTCAAGATAGATGACACTGCTGTGTGCTTTAAACACTGCCTTAAAGTATAGTTAGCTAGAGAATTTCACATCAGCTGATACAAAATTTTAAATGTATTTTTCACTTAACTTTTGTTTCATAGACTTTGCAGTAATTATATAAACAATGTTTCAAATCATTTGAACAAGTAAAAGACGAAGGATCTTTAGTATCAATGAAGAGAAAAGTAAAGTATTAGGTCCTTTTATCAGCATAAGAATTACCTTAATATAAAAAGGTAGTAGGGCTTCCCTGGTGGCGCAGTGGTTGAGAGTCCGCCTGCCGATGCAGGGGACACGGGTTTGTGCCCCGGTCTGGGAAGATCCCACATGCTGCGGAGCAGCTGGGCCCGTGAGCCATGGCCACTGAGCCTGTGTGCCCGGAGCCTGTGCTCCGCAACGGGAGCGGCCACGGCAGTGAGAGGCCCACGTACCGCAAAAATAAAATAAAATTTTAAAAAGGTAGTAGCTTAGCAAATGATTTATTTTGTAGAGGAGCTGGGAAAATACCTTTGAAACTTTTCTTTTTCCTTCAGTTTTGCTCCGGAGACTGTTGCTTTGAAATTGTTCACCATTCTTCAAAAGAAATACTAATTTTCCCAATCTTATTTTTCTTTGCGTTAAATGGGGCTTTTTACAAATCTCAGGGTTCCTCTCATAAAGTCCAACTTTAAAAAAATTTTTAAAATAAAACAAGTTCCATCGTTTGTCTAATGCATCGTTTTCTTCCACTTCTGCATCATATTTATGTATTATTTGTTCAGCATTTGGCTTTCTCCTGTTACAGCGTTACCGTTTACAGATGAATTTGTGATATTTCATGTGATATTTTACCGTCACACAACCATAGGAATAGGTTGTAGCACTGATGGAGTAGATGAATTCAGAGGACTGTGGGTGATCAAAAGGCATTATCTTGAAGGTTATATATTTCATTGTAACTTGAAGGAGAGTAACATACAGCAGAGGTAAAATTATTTCCTGTGAAGACCCTTCCTGCCCACTACCTAGATTCTTACCTCACATACCTCTGACCCTGTTGAGGCTGCGAGTCCAGTTTCCTGGACTAGAGGAAGCAAAATTGTCTCCACTGGACATCGTGCTTTAAGTCTTATTACTCAACACAATTTTCTAAAGATTGTCTTGCCTCAGAGATAAGGTCCATTAGCCTTCACTTTGGTGAGACCTTGTTCAAGTCGGTTACACAGCAGGTGTTATCCTTTCATACAGTTTTGTATTTACAAACTCACTTGACTTTGGTGATGTGATGGTACAAAAAGCAAGCATGTCTTAAAGTGTGCAGTATTGAATCTTTATATTTTCTCACCTATTTATTTATTTATTTTTAATAGATAAGAAACAACAAGAAAACTGCCATCTTAGTTAAAGAAGTGAATCCTAAAAAGAAGCTTTTCTTAGTTTATAGACCAAATACTGGGAAACAGCTCAAATTAGAAATTTATGCTGATCTAAAAAAGAAATATAAGAAGGTATTTTTCCATTTGTACATGATGTTATATATAAATACTTGTTTTATAATAGTATATTGCAACTATGTTTATATGTAAATTGTCAATTTTTCCTATTTGATTACTGGAAAATTGTTTCAGAAAAAGTTTTATCAACTCTGGTTAAATTAATATCCCAGTCTTAATGTTATCAACTGTTAGGAAACTTAAAGATGATTACTTGAAACAGCTTATGTTATCAGAAAAGGAAGTTTCTATAGTGCTAACTACAAAAATTAGAATTTTTTAAATAAAGGGAAGATGTACAAGACTGAAATTCCTTCCCACCAACTCTTGGTTTTACTGTGAACTGCTGTGTTTATATTTTGCAATAATTTCTGGAAAAACAGTGATACCTGTTTTTCCTAACTTTACTATGTTATTTTGTTGTTAGTATTACCTTATATTACTATTATTCCTAGCCGTTTTCACTTGCAAACAATTATAATTAAGTTAAATATTTGAAATCTTCATTACATGGGAAAAACCTCATGGCAGAGCTTTATGGGTAACATTCAAATGCAAGCAGTAGTGAAGACCATGTTTTCTGTATAAAGATGGTTTTAAGTTGGCTTTAGAGACCAAATTAGGCAACCAGTTTGTTTAAAACAATACCTTTTCAATGGAATTTTTGTCTTGTTTTCACAGGTAGTCTCAGACGATGCCCTGGTCCACTGGTTAGATCAGTATAATTCATCTGCAGATACTTGCACTCATGCTTATTGGTTAGTTTTCATTTTTCTCACCATATATTCCAAAGTATAATCAAGATTTGATTTAAACACCCCTTCATTCTTTAGCTATCTGTCCCTATAAGTGCACAAGCAGATTATCAATTGCTCGGTGTTGTTTCTTTAAGCAGAGGTACTTGTTGGAAGTCTCTGGCCCATGCACTGTTTTAGGTCTCCCCACTGATGCTTTGTTACTTCCAACCAAATGTTGTCTGCCAGCATGGACTTAACTATCATTCTTAGGATTGAGACTTTTTCTTTCTCCTCTCCTTCCTTCCCTTCCTTTATTTTTTCTTTCCTCCAAAGTTTTATTGGTGTCCCAAATCAGTTTTATTCTTAAGGCTAGGGAACTTCTAGGAAACCACAGAGGTACCTCAAATAGTTAACAGCACTAGAAACTTTGTTGTTGAGCCCTGGAGCTGATCCTGCTGTGCTACTGGGCTAGCCAGAGGTGTTCTCAAGTCATTATGTTCATTTCAGGGCATTGAAAATGGAGTATCTGGCCCACTTTTTGAAAAGGGATACAGGATATAGATGAATTTTAGCTAGGTTTTTGTTTAGACACGTGTAGGTAGATAAATTTGCTTTTGTTTATTTGCTGAGGGCTTTTCCATTTACCTGATTTAGAACTGTATATTGGTAGTTTAATACTACGGAAATAACTGGCAGGATTATTTTATAAACTGACATTAATACAGTAAACTAATGGATATTAAAATGACAAATGCTTAAATGGATATCAAGACCAATAAATCAGCCCTTTTATAAGGGAGTCAGGCCCAAGAAATAACTAATTTTAAAATCAGTAGTGATACCTTAAGTTGGACAGGATAATCCAATATGTCAGAAGGACTGCAGTCTACAAACTATATCAGTAAAGGTAAATGACGGTAGGCTGTTTTCCATTTGAAATTAGGGTAGACCTTGTGGGCCTTGTGTGTGTGTGTGTGTGTGTGTGTGTGTGTGTATGTGTGTGCACGCACGCACGCACATATACATTTTTTTCCTTATCTATCCTAGGCGTGGCAATTGCAAAAAAGCAAGTTTGGGATTAGTTTGTGAAATAGGTCTTCGTTGCCGCACATACTATGTATTATGTGGCTCAGTACTGAGTGTCTGGACAAAAGTCGAGGGTGTTCTCGCATCTGTCAGTGGCACAAACGTGAAAATGCAGATAGTTCGGCTAAGAACAGAGGATGGACAGCGGATTGTAGGTGAGTTTTAATTTTTTTTTGGTTTGAGCCTTGAGAAGAAAAATCAGGTCCTGTGTTTTTCTTATTTTGCTTCTAACGTCTTAGAATCTTAGCATCTATCTATTCCAGTGGTGGGGTAGAGCTTGCTTTATATTATGTTCTTAAAAGGGTAAACAGTAGTTAAGCTTTTGAATGGGTATAGTTGGCTCTGGCTGAAATCCTGATGTGGTTGTGATTTTATGCTGCCCTCAGTGGTCTTGCTCCCCTCCCTCACTGTCGACATCTGTGCAGGCTCCCTGGTATGAAGACTAAGGATTCTCTGAAGTCTTTATGTTCATTGTGCCACATTGAGACTATGGAAGTCAAAGCCGCTGTGCACAGAGGATGGACTGGAGTCCTGCAGGGAGCAAGGGAGACCAGGCTAGCCGCTCCTACTGTTCCCTCAATGACAGGCCTCACGGAAATCCACCCAGTTATTGCACTTTCCCTGTCGCATTGTCTTTGTTTCTTTTGCAACAACCTTTCTCTCTATCCTGGGTTGCACGTTGGTAGCCTGTGGGCTAGTCAGTCCATGGACATTTTTTTGATCCTCAGGTATTTTTGGTTGCAAGATTTCAATTGAGTTAGTTGCCAACTTTTAAAAATCAAAAGATTGTGGGCTTCCCTGGTGGCGCAGTGGTTAAGAATCTGCCTGTCAATGCAGGGGACACGGGTTCGAGCCCTGGTCCGAAAAGATCCCACATGCCGCGGAGCAACCCAGCCAATGCGCCACGACTACTGAGCCTGTGCTCTAGAGCCCGCAAGCCACAACTGCTGAGCCCGCGTGCTGCAACTACTGAAGCCCATGTGCCTAGAGCCCACACTCCGCAACAAGAGAAGCCACTGCAGTGAGAAGCCCACGCACCACAATGAAGAGTAGCCCCTGCTCGCTGCAACTAGAGAAACCTAGTGTGCAACAACAAAGACCCAACGCAGCCAAAAATAAATTAAATAAATAAATTTATTTTTTAAAAAATCAGAAGACTGGATTTCTGTCTTCTTCAAAACAACAACAGCAGCAGCAACAACAGAGAAGCTTGGAACATTGAGCCCCTGTTCCCACATGGGAGGAGTTAAAGTTCCCTTACCCAGGATATATATACTCTCCAGTTTGCTGACTTCCACACTGTGCCACTTAGAAGTTACTGCTTCAGTACGCATTTGAATTTGCAGCCGTAGTCTCTTTGGTACATTAGTATATGCCAAAGAAGGTGGTGCTTGCATACATTTGTGGAGCTTCAAAGATAGTAGATAGGAAGGTACTGTACTTGGCCTTCTGTTGCTTCAGCAAGAAGATGGTGTTGCACTAGACACATGCATTTGCTCAGGTATTTGTGGGTGATGCTGCTGAGGAATCGGGCTACTTCTGAAGGGGCCAGTTCAGTTATTAGGTATTCATTTAGTTTTTTTGTGGAGTCTTATTCATTAAACTTAATATTATACTTCATTTGGAATTTGCTATGAAGCTGTAAAATAGTGTGGTTTCTCCTGGAAGCAACCTCTATAAATTCTTGTTTTCTAATTGCAGGTTTGATCATTCCTGCAAATTGTGTGTCTCCTCTTATAAATCTCCTG
The DNA here is from genome assembly GCF_963924675.1 of Phocoena phocoena. Classification (NCBI taxonomy): domain Eukaryota; kingdom Metazoa; phylum Chordata; class Mammalia; order Artiodactyla; family Phocoenidae; genus Phocoena; species Phocoena phocoena. The sequence goes on along the minus strand of NC_089231.1, from coordinate 83,934,657 downwards.
TCAACTTCAGACCAGTCTCAACAGCTTGCAGTCCAGCAGAAACAGCTCTGGCAGCAGCGTCACCCCCAGAGCATCGCCAATTTGAGCAACGCATAAGAACAGACAGGTTTCAACATGGATGTATATGAAATGCTGTTGAAGCATATCATTTGCATAAAAATCAGGGACAGTTTCCAAAGAATTATAATTTTTTTTCAGTTGTGCTCTCTCTCTAGTTAATTTTTTTGGGAATAAGGACAAACCTGGAATAGATAGCAAAACTGAAAATCAGCAGTGCCGATGGTGGTACATATGTCTTTCCTCGTGCTTTTCCCATGGTACTTACCGTATGCTTTTACTTTGGGTGAGCAGAGGGGTATGTGCGCGTGTGTGTCAGTCTGTTTGTTTGTGAGTTTGTTAAAAGCTACGAACCATAATTGGTTTAAAAATGCTTGGAACTTCCCAAACTGGCTTTACTTTTATGTTATACAGTGCTCAGGGTTAACGCAGTACATCCATGCCATTGCTGTGGGACTTATCCCCGGATGCATGTGTTTTGAGTCTATAAATAGAGAAAATATATATTGGTTTCTTTTTCCAACTTATTAAAACAATAGGTTTATTAAAGCATGAAATGAAAGGTTACATATCATGCATTCAGGTTCTTTTTCTAGTTTTTGTTCTGACAGTGCATGTCTTTGAAAGCATGCGTAAACAAGATTAACACAGAAGTCAAGTAACGGAGAGAAACATTTGTAGATGTACAGCATTGGTTATTGCATTTTTATAGTGTTTATACCTGGGTATTGCTTCAAACCCTGCGAAATCACCTTCTCCCATTCTCCCTGCCCCAGGTTTCTTGTCAAGGTAATGAGTACATACATTTTTTGGTGATAAAACTCTTAAAAGTTAATTTTAATGTATTAATAGTATTCCTAATGTGTGCTGCAAAAATGGCTACAAGCCTGCTTTTCTTAAAATTACATTTTTCTTAACTTAAAGATAGTTTTAGAAAGAAGTACAAATTGGCTTCCGTCTTGCAAACAATCTTTCTTTTTTTTACTTCGTTATCTTAATTTGCTTTGTCACTCTTAAAAATGGAAACCGTACTTGAGTTGTAAACTAGACAATGAGGAAACACTTGAGGCTTCTGCTGTATGTTTATTTCTTGTTGTTATTGTTGTTACCCAGTAACTTGAATATTGTTTAATGTGTTGTAAGACATTGTAGAGTTTATCTCAAGCTGTTAAAAATGGTAATGTACAAATGTGAATAGACACTTATCTATAATATGGGTAAGTTTTGTTTCGCCTATAATAGATGTTTATAAAAACAAGTGAGGGGACAATTGGTCTTTTTGTTTCCTTTTTTTTCCTTTCCTTTTTTTTTTTGCTTGCACAGGTTGCACTATTGAAAAACTGAGATTGTATAAACCTGGTCAAAAGCTGCAAGATACCACAATCTTGTAGATGTCAAATAAAAAGTTATTATACTAAGCAGAAGTGGACTCTTGTTTAGGCCCTCACCACCTTCAAAAGTAGTCTGTGATGGGGTTGCTGCAGAACTTGCATGTTGCTCAACATTCCAGGTAGCCTTATATTTTGGTTTAAAACCTACCCCTCAAAATTGAAATGGTGTTGAGGAAGGGGTAAAATGATAGTACTTTTGAAAGTTTCTCAAGTTGAACTGTTCTCCTTTGTAACTTTCTAAACTTATTGCAGAATTAGGTGAGATATATGTTAAGTGATGGGAAAGCTAGGGCTATCATCCTCTTGGGTTTCTTCAAGCCTGAGTTTGGTTATGTCACGTTTACCGTAAGTTTTCTTTCTTTGGATTTATTTATTCTAGACGCCTAAAGGAACAAATTGAGAATAATTTCTGTTCTTTGGCATATTTCGCCCAGTGGATGCAACTTTTATCCTCAGTCTAGTCCTTGTATCTCAGGCAGTGATCCATATGAATATCAACCAGTGTCCCTTGTTAGGGCCACTAGACCCAGCTGGCAGTCAAGAGCAGAATTGTCCACCTGCACCAGAACTTCCCAGTTAGTTCTTCTGTTTTTAAATCAGGAGCCCAGTCAGCTTCCATCAACATCCCGAGGTGAAATAGAGCTGTGGAGGGGGAAGCATAACAAGCCTGTTACCTCCAGTGAGACAAAATGGCAGGGTTGGGGAAAAGAGACTCCCTCTTGGAGGCTTGGCCCAACTTCCCTTTTTTGTGTGTGGGAGTATCTTTTTGAGCAGGTTATGGTTTTTTCCAAGCAGCTTCAGTGTGAGGATTCTTTAGCATGCAGTTAGTTGACCCTCACAATTTATGATGTAATGTTTGCTCTTGGAATAGCTATCTTGTTACAAAGGGGGATATATGTATGTTCTGTTCTTTGTAGAACAGCTTTGTTTTGCTTTTTTAAAAAAAAGTCCAGAAGTAAGGCCTCTGAAAACTCTCAAAGTAGACCTCAGAAAGGCAGCCGTGTAAACGGATGGGGAGCCGAGGTGCCACGTGCACATGCTTATTGTGGTGTGGTGTGCATGTGAGCGCTGGCAGTCTGCTTCCTATCCTCTCTCTGGAGGTGAACACATGACCTTTAACACTGTGCCCTTACCCAAGTCAGCAAGTTTTAGGTTGGTCAACATGGGAAAACCCAGCATTCAAGGTCCTCCTCTGTCAGAAAATCAAGTCTCGACAACAGCTAACTTCTGTACAACAGATCCTTGTATTTCAGGATCTGAATGCCACGTCTGAAGCCAGGGACCTTGTTGAACCCGATGTGAGTCCATTTGGCCTCTGTAATGCCTTTTCTCCCTTTTTAGCAATATGGCTCTGAGCACAAAGATCTTGATTACAAGTCACGTTAGTGTTTTCAGAGTTTACGGTGCCGATTGTACTGAAAACCACTTTCCCAGTCCAGAGCTGCTCAGACGGTATTGGCGGGGGGCGTTAGCGTTCCCCTAATTTAGCACCCTCCCTACCACAAGCTGCAGTTTAGTGGGATAACCCAGATATTTATCAACGATATGAATTCCTAAAAGTATTAATAAGGTATTTTTAAACACAGTTGATGAAAAAGTAAATAGCTTAAGCAATTTTCCCTTTTTGCTGCTAAATTGCCGGTACACTCTTCAGTATCTTCTCTCTGCATCTGTATAGAAGTTAGCAAGAGCCTGCATCCAAAGCAGTGTAGTGGTGTGTGTGTGTGTATGTATTTATTCCAATCCAGCTAGCACTTCAGAAACCTTTTTGAGTTGCAACAGTAACCTTTTACTTGTATTCTGCTTCATCTGTAATGGTGAAAGTTCTAGATTACCAAGCTCCAGGGGTATATAATATTCTAGAAGCATACGTTTCTGGCTATAGCCACTGGGACATTCATTTGCTAATCTCCATGTGATGCTATTAGAGCAACTTCTAACAGGCATGACGAGAAAGGGTACCAGACACTTACCGTTGTGTAATGGGAGCCTTTCCTCAGTCCCCTCCACTTTCCAGTTTAGCAGGAGGGGAAAAAAAAGCAATAGATTAGAAATGATGGATGCATTTCAGTTTATGAAAGTAGGAGCAGAGGAAAAGTGTTTTTCACTTGGGTCCTTTTCTTGATTAGATATTAAGAGGAAGGTCCCTATCTAAATACTCTCATTTTAAAAATGTACCTGAACAAATAAAATAAAAATGTACCTGAATGATATTTGATAGTTTCTAAGAATGGTGCTACATAAGAGTCGCTGTTAGACCAGTATGCAGTTAACAGATGTTCGGTTAATGCAGGCATCCCAGGGACAGTAGGCATTTGTTGACTATCCTTCCTCTATGTCTGGAGTCTCCTTGGCTAACACCACACCTCGCACGCTCACTGTGCACGCTTTGCTGCTGGAATATGCAGCAGGCAGTCCATGTCATGGCTACAGCTGTGAGCAAAAGCCATTTGTAAAATGTCCTCATTGGATGCCAGTTGTCTAGTACAAAGGCAGTGTCTTTTAAGGGCGTATAAGTGAAGGAAACACATATATAGATACCTGCAACTCGAGCTAGCTAGTAATTTTTTTTCTGCGTACTTGAGGTGAAATCCAAAACCCACCTTCTGATTTTATGCTGTACTTATATATATATATGTACATAATGTGTATATATAGAAATGTTGAGTTCTTTTTGAATTCTGAATGTAAATATTTCTTGTAAATTGGGATGCCACCAGCTTGTTTTTCTCTTTTCCCTCCTCCCTCCAATCCTATTTATTCTTTTCTTGACTTCCCATAGGGGGCTTCTTACAAATTATTTTTTGGATGTAGAAACGTATGAAAAACTTCTTAGTTGAATTTGTTCATATATTTTAGAATTCGGTTTTGCATCTTTACCATAGAATTCCTATGTCTGTTTTGTGTTAATATTTTTCAACATGCCTGATTGTGTTTTGCATTTTTATTACAAATTTTTACTGTGTGCAATGCATTGTATTGGGGGGAATGTACTTGAGTGCAATTTCTGATACTGTCATTATATGACTAGTTATGCTCATTTATGTTGCTCTTTGGAAGCTATAGTGAGCCTCATGTTTTCACCTAAAAAATTTCTTCCCAAGACTTCCTTTAAGCTCCTCTAACTTCTTCAGTGCATTTGGGATCAAACTTGCTCTTCAGTAAACCCGACTTGTTCCTACCCTTGCAGTTTTTCAGGCCTGCACCAAATCCTTCATCCTTGCGGCTTTCCAGCTGAGAGGAAAATCTTGCAGATCTGAACAGTGATTTATGACCTGCTACTGCTGCAGATTTTCTGTTTCTTTAAGAAGTCCAGCGTGTACTTTTAGCCTGCAAGTAACAATCAGAAGCTTACTTTCCAGTGAGCATGGGTAATCTGCTTCTGCTCCCACCAGTTAAGGATATTTATAGCAGGAGTGGAGACAGACCTGGTACATGCTGGTCTCCATGCTGACAGGTGACATTAGAGAATGTCCTTTAAGGGACAGTTTTCCTCCGGAATCGAGCAGCACAACTGCTGTGGAGGCTTCCATGAGCCTTCAGCTCAAGGGTTGATTCTGTGCTGAGGGTAAAACAGCCAGTTAACTGTGGAGGGACTGGCTGGTAGGATCTGCTGAGCTGTCCCGCCACCAGTGAGCTGGTGAATTGATCTTGACTAGATTGGCTGTAAAGCTAGGAGCTGAGCTGGATCAGGGCATTCTTAATGATTGGATTAGTGTTGCCAGTAGGGCAGACCCAGGGGTGGCTCACAAAAGTGGTGGTAATCATCACCAGGGAGGCCAACATTGCGTTTTTACTTACAGATTTCGCACTTCTAAGAAAATCTTCCTCCTTAACTTTCAGGAAAGATAGCCGTGAGCCTTTCTTGGGCCTTCATTTGTGTACATGTTTCTCTCGTTACTAGTGAACTTCGTAGACTTCCTGAAATTTAAAAGTTGTCTGCATTTAGGTAAGTCTTAGGAACCTAATTTGTCATGAAACGGGGCCTTTCAGAGGAGAGCTCCAGTGGGAATCCCTGTCCCAGCACGTCCTGCCCGGCTTTCCTCCTCTGGCGCCTGTGGAGCAGCAGCCGTCAGGACACCATGAGGCTAAGACTACACCCTTGTAGTGCAGAGTCGAGCAAGGGGTGCCACCTGGGAACATCAGTTCTCTTTGATACTTGCAGGTCAGGCCTCCTTGGGGCTGAGGGTCAGTCCGCAGGCCCCTTAGTGAGAACTCCCTGGCTTTTCCGCCCACCCTGTCCTGAGGGCGTTTCTTGCTGTGACAGTATTTGTGGCACTGAAGAGGATAAAGAAGCTTCAGCCTTCTTTCTGACTTCCACTTTACGGGGCAGAGAGCTTTTTTTCTACGTAGCACATTGCAGTCTCACCTCCATCAGAAAAAATCATCCTGTTCATGGTTTATACTGAATTTGCAAACTACTGATATTATTTTTCAATAACCACTTGTATCTACCATCAACCATGAGAGGTGGGAAGAGGTACGCTGTATCTCTGCAATAAAACTTTTGCCAGGTTCTACCTCTGCTGAGCAAAGGATACTTTTATACGTAGGCATAGATCTTCCTTCCTTTTCTGATCTGACATGGTGCATCTTGAGACAACATACGATGGAATCCAAAGACAATTTGAAACAAAGGTGGATGTAAACTCTTCCGGTTGTTTCTGTTCTGTTCTCTTTTTTAAAATCTCTCTTTTTATATTGCTACTCTGTTTTGAATGTCCGTCAGTGTATGAAGGGTACGCACTGTTCTGATGATACTGCACTGCTTCAGCCTTCCGTGGTAATACAGTACCGAGTGTCCAGAGACGATTGTTCCGACCGTTTTGATTTGTAACTTTAAAAATTGGGTCTCATGCAATAAAAATGTATTGGCTGCATTTAGCGAGGTTTTATACCCTTGCAAGTAAAAACGATCAACCATGAAGCGTAACGAATTCTGTATTTAGTTTTTTTGTTGTGTCTTTTGATTTTTGTTTTTCTGTTTTTTTTTTCTTTTTTTGTAAGATTCTTAAATAAATTAAACTGGCTAATATGCTGCTTTTCTCTGTGTATTTTCTTTGTCTGGGTTCTGAGCACCCGTTTAAGCTGTGTCAGGGCAACCACGCTCGCCTAGAGAGCTTCTTTCCGTTGGGGGCTCGGACTTCTTTTATGTTGGTTTTTTATTTTAAATGAATTCTAGAAGACTTCTCACGATGTGGAGAAAATGCAACCAAGCATTTGTTAGAGTCAGAAATGTCCGTGCTGCTGCAGAGCTTCAGTGAGTCAGCACCGGGTGCCCAGGCCGGGGGGCTTGGGTCATGGGGTGTCCTCCCTGAAAGGTGCCAGGAGTGTTGGAGGACTTGGGGGTATGAGGCTTCCTATTTAAAATTCATTCCTGATGGTGCACAGCCATCCAGTCTGAGTCGTAAGATTGGAGCTCTGCTTAAGAAAAAACAAAACGGAAACTACTGCAGACAACATAGCGTGTGCCAGTCACTGTGGGGTACTTTCTGTAGTCCTTTCCGTAGTCCTCAGTCCTCCTCTAGTTTTCAGATGAAAAGCATTTTAGTTGCTAATTTTTGTGGAAATTCGTGCCTGTATTTCTTCTATTTATTTTTGGCTGTGTTGTGTCTTCGTTGCTGTGTGCGGGCTTTCTCTAGTTGCGGCGAGCAGGGGCTACTCTTCGTTGTGGTGCACGGGCTTCTGATTGTGGTGGCTTCTCTTTCTGTGGAGCACAGGCTCTAGGTGCACGGGCTTCAGTAGTTGTGGCACGCGAGCTCAGTAGTTGTGGCACGTGAGCTCTAGAACACAGGCTCCATAGTTGTGGTGCACAGGCTTAGTTGCTCTGCAGCATGTGGGATCTTCCTGGACCGGGGTTCGAACACTGTCCCCTGCATTGGCAGGCGGATTCTTAACCACTGCGCCACCAGGGAAGCCCAAGTGCCTGTATTTCATGTTTCTTCACTAAGTGTTTAATAAGCAACTGCTGTGTTTCTATGTCAGGCCACATGCAGTCCTCAGTAGAGACTCCTCGTGGGTAGTTATTCTCATGTCAGAGATAGCAAACGAGCGAGCAAGTTAAGGTTCTGGTGGTCGCGGGAGCTAAGAAGGAGACATTAGGGATGCTGGGTGCCTGATGGGGGGCCCAGGAGGTGACCGACAGTCCACTGGCACCAGCCTGCCTTGAGGAGGCTGCCGTGGATGGAGAGAAGGGAGTGTGGTGGGCCCTGGGGCTCATCGATGGAGAAGTAATGACCTGACGAGATCCAGTCAGCTCCTTTGCACTGGGCTTGGGAAGCTAGAGAAATTGGGAATGAACAGGAGAGAAGACACCACAGGACACCCAGAACAGTGAGTAGATCCCTTTGCCCTGAGTGTGTGTGTGTGTGTGTGTGTGTGTGTGTGTGTGTGTGTGTGTGTGTGTGTGTTTAAACCTCCCTGCCCCTATGCCGTATGAGTGCTGGCGCCCTCACTTTACAGGTGAGATGGGCACAGAGGTCAGGGAAGCAGCAAGGGGCGGTCTGGGCCAGGAGTCCATGCCGCTGTCCTCTAGACACGGACAGAGGCATTTTGTAAATGGTTGGAGTCTGGCTTGTTTGCAAGTCTTTTCTTTGTGGGGTTTGAAATGCTTGAGAAAGTCGTGTTCAGTTTGTAGCTGGAAATGCTTAAAGGAATTTAATCAAATTTGTAAACGATGTTTACATTTAGGGAAATTTAGTCTGCCAAATACGTGAGATAATTGAGCATTAATTGAAGAACAAGTGAAAGGGGAGTGTTTTACATTTTAACTAAAATTTTCCTAAAATATTTCTAAGTCGTGCTTGAAGACTGAAAGGAAACTTGTTCTTGAATATATAACCTTAATAGAGTATTAATTTGAATAAGAAACGAGAGGCCAGACTTCATGTAGAGCCTCCACTGTCCCCACTGAGTTTTTCTGTTATGGTTCCAGTTTGCTTTGACCTTGTTCCCCTTCAGTGTTTTAATCTGTAATCCAGTCTGCTTTTCAGCCTCACGTTGTGTCTCCCAGGGCCTCAGCACCGTTGACATTTGGGCCGGGCCATTCTTTGCAGAGAGTGGGGTGATGTGGGGACCGTCCTGTGCCTTGTAGGGTGTAGAGCAGCATCCCTGCTTCCACCCACTAGGTGCCAGTAGTACACACTGTGTACCCTGCACCCCCCAGTTATGGAAATCCAAAATGTCTCCAGACATGGCCTAATGTCCTCCTGAGGGTCAAAATCGCCTCTAAGCAAATTAATCATACAGAGGCAAAAGCTGGTGTCTGATCTGTGTGTGTGTGTGCACAAATTTGTGTGTGTTTTACAGAGGACAAGACCCATGAGCCAGGGGGCACCACCCTTGAGATAACAGAAAATACAAACTTTAACTGGCTGGGGGTTTGGAGTATGTACAATACAATTTCCATAAGTATGAATATTTATCAGCTAGTCATTTGAGAGCATGATGTAAAGAAGCCATCTGTGGAGGCCTTTATGGAGAGAAAAGAGGCTAAAAGAAATGTGCAAAATGTTTATTTTTAGAGCCCAACTCTCAGCAAGTTGGCTTCGTCCTCTGAAAGCTGCCCACTCTGGGCGTCAAGTGCATCGTTGGGTTAGGAGAGGCGAGTGCCACACTGCTGCTTCCAAATCACCATCCACCTAAGAATTACCACCAGGTAGCATGCAAAGGTAGGATGGCTAGGTGGACACCAAATTAGTCTGGGATACTTAATTTTTATGTTTTTGATTGGTAGTTTGCTTGAATAAGTAATACCAACACCTGACAGAAGTCAACAGGCAGCTGAGAACATACAGTGAACGTTGGTGCTCTCTGCTCCTCCCGCTTGGCTCCGGTTCTTCTTTCCAAGGCAGCCATTCTCGCCAGTTTCTTCAGTATCCTTTCTTGGGGAACTTTAGAGGGTAAATTTTTGAGTATCGCAAAAATTGCTCTAGCTTCTGTTGTTTATCTTTGGTTGTAGGCAAGATTCATTTTCACAAAGATTGATGTGCAATTACTGGAGAAATCCAAATTAGAATGAATTATTAATTGTAGGAAATTGAGAAATTCATGAACCTTCAGTAGAAAGGTGTTTTGTGAAGATGTCCACTGTTTAGAGCCATAAGAGGTCTCTAGAATCCCCTTTTTCATCTTTAGGCCTAGATCAAGATAAAATACAGTGCTCTCAATTTCTGCAGTAGTACTGGATTTTCTGTTTAGCTTTCTTTTCCCACAGTTTGTTTTTACATGTGTGTTTCCTGTTCAGAGGTATTGATATGAAAAGATGTTTATTATGTCCTCAAATGTTTGCCTGCCCCATTTCTTTATTTATTTGGCTGCATCGGGTCTTGGTTGCAGCATGCGGGCTTCTCTCTAGATGTGGCGTGTGGGTTTTCTCTTCTCTAGTTGTGGCATGCAGGCTCCAGGGTGTGCGGGCTCTCTAGCTGTGGTGTGTAGGCTCCAGGGCATGTGGGCTCTGTACTTTGTGGCACGTGAGCTTGGTAGTTGTGGCGCACAGGCTTAGTTGCCCAGCGGAATGTGGGATCTTAGTTCCTGGACCAGGGATTGAACCCTCGTTCCCTGCCTTGAAAGGTGGATTCTTTACCACTGGACCATGGGAAGTCCTGCATGCCCCATTTTTGATTTTCTATCGTGGATCAGACTTAAGAAACAAACTTTTGGGCTTCTCTGGTTGCGCAGTGGTTAAGAATCTGCCTGCCATTGCAGGCGCCACAGGTTCGATCCTTGGTCTGGGAAGATCCCACATGCTGTGGAGCAACTAAGCCTGTGCACCACAACTACTGAGCCTGTGCTCTAGAGCCCACGAGCCACAACTACTGAGCCCATGTGGCACAACTACTGAAGCCCACGTGCCTAGAGCCTGTGCACAGCAGCAAGAGAAGCCAGCGCAATGAGAAGCCTGAGCACCTCAACGAAGAGCAGCCCCCACTCGCCGCAACTAGAGAAAGCCCGCATGCAGCAGCGAAGACCCAGCATAGCCAAAGATAAATAAAATAAATAAATTTATTTAAAAAAAAACAACTTGATATAAAGTATGGTTTTACTGTCCTGAGGATATAAACCACACTGGAGTCACTAACTGCTGATTTAATCATGACACTTCACCCACAACTTGTCTGGTTGTCAAACTGTTCGGTCTGATTGCCTTACTTAACTAGTTTCTTCAGTCAGTGGTCTCCAAACTTTTTTGGTCACATGTTTTAATAAGTGTTTCTGAGTGTACTTCCACTATTGTTTATTAAGTTATTTATAAGTCCTATGTGTGCTTCTGTGCTAATATGTATGTGGTAAATCCCACATAAACAGGAATTCTAATATTCCCTCCTGTGAATCACCCTTCTTACCATGTGAGGCAGGTGCACCCCACTTTGGAGCTGATTGCCCCAGAATGGTGATGGAAACAGTATCAAAATGATTTCAAGGCCTTCCCGGGCTGACGTTTTTCCTTAGAGAAAATGGCACGTGTGTTGTCTGTCTGCCTTCTTAGGATGTTGGCGTTTTGAGAATTCTTAGAGCTTCATCCCGTTCAACCTCCGTAGTTTTACAGATGAAACTAAGGCCCGGGTAGGTTAAACAAGTTATTTGAGGCCTAAAGAGAGGTTCATGGTGGATCCAGAACTAAAATTTATCTCCTGAGGTTCTTGCAGGCCATGCTCTTTCACTAGGCTCCTCCTTCTCCTTCATCTGCTCTAATCCCTGGCAAGCCACTCTGTGACATGTCCATTAAACTAATAAGGGACCATTCTAGATCCTTCTAAAACCACTCATTTAAAGGGACCTATTTGGAGTTCAGGGTTTTTGAGCCCAAGCCACCCGTTCTCTTTGCCTGACACTGCAATAAATCTTTCTTTGCTGAAAAAAATAAAAATAAAGGGACCTGTTGGAGGGAGTTTCACACAGATGTTTTTAGTGGAGCCACTAGGAATGGTTTTTTTCCCCTTTTTAGGGGTTTTAACTCTCAGAGGAGAAAGGGAAAAAAATCCGGATCCTCTTTTTTTTTTTTTCTGCGGTACGTGGGCCTCTCATTGTTGTGGCCTCTCCCGTTGCGGAGCACAGGCTCCGGACGCGCAGGCTCAGCGACCGTGGCTCACGGGCCCAGCCGCTCCGCGGTATGTGGGATCTTCCCGGACCGGGGCACAAACCCGTGTCCCCTGCATCGGCAGGCGGACTCTCAACCACTGCGCCACCAGGGAAGCCTCTGGATCCTTTTTTGAAGCCTGTTGTAGTGGGTTGAATAGTGCTCCCCTACCCCCCCCCCAAAAAAAAATTAAGAAGATATGTCCACCTGGAATCTGTAAATGTGACCTTTTGGGGATAAAAGGTCTTTGCAGATGTAATTAATTTAAGGATCTTGAGATGACATCATCCTGGATTAAGGTGGGTCCTCAGTCCAATGACAAGTGTTCTTAGAAGAGACGGGGAGAAGACAGAGAAGAAGGCCATCTGAAGGCAGAGCTGGAGGGATGCAGCCGCAAGCCACAGAATGCATGGAGCCACCAGAAGCTGGAAGAGGCAACGTATCGTCCCTTAGAGCCTTCAGAGGGAGTGTGGCCCAGCCCATACCTTGATTTCAGACTTCTGGCCTCCAGAACTGAGAGCAAATAAGTCTCTGTTGTTTTAAGTCACCAGTTAGTAGTAATTAGTTATGGCAACCCCAGGAAGCTAACACATCTGTTATGGAAAGTGAATTGTGAGCAGGAAGGTTGAGAACAGGAGTGCCGCCTGTAAATGAGAATTGATCTTGCTTTGTCTCATTTCTAGGAGCACAGTGAGGCCCTTTATGGAATGTTCTGTATGCCTTGACTAGACATTCGAGGATGCAGTTCTTTCCTTCAAGTGGCTCAGACTCATGAAGGAGACTGACCAGGTTAAATACAATAGCGGGCATTAGCAGAGGGGCAGCCAGGCAGGGAAGTCTTTTCAGAGGTGGGGATAGTTGAGCTGGGCTTTGACAGGTGAGCAGGAGTTGGCCAAGTGGAACACAAGGGCACGGTGGTGTAACGAAGGCTCGGACGTGGGAATGAACAAGCACCAGGGTCATAATTCAGTCTGGCCTGAAGAAGAATAGTGAAAGGCGAGGCTCCAGTGTGGTGAGGTAAGAGAGGACAGCTAAATGGGGCTGCCATGCCTGGAATGATAAGCTTCATCAGGACATGGGGATGGTCTTCCTCTGCTGCCCCTAGAATAGTGCCTGACACTCAGACTCTTGGTAACTATTTGTTGAATAAAGGGGAAAACCCCCCCACACGGTCTCAATAGGTGCAGAAAACGCATTTGACAAAACCCAACTCTTTCATGATAAAAACACTCAACAAACTAGGAAGAGAAGGGTCCACCCTCAACTTGATAAAAGGCATCTATGAAAAGCCCACAGTGAACATCACACTTAATGGTGAAAAACTAAAATCTTTGCCCCTAAGATCAGGAACAAGACAAGGATGTCTGCTCTTACCGCTTGTATCCAGTGCTGTCCTGGAGGCTCTAGTCAGGACTGTTTGGCAAGAAAAAGAAAGAAAAGGCATCCCATTTGGAAAGGGAGAACTAAAACTCTCTAATTTGCAGATGACATGATCTTATATATAGAGGACCCTAAAGAATCTCCATGCCGACACAAAACAGCTATTACAGCTAAAAAGTGAGTTCAGGAAAGTGGCAGGATACAAGATAGTATAGAAAAAACAGTTGTATTTCTACACACTAGAGATAAATAATCCAAAAATTAAGTAAATTCCATTTACAATAGCATAAAAAATAATGAAATACTTAGGAATACAGTAAACGAAAGAAGTACAGGACTTGTACACTGAAAACTGAAAAATTGTTGAAATTAAAGAAAGAAGACCTAAATTAATGGAAAGACATCCTGCATTCATGGATTGGAAGACTTAACATTGAAATTAAGATTGCAGTACTCCCTAACTTGATACACAGATTTAATACAAGCCCTATCAAAATTCCAACTAATTTTTTTATACATTTAATTAATTATTAATTTATTTGGCTGTGTTGGGTCTTCGTTGCTGTGCACAGGCTTTCTCTAGCTGCGGCAAGCGGGGGCTACTCTTCGTTGCGGTGAGTGGGCTTCTCACCGTGGTGGCTTCTTTTGTTGTGGGGCACAGGCTCTAGGTGCGCGGGCTTCAGTAGTTGTGCCATGTGGGCTTAGTAGCTGTGGCTCGCAGGCTCTAGAGCACAGGCTCAGTAGTTGTGGCACATGGGCTTAATTGTTCCGCGGCATGTGGGATCTTCTGGACCAGGGCTTGAACCTGTGTCCCCTGCATTGGCCGGTGGATTCTTAACCACTGTGCCACCAGGGAAGCCCCCAACTGTATTTTTTGGGTTTTTTTGGTTGTTTTTTTTTTTTTGTGAAAAAGGACAAGCTGATCCTAAAATTCATAGGGAAATGCAAAGGACCCAGAATAGCTAAAATAATCTTGACAAAGAAATATAAAGCTGGAGCACTCAGCACTTCCTGAATTCAAAGCTTACTCCAAAGCTACAGTAATCAAATCAGTGGAGTACCGACACAAGGATAGATTCCACAGATCGATGGAATAGAATTGAGAGTCCAGAAATAAATTCATATTCATCGTCAATGGATTTTCAACAAAGGTGTCAAGACCATGCAATGGGGAAAGAATAAACTTTTCAACAAATGGTACGGAGACAACTGGATATCCACATGAAAGAATGAATCTGGACACACTTCATACACAAAAATTAACTAAAAATGGATCAAAGACCTAAGTGTAAGAACAAAAACTATTTGAAGAAAACTTAGGTGAAACTTCATGACCTTGGACAAGATATGGTACCAAAACACAAGCAAATAAAAATTTAAAAATAGATACGTTGGACTTTATCAAAATTTAAAACTTTTGTGGAATTCCCTGGCGGTCCAGTGGTTAGGACTCCACGCTCTCATTGCCAAGGGCCCGGGTTTGATCCCTGGTCGGGGAACTAAAATCCCACAAGCTGTGCAGTGTGGCCAAAAAAAAAAAAAAAAAAAAAAAAACATTTGTGTATCAAAGGACACTATCAAGAAAATGAAAAGATAGCCCACAGAATGGGAGAAAATATTTGCAAACTATAAATCTGAGAAGGGACAAGTATCCAGAATGAAGAAGTCTTTCAACTTAACATAAAAATTCAAGTTAAAAAATGGGTAAAGGATTGGAATAGATGTTTCTCCAAAGAAGATACACAAATGGCCAGTACGCACATGAAAAGAAGCTCAACATCATTCATTAAAGAAATGCAGGGCTTCCCTGGTGGTGCAGTGGTTGAGAGTCCGCCTGCTGATGCAGGGGACACGGGTTTGTGCTCCGGTCCAGGAGGATCCCATATGCCGCGGAGCGGCTGTGCCCATGAGCCATGGCTGCTAAGCCTGCGCGTCTGGAGCCTGTGTTCCGTAACGGGAGAGGCCACAACAGTGAGAGGCCACCGTATCGCAAAAAAAAAAAAAAAAAAAAAAAAAAGCAAATCAAAACCATGAGATTCCAGTTCACACCCACTAGGATGCCTCAAATAAAAAAGCCAGATATGGGCTTCCCTGGCGCAGTTGTTTAGAATCCACCTCCCAATGCAGGGGACACGGGTTCAAGCCCTGGTCCGGGAAGATCCTACATGCCGCGGAGCAGCTAAGCCTGTGGGCCACAACTACTGAGTGTGCGCTCTAGAGCCCACGTGCCACAACTACGGAGCCCATGTGCCACAGCTACTGAAGCCCACACACCTAGAGCCCATGCTCCACAGCAAGAGAAGCCACTGCAATGAGAGCCCCATGCACCGCAACCAAGAGTAGCCCCTGCTCGCCACAACTAGAGAAAGCCTGCGTGCAGCAACAAAGACCCAATGCAGCCAAAAATAAAATAAATTAAAAAAAAAAAAAAAGCCAGATAGTAAAGGTGTTGGTGAGGATATGGAGAAATTGGAAAATTTATACATTGCTGTTGGGAATATAAAATGATATAGTCACTATGGAAAGAAGTGTGACAATTCCTCAAAAAGTTAAACATAGAGTTACTATGTAACCCAGCAATTCCAGTCCTGGGTATATACCCCCCATATTGAAAACATGTTCACAAGACTTGTACATAAATGTTCATAGCAGCTTTATTCATAATAGTCAAAAAGTGGAAACAATGTCCATCAGCTTATGAATGGATAAACAAAATGTGGTCTATTTATACAGTGGAATATTATTCAGCCATAAAAAGGAACAAAGTCCTGATACATGTTACAACATGGATGGACCTTGAAAGTATCCTAAGTGAAAGAGGCCATACACATGTTGTAACTGACTCCATGCATATGAAATGTCCAGAATAGGTCTGTCCCTAGACATAGAAAGTAGATTAGCAGTTGCCTAAAGCTATGGGTAGTGGAGAATGGGGAGTGACTGCTGTTCGGTTTCCTTTGGGGATGACAGAAATGTTCTAGAATTAGATAGTTGTGATGATTGCACAACTCTGTGCTTATACTAAGTCCCGCTGAATTGTTTATATATATTTTTGGTTTTGTTTTGTTTTTGTTTTTGTTTTTTTTTTTTGCGGTACGCGGGCCTCTCACTGTTGTGGCCTCTCCTATTGCGGAGCACAGGCTCCAGACGCGCCGGCTGAGTGGCCATGGCTCACGGGCCCAGCCGCTCCGCGGCATGTGGGATCCTCCCGGACCGGGGCACGAACCCGTGTCCCCTGCATCGGCAGGCGGACTCCCAACCGTTGCGCCACCAGGGAAGCCCCTGAATTGTATATTTTTAAAGGGTGAATTTTATACTAAGTGAACTAGGTCTCAATTAAAAACAAAAGGAAAAATATTTTCCAATGATGATCAGTGAGGGGTCATCGTGGTAAAAATACAATATGGAAAGAGAATAGCCCACACATCTGTAGAAGGGACTGAAGCAGGCCACTGAGATCTGCATTCTTGCCCCAAGGAAATGGAGGCTTAGTCCAACAGCGAATAGGTGATGGAGGCAGGATACATTCCAAGGTCTGTCAGCCTGGGAGCCCTCTGCTTCTAGCTTCTAGCCCTGAACTGGTCCAGTAGGAAAACCACTAGGTATTGTGGCTACCAAGCACTTGAAATGTGGCCAGTTGGAGTTAGGATGAGCTGTAAAGGTAAAATACACGCTGGGTTTTGAAGACTTAGTCTTATAAAAAGAAAGTATCTTAATAATTGCTTTATATTCATTATATATCGAAATCATACTGTTTCTCGATATATTGTGTTAAATAAAATATAAAGATTCATTTCACCAGTTCTTTTTACTTTCTAAAATGTGACTACTAAAACTTTTAAATTATATGTGGCTTGCAATACTTTTCTATTGGACAGTGCTACTCTAGACTATTGGTCCCCTGGGAGCAGGGTAGGAAAGGGTGATATTAATTTATCTGTGAAATAAAATTTCATTGAGCATCCTTGGCTGAATCAGCCTAAAGCTGACCACAAGGGGTCCTGGGAAGGGGGTGTCGCCTGTACCTTCAATCCTAAAGGGACAGAGGGAAGGAATTGGTGGTATCCCTTCCCTCAGGCAAAGAGGTTGAGGCCTTCCTCACTAGATTCAGATGTATCTGAATGTCTATGGCTAATCAAGAAATCTGCAAAGCATGGCCATTAAAAAAGGCAGAAAAGGGTGGGCATCTTGTGTATTTTGACAAGATTTACTATTTAAAGCAGAACTCTGGACTTCCCCAGTGACGCAGTCGTTAAGAATCCGCCTGCCAATGCAGGGTACATGTGGGTTTGAGCCCTGGTTGGGGAAGATCCCACATGCCGGGGAGCAACTAAGCCTGTGCGCCACAACTGCTGAGCCTGCGCTCTACAGCCTGTTAGCCACAACTGCTGAGCCCACGTGCCACAACTACTGAAGCCCGTGCGCCTAGAACCCGTGCCCTGCAACAAGAGAAGCCACCGCAACTAGAGAAGCCTGTGCACCGCAACAAAGAGTAGACCCCGCTCACCGCAACTAGAGAAAGCCCGCGCACAGCAACGAAGACCCAACGCAAAGTAAATAAATAAATAAAATTGAAAAAAGTAATAATAAAGCAGAACTCCAAGAAATAACACCTTCAAAAGCTTCATCATCTAATGCAAAATGCATTTGATGATTGCGTATCAGTCAGATCTGAGAAGTCGGCTGGGGTCTGTCGGAGGAGGATCAAAAATTGCAATGTAAAATCCAGGAGAGAGAAAACTTTGTCAAGTTTATTCTGGTATCCTTAGCGCCGGGAACAGTGCCCGGCACGTAGTAGGCGCTTCTTAGATATTTGAATGAGTTAAGATGCAAAATTATGTAGATGTGAGGGTGTATTTCCCAGGGGAGGAGGCCTCTGGGTTTTGCCCAGTCTCAAAGGAGTTTAGGCCGCCAAGGGGTTAAAAACCACTTAATACCGAGAGGGACATGAAATTTACTTGAAATCAATGTCAAGAATTGGTTGTTCTTATTCTGGGGAGTAGCCAGACCTCGGCGTCTGGAATGATCTACGTGCTTAAAAATACCACTCGCCACCATTTTCTCCAGGTAATTTTCCATCCCTGCCCCCACAGTCAAGGGGAAAAAAAGTAATTCTGCAATCCTACCTAGCTTACAAAAAAAAAAAAAAAAAAAAAAAAAAATCGGTACAAGCACAAATCTCCAGGCGCCGCCAGCGCAGAAGAAGAAAGGGACCCACGAGGGCCTCGGGCGCCGCCGGGACCCCAGCCCCCGAAACTTTGCCAAGTTGCGGGCGCCGAGCGCGCCCGGAGACGCGGGGCGCGGCCGCGGGCGGAGCCGCCCCCTGACGCCGGGCCGCGGCGCGCCGGGCCGCCCCCTCCCGGCCCGGGCCGGCCCCGCTGGCTCCGCTCAAAGTTTGCGGCCGCCCTTGCGCCCGCGCGCCCGCCCGATGTATGGGTGATATACTGCAGCGGGTGTCAGGGTGAGGGACGGCCATATTTGCCGGTGCGGCCCGAGCCGTCAACAACAAAAAGTGCGCGGGAGCTCGGCGGGCGCACGGACGGGCGCACGGACGCTAGGGCCGCCTCGCTGCCGCCCGGCCTCGCCGCCTTCGCCGCCGCCCTCGCGGGCCGGGCCCCGCTGCGCCCCGGCGCGCCCCGCCGCTCGGGGGGATGTCTTACAAACCGAACTTGACCGCGCACATGCCCGCCGCCTCCCTCAACGCCGGTGAGTGAGTGCGCCCCGCGGGCCGCGCGCGCCGCGCCCCAAGTGCCGCCAAGTTGGGGGTCCGCGCGCCCGGCCCCGGCTCCCGGGGGCCCGCGGCGGCCGGGGTCGGCGGGCACCGGGTCCCGGCCCGGGGCAGCGCGGCGGCCGCCGCCATGATTCCGGTGCCCGCCCTGCCAAAGTTCGCGGGTGCGCCCCGCGCCGGGCCTCGGGGCCGGGCTGGGGCCCGGGGCACGGGCGGCCGCCGCGGTCCCCCCCACGCCGGCGGCCGAGGGCTCCTGGGGAGCGCGGCGAGCGAGGGCGGGGGAGGCTTTCTCGGCTCCTTTTTCCTTGGCTTTTGGGCGGCTCGGCGAGGGCCCCTGCCGGCGGGAGTCGGGAGCGGCCGGGCCGCGCCGGGAGCGGGGCGCCGGGACCCCGGCGCGGGCCGCCCTTAGGGAGCTGGGGGCAGGTCCGGGCAGGGGGCCTGGGCGGCAGCGGTGCACGTGAGCAAGCCCGGACCACGCGCGGGCGGCGCTGCGGGGCGGCGAGCGTGCCAGGTGCAGCCGACCCCGAGGGAGCGGGGCCGCTGGGGTCACCGGCGGTGCAGTGGAGATCGTCGGTGGGCGCCCGCCCGGCCTGGCGCGTGGGACGGGGCGCTCAAAATGGGTCGCACGGGAGGTCCCTTCAGGCGTGCGCGGAGAGAAGTAGGAGGAGATCGGGGGCCTCGGAGAGCCTGGAGGCGGCGGCTGGGGGCGTCGTTTCAGCGGGGCCCCCGCATCTCGGAGCCCCCAAGTCTGGGTTTAGAAGGCCCCCTCCTTCGGAAGCCGGAGGGGCCGTCCTCTCCTTTCCCTGGGGCTGGAGCTGGGCGGTCCCAGGAAACTCCTGCAGAAGTTGTCAGGCAGCTTTAGGCTGTGCCTAGGGTCTTGCCCCAGGGACCGAGGGCGATAGGTGAAATTGTGGGTTCAGAGGGGACCGGCTTTGTCCCTTCACCAAGGTTCTTCTCCTTTAGACTCTTGATGGGAAACAAACTTCCAAAAAAGCGAGGCGCATGGAGGGGGCTTGGGAGGGAGGGGATTGGCCTTGCTGGTCAGAAATGCCACGCCAGCAGTTGGCCGAAAGTTTTGGGCCTTGTCTCCGAATGTTGACTCCAGAATTCCAAAAATTTGAAGAGGCCCCCAGGAAAGCAATATATGTATATGCATATGTGTGTATAGGTGTGTGTGTGTGTGTGTGTGTGTGTGTGTGTATTTAACTTCTTGGACCCAAATTTGGGGATTGGAAAGGGTTAAGATTCAGGGGGTGGAAGGACAGGGTGGGGGATAGTTGAGTTGGTCAGATGTGGGCGCTAAGCCCCAAGAGCCCCTGTTTTCTCCTCAGATGTTCTCACCTCTTCTGGGGTCTGCACACCTTACCAAGACGGGCTTTGTGGCCACAGTATTTCTCACTGCCTCCCTCATCCGACTCCGGGGTGGGATGGGTGGAGGGTCTTGCTGCCAGCCCGGACTGGCGGGAAGTCTCAGGCCGGCCCTGGTGCAGTTGAGGCCGGCGCCCTGAATGGGGCCCTTCGGGGATTGGGGTCACAGGGTGACAGAGGCACCCGCTGGGGACCCCGAAGCCCTCTGGGCTGGCTAGCACCTGTACGCAGATTTTCTTCTTTCTCCTGCGGTGAACTCCAGGAGGACTGCTGAGGTCCCCAGGTCTCTGGTGTTTTGGTGGGGCCGCCCCCCTCCCCGTGGACCCCTTTAGAAAGGCCGGATCTCCCCGTGCCATTTGCATCCAAGATGGACTCTCGGCTGCCGCTCCTCCGGCTTCCTTGTCATCATCCCTCACACCCTCCAGCCCTGCCTCCTGCTCGAGAGTTGCCAAGCCTCGGCCTGGCCGGCGGTGGCAGTGGCGGAGTTAGACAAAGCCCCCGCCTCCCCGCCGGAGAGCCCCCCCAGGCGCCCCAAGTGGCGGGAAGGCCGCCAGCTCCCCAGGCCCCGGCGCTCTTTGTCTGGCTTGGGGGCGGGGAGCCGCGGCTGGCCCCAGGAGCTGCTGGCCTCTGCCAGTCCCTCCCTGGGCTCCGGGCCCTCCCTGGTCCCCCGCACACTACACGCATTGTCTGCGATGCTCCGTGACCGCTGTGCTCACGCCCGGTCTGGTTTTCTCCTAGGCCTCCGGCAGCCGGCCGCTGTGTCTGCAGGAAGGTGTGGGCATGAGTGGGACTCGGGGCCCTTCCGCCAGCTCTCTCCAGGGCCACAGACACCCCCCTCTGAACACCGAGTAAGGGACTGGCGCTGGCACACAGTCGGGGTCACCTACCACATCACCCAGGCCGTGGGAAAGTCAAGCTCCGAGCTGTTGCCTGACTCCCATCCCCCAAGCCCCCAACCCATTCCTCCTCCTCCGCTCAGCCCCCCGGGACCTAACACCGGCACCCTGAAGGAGCAGCATCTAGGGCCTTGAGACATTCTGGTGGGAACCATCACCTCAAACAGATGGAGAAACTGAGGCCCAGAGAGGGAAGGGCCTTGTCTTAGGTCACACAGCCGCGTATGGCGCAGCTGGACTGGCTCCTAGTCCAAGCCCTTGGCTGTGGGAGAGAAGATGGGTCGGGGAGGCAAGAAATACAGACTTGCAGCGAGAGGAGGGCAGGGGGTGGTGCAGAGAATGAACCAGAGGTGTCCAGCTCACCTCCTGCCAGGGAGCTGGAATCTTCTAGATGGCTTGAAGTGCCGAGCGGTGCAGTAGACACCCCCTCCCCCCCCCCCACAGTCTTGCGGCCTTTCGGAGAGGCGTGGTAAGTTGTGGTGGGCGGGACTTGAACCCTGGCCTGGGGCAGCAAAGCCTGAGCTGCCCAGACTGTACTCACCGCCCACATCAGAAGGTCAGGAAGTTGGGGCTTGGCGATGTGGCGAGGGGAGCTGGGGTCACCCGCCCTGCCACACTCCTGTGCTCTGGTCACTGCACACCCGCAGCTGCTTCAGACGGAGGTGTGATTCTGCAGCACGGGTGTTTCAGCGACCCCACTGTAGAGGCGTGGTGGTGAGGCTCGGAGGAGCGCAGTGCGGTGCCCAGTCCCAGCTCAGACGTGGCAGGATTCACGTTTCCTGACTGGGCATCCCGTGGTTGAGCATAAATCTGGGTCCCAGTGGAGAAACCCAGGCAGGCCTGAGACCGAGGGAGACACGTCAGGTACCAAGCTGTCTGCGGCTCCCGGACAGAGGGACAGGTGCGGTGTGTTAGTCTCTTCTGTGCTGTGTGGCTTGGGGCAGTGCCCGCCCTCTCTGGTCTGTGTTTCTGTCTCTGCAGTGAGGGGCTCCAGGGCCCCTTCCAGCTCCAGCAGCCTGAGCTCCTGAACTTCCTTCCTCCCCTGCCCCCTCCCCTTGCCCACACCAGATGAGCAGCTGGTCGGTTTGGCCGGCCTGGCACCAGCTGTCCATCCCCGGGGGCCAAGTCTGCAGAGCCCGCCGTGTGCGTGAGAGAGAGACAGTTTGGCTCCGGGGAAGGCAGGCAGAGGGGAAGCTGCTCCCCGGCCGGGCGTGGAGGCATGCGGGCAGCTGCTGAGGAGGGCTAGGTAGATTCTCCATGGTTACCGCTGTTCGTAATTCTGCAGGACATCCTTTACTTGCTAATGACCACTCGGACGCCATTATGGGTCTGCATGCTTCCAGCTACTGAGCTGGAGCTGGAAAATTCCCTGCTGAGGGCCTCCCCACCCCCCATGCAGGAGACTCCATTCTGAGCCGGGCCCTGGCCCCCCGTGGTCCCTCTGCTGAGGGACAGTGTCTCCCAGTGTTACAGTCCGTAAGTGGGGTCTTACGCCTCCCCCATGGGGATGAAGCCAGCTGGGCATAGATTCAGACTGCCGAGAGTCTTGTTCCCTCTTTGGGGAGGGGCGACAGGAGCTCAGAGAGGTTGAGCGGCTTGTCCAAGGACACACAGACAGGCTGTGATGTGCTTCAGATTTCTGACTTTGTGTCCAGTACCCCAGTCCCCAGCCAGGGTTGGGTCTCAACAACCTCCAGATCTTCCCCTGTCTTCCTCACCATATACTCCAGCAGAGGTTTGGGCACACAGGAAGTCTCAGCCCAGGTGTGGACCAGCCTTAGTAGCAGATGGGCTCTTGTGGCAGCCATGTGTCTCTAGGATATCAACCTCTGGGGAGCAGGACCCAGGAAAAGGGGACTTGCAAGGGTTAGGCTGAGAATAGCAGCAGCTTTTGTCTTTGCTACCAGTTTTGACTGCATGTATGGGAAGGATTTCTGTGATTGATTAGCAATGTCTGCTGTGGTGGTGGGCGTGAAGAGCAGTGGTCTGTTAGCTACATTTTACCATCAGTCATCTACGCGGAGTATCAGCCGTGGCCAAACTAGAGGACAGGAATAGGGTTCTGTATCCTCAGAGACAAAAGACCACTGTTGATGGCATGAGTTCTGGGCAGGGAGACTCATAGTCCTTACCTCGGATACAGTTAGCCAAGGCTACTTGATTACTGACTCCTGTCTCCTCCCCTGTAGCTGGGAGTGTCCACCCGCCCTCCACCAGTATGGCGACGTCATCACAGTACCGCCAGCTGCTGAGTGACTACGGGCCGCCATCTCTAGGCTACACCCAGGTATGGCAGCGGGGGTGGGATGTGCTGTGGGAGGGGCCCTAGGGGCGGCCTGGGCCAGAGGGGAAGCGGTGAAAGGAGTAGAAATGATGGAGCTGTCATCTGAGCTTCCTCAACCCAGGGCTCAAGGTATCAGAATGGAGAAGTGGCAGGGGGTTTCACGGGGGACACCGAGTGACAGGAAGGGGTGGGAGAGCCCAAAGAAGGCTGGAAGCCCCGAGAGCCACAGTTCCCGATGGGGCCACCACCCCACGTGTGTCCCTGGTGGGCCTCCTCGTGCCTGGTCCCTGGGGAAGTGAGGTCTGGCCTTGACTCTGGATCTGAGCTTGGACAGAGGAGGGGGGCCCTGCTCCCACTCACTCCCCACAAGGTCATGGGCCCTGCAGGGAGGACGGGCCCATATCCTAGTGGAGTCCAGATGCGTTGCACCGAGAGCTGCTGGCCCCTCAGTTTTACACCTGGTTTACACCTGGTTCCACCAGTTACGGGACTGTGGACCACCCCTGCCCCAACCTCGCGCAGACTTGCTTTCCCCACCGGGTTGGCGGGCCCTCAGGGGAGGTGGCCGCTGGCCGCCAGGGAGGGGACCCGGGCCACTAGCTGGGAGATTCCCGTGGCTGCCACTCGCGTTCCGAGGTTGCCACGGAGGCCGGCCCCACGGATGAGGCGGCGGCTGGGAGCCGTGCCCCGCCAGGCGGTCCTGCCCCCGGAGGGGAGGCGGGCACGGGCGAGGACCCCCTGAAGAGGTGGCGGCAGGAGGCTGCTGCCGAGCTGGATGAGGAGAGGAGGAAGGACCAGGAGGCCAGGAGGCGGAGGCGGCAGAGGAGCGGGGAGCAGGCGAGGGCCTGGAGGGAGGTGGCCGCCCTGTTGCAGCTGTGGGGGGGGGGGGCGGGGGACGGGGGGCCAGGGAGGCCTGGCTGAGGCCCACAGGCCGACGGGACCCAGCCTCCCTGCTCCGGGTGTTTGCTCGGGCTGTTTGTGGGGTTCTGGAGAGAAAGGTTTCTGTGTGGTGGGCCCTGCCTGCCGGGGAGGATGGATGAATTTAAATACATTCTGGGCTCTGTCTGGGTGGTCCCTGGCAGTTTTTGTGGTCCTGCTGACCCCACATGTGGCCTCCATCTCTTCCGCCCACTCTGGACCCTCAGCACGCCCCCTCCCCCCCATCACTTGCCCGCCCATCGGCTCCTTCAAGGAGATTCTCAGTGAACACTTTCCTATCAACAAGCCCGTCTTTTTTTTTTCATTTGAGATGATAAAAGGGCTTTCTGCAGACTGCTGGGTGGTTGCCTTGAGTGTGCGGGGACAGTAGAGAGGGCCGGCTCCCTGCTCTGTGCTTGTCGCCCAGGTGGGCCGTGCCTGGCTGCAGCTGCCCTGGAGTCTGGGCCAGGCCGCCCTCCCTCCACCACCTGCCCCCGGCTCGGGCCTCTCCCCAGCCCTGCCCTTGTGGAGCTGGCATGCTGTGGGGTCCTGACCACGGCATTGGGGTCAGGTTGGGTTCAATCCTCCTGAACCCTTTTCTTTCTGATTCTAGGGAACTGGGAACAGCCAGGTGCCCCAGAGCAAATACGCTGAGCTGTTGGCCATCATCGAAGAGCTGGGGAAAGAGATCAGACCCACCTACGCGGGCAGCAAGAGCGCGATGGAGAGACTAAAACGAGGTAAATCGTGGGCCCGGGAATCCCATGACAGGTGACGCCTCGCTGCTGGTGGACCCCACGGCACTAGCCTAGTAACTGTCTTGAAAGATTTTCTGGGGAAAACGGAGGGTGGCAGACAGAAGAGTCCCCCGCGGCACAGGGGCTCCCGCTTTGTTACAGAATTGGCTGTGGAGGTGTCAGGCTGGGTGAGCAGGTCTGTGGGATGTACATCTGATGGAAGGGGCTTGGCGGCCAGTTGTCAGATGCAGCGTCTAAGAAGGGAATCCCCAGGACTCCCCTGGTGGTCCAGTGGTTAGGACTCCACGCTTCCACTGCAGTGGCCTTGGGTTCGATCCCTGGTCAGGGAACTAAGATCCTGCAAGCTTCATGGTGTGGGCAAAAAAAAAAAAGTCTTTGTACCCAGATCCTGCAGCTCTGCCTCACGCCCGCTCTGCTCCTGTTGGCCGACACTGGTCCTAGGAGCCCTGGGCGGCCCAATAAGGTAGGCTCCCAACTTGGGTGAGGCCAGTGACATGAGGCCAAGGGGGCCTGCGTTGCCCTCTGCTGTCCTCCTTGGAGCGGGGCCCCGGCGGGGGGCGTGTGGTCAGTCCCAGTCTGGGGCGGGGGAGTGAGAATGCTTTGAAGTTCTTTCCTGATTGAAGAGGGAGGAAGGGCGGGAGGATGGTGCCACAGGAAGAAAGTGACTCACGTGAAGAGGTGACTGGCCAGCTGACTTCAGAAGGCAGAGAAATAGGTTGTTTTTGCTGCTTCATGAAGTGAAAGCCGCGTGGAGAGGAGAAAAGGATTTCTATTTTAGAAGGTGGCAGTTCAGAGCACGGTGGCTTATGTGTGAATTTAATTTTAGGAGTTTTTTTTTTTTTTTAAGGTTAGAGAAGCAAATTTGGAGAAAATCGAGAGGGAAATGTTCTGTGGCTATAAATCTGGGGCGTGACAGGGGGGCTGCAGTTGAGGCCACAGCTCCAGTGATGGCAAGGCCGGCTGAGGACAGGCTCTCACCCAGAGCAGTGGGCCGGTTCATGACACCTTTGTGAAGAGACTGACCGACTGCAGAGCTGGATTGGGGAATAACAGGCACAGGTGTGGGGAGGGGGGCTGGCAGTTAGAGGCTGGAACGGAAGAGGGCTCGGGGGAGAGAAGGAGCTTAACCCCCAATCCAGCCCTGGGGGTCAGGTGGGCATTGCTTTGCCCACAGTGCTGGTAACGGGAGTGCCGATTACCTGATTGCAAATGTCTGGGAAGATGCTGGACCCCGCAGTCTCTCTGACAGGCGACCTGCAGCCTCCCAACAAAGCTGGCAGTTCAGGTCAACACATGGATACACCTGGTGACTGCTTCAGGGCACATCCTGGGTGAGCAGCTGGCCCCACAGTCACCCCGACCAGTAAGGTGGCCAAGTTTACATCATAGCAAGTAAGAAGGGCACGAGGGAGTCAAGCGCCAAGAATGTTTTTTGCGTTTTTTAATGGTGAAAAAAATAAGATTTTGTGACATGTGAAAATTATGTGAAATTCAGACCTCAGTGTTGTTAAGACTTGTGGGAACATGGCCACACCTATTGCTTATTAATGTCTGAGGCTGCTGTCACAGTACAATGGTGGAGTGGAGTAGCTGTGACAGTGGCTACACAGCCCTTTCCAGAAAGTCTTCGGAAGCTCTGGGGGGTAAGGGTGGGGACACCTGAGTGACTTGGGGTGTCATTCCCAGTGCCCTCTGGGGGGTCAGCTCTTGGAAGGAGTAGCTTCTTGGTGTCTATTAAAATGAAATCAATATTTCATGAAGTTCAGTAAAACCAAAAAAAGAAAAAAACCCCACAAAACCCAAACAAGCAATAGATAACTCCCAAACTATAGAGATAAAAGATGAGGGGAGAATAATAGTGCAGAAGATGGCACCCGTCCCCTGGGGGGAAGGACAAAGCAGTGGACCAAGGTGGCCTGAGTGAGCACTCGTCTCGCACCCGAACCAGCCAGGCTGCCTGACATTGTCAAGCCCTTTCTAGAATTTAGGAAAAATAATGGTTTGAAGGTGTGGAATCTCCAAAGCGGGTCCCTGCTTAAAGAACTTGGGTGGGGACACACTTCCTCCTGTCATCTGGATGGTAACATGGTTCAAATAGAGAGTCATGTCATACAAAGAGAGCTTGCTGGCTGTCACCTTGAGCATGGGAAGAAACTTTTAGGGAGACGTGAAGAGGGGTTTTGGCTTTGAGGGGTGGGATGGGGTTTGGGGTGTTGGATGCAGTTCCTCCAGTCCGAGGGTTTCGCAGTTGGTTTGGAAGGACCCTCCTCCTCTTCTGGAATGGGTGCTGCTGGCTGACGTCCACCTCTGCTTCTCTTCCAGGCATCATTCACGCTCGAGGGTTGGTGCGGGAGTGCTTGGCTGAAACGGAACGGAATGCCAGGTCCTAGCTGCCCTGTGAGCCTGGACGGTTTTCCATCTTCGGAGAGAAGTTACAGTTCATTTCCCCTGTTCAGATGAAACTTTTGTTTTCAAAATGGTAACAGTTTGGTTTCTCCTCCCCCTGCCCCTCCCATGGTTCACTGGGCTCCGAATCTATAGTCTGTAAGATCGAGGAAAGATTTTGCAGTTGATTGGGAGTTACATTTTAAATAGTTAGGAACTACCCAGGTGTTTGTTGTTTTTTTTTAAAGCATTGATTCAAAAGATGCACGTAAAAATTACCTATCTTACAGCAAACTAGTTTGCCTCCAAGATACCACTGTCTCGCTTTCCTCTTTTGAATACATTTATGTTACCCGGATTGTTCTTTGATCCTTTTCATAAGCTGATACAACTTGAAGGGATTTTTTTGTAGTGCGGACTTGACAGCACACTTAACTAGTAGCTGGTCCCCTCGTTTCCCATACACTATAGATTCTGCTTAACGTAAATTCATTTTTGCTTAAGCATTTGCATGACTATTAGTGCTCTGAAGTCGATTTTTAAAATGCACAAGTTATATACATACAGAAGAGCAACCTCCCAAACCAGACCCAACAAGGATCCCCGAAATTTTTCCTGAGACTGTATGTAGATTTCAGTTCTGCCTTTCCTGTAAGTTGATCCAAACATCTGGAAGAAAATGGAACTGTTTGCATCTTTGTATTTATTACTCGATGTAATAAAGCTTATTTTCATTAACAGCTTGTATTAAGATGTGGGTTCCGCAAATTCTTGGTGGTATTTTAAAGAACGGCTCCTCAGCGAGAGTGGGGAGAGACCTGACAAAGGGCATTTTCCCACCTGGTCCAGAAACATTTTGCGTGACAATATCAGTAGCACAACAGGCCAGGGACAGGATGTGTCGGTTAAGTCAGAAGGCAGGGATCAGGTGAAGCTGCGTCACGGATGCATCTTAACTGCAGCAGACGTTAAGTGTGTGCCAGGAAGGAGAACAAGAGTAGAGGCGATGTTACTGATTTTGCCCTTTCTGTGCTCCCCCAAGTTAGGCCACTCTGTTTTTAGGAACTTAACCTGTGAGCATTTAAACTCAAGCTAGCTACTTCATCCTGTTCTCACTGGAGGAACTACCTGCTCTGGTGCTGGGAAGACTGGGTTGCCTCGGACATGTTGAGAATTCACGGGGCGGTCCCCAACATCCCTTCCAAAGGGACCTTGAGGTCGTCCTTACTACATTCCTTAGGCACTGATCCCGTTGTAATGAGGACTTACCGTGGTGAGGGGTAGACTAAGACAGAAGGAGGGACCTGGTCAGTTTCACAGGTGTAAGGCCAGGTCCCAGCCATGACAGCTCTAAAGGCCGGAGGAACGGGTACCACTAGGCAGTCGGCTTGTCTGCATCTCCTTCGTGGACATGACAGGAAATTCAAAAAGGTTCAAGAAGCGGGGAGACAGAAGTTAAAGCTTCTGTCCCTCTTGTCTGAAGCTCCCCAAATTCCCTTCCGCTATTATGGTCTTCTGTGTACCATTCCAGATGCTTCACTTGGCTCCCTTCTAAAAGGAGGTTGGACCTGGGAAGGGCCCCGCACACTGCGACCAGAGGTCGAGAGCCTTGTGTAGAGCTAAACTTCCGAACCAGGCTACTCCGAGGTGGGAAGACCTTCCCTGGCTTCTTCACAGGGAACTTTATTTGGGTGCATGCAGTCTGGTCTTCACGGATGAGGCCGACCCTGGGTCTGACAGTGGCCTTCTCACCTCATGGTTTGTTTCCCTACTAGTTTTATGGATAAACTTCCGGATGTGTGCTAACAAACCATGCCTGAAAACCCCCAAACAGTTTGTAAGATCAGATCCAGCTTGAAGGATGGTATCAACCAAATTCACAAACCCAAGTTTCTGAAACCTCATCTTTTATAAACCTACTACTTGTAAATCAGCATACAGAGAATGACATGTGTATTTCCACATCAGAGAGGTTACTTGTCAACATATAGTCTATTAAGCTAACGGGGAAGATGGGCAAGTAACTTACTAACTTGTAAATCTTTCGCCATCTTGTTTTCTTTTGTTCTCTTAATGACATCTATATATCACTGAGCAATGACCTTCCAGCAGATGACAAGGAGGCACTAAATGCTATTGTTTGACTCAATTCTATAGTTTTCCATAAAAAGTCCATTATTTACATTAATGCTTTTTTTCAGAAAATATTTTCATTGAGGAATTCCCTGGCGGTCGTGGTTAGGACCCTGCGCTCTCACTGCCGGGGCCCAGGTTCAATCCCTGGTCGGGGAACTAAGTTCTCACAAGCCTCATGGTGCAGATACAGATACAGTCACACAAATGTATAGCTTAAAAGGTGACATACTTCTAACTACCGTCCAGGTCAAGAAACAGAACTCTTGTCAGCCGCCCAGAAGCCCCTCCAAGCCCCGCGTCACAATGACAGCCTTTCCTCCCCCAAAAAGTGCCCTTCTCCTTCTACAGTAATGACTTCCTCGTGTTTCTTCTTACAGTTTTATTCTCAAAGTATGCACTGCTATTCACTACAGTTTGTCTGCTGTTTAGAAACTCTGCTGTCTCTGGAGCCCGTCACAGCTGCGCTGGTGGTGGAGCTCATGCCATCCCTGGAGGCATCCGGCAGGTTCTTTTTTAAAAAATTAATTATTTATATTTGGCTGCGTTGGGTCGTTGCTGCGCGTGGGCTTTCTCTAGTTGTGGCGAGCGGAGGCTACTCTTTGTTGCAGTGCGCGGGCTTCTCATTGCAGTTGCTTCTCGTTGCGGAGCACAGGCTCTAGTAGTTGTGGCACGCAGGCTCTAGTAGTTGTGGCACGCGGGCTCAGTAGTTGTGGCTCGCGGGCTCTAGAGCGCAGGCTCAGTAGTTGTGGTGCACGGGCTTAGCTGCTCCGTGGCATGTGGGATCCTCCCCGACCAGGGCTCGAACCCGTGTCCCCTACATCGGCAGGCGGATTCTTAACCACTGCGCCACCAGCGAAGTCCCATCCAGCAGGTTCTTTCAGTCAGAATCTGCAGTCCTTTCTCTGGGCACATTTTTACTTGATTCCCATTGTTCTTTCAGGAGTTTCTTTTTCTCTAGGGTCTCCTTTGCTCTTTTTTTCCTTTCTTGCTTTCTCTTCTCTGCCTCTCGTTTTTCTTTGTAAACAGGACTGTTTTCACCGTTGTAGAAAACATCCACTTTCTCTTGCAGGATTCTCCGAGCTAGCTTTCTGTTTTGATCGACGGATCTAGTCTGGTGGCACTGTAAGAGATAATATTTCATAATGTGAAAGCCAGTGTGTTCTGGGCAGGACCTCAGGAATCATTAAATTCAACCTAGTCCCTTTATAGAGGGGTCAGGCCCGCAGAAGGAAAGCCACTTGTCAGGAGTCCCAGTAGGTCAGTGACAGGACAAAGGCCATACCCTTTCCTGCCTCTACCTGGCCCCCGCCCAGTCCTACACCCCAGCTGTATTATGTGGCTTTCACTGTAACTATTCCAATATTAGGAGTGTTGTTTTGTTTAGAAGTAACAGTAGCCTTCAAATAAAGTTCCCAAATACTTTTGAAAACATCAACCAGTATGTCTAAGCAAGCCCTTTGTGTGCCCCATTTATACATGTAAACTTCTCTCTGAAGGAGGAAAATAGCCTCTTTATTATTCGTCAGCCATAATATTCATTACATAATATCTCCGTTATCACTGGTGAGTGCCTTGCAAAGCAATTTGATAAAAGAAATCCTGTGAAATTAGGATGAAAGAATAGTACCAAAAGCAAATTCGGAGTAAGCTATATAAAATAGGTTTCAGAATTTTATTTGTTGCTCACGAATGTCACTTTTTTCAAGGAGGAAAAGAAAAATGATTGAGATTTTCACTAATACGCTCTTGGCTCAAAAACGTGGCAGCGAAGAACAGCTGTTAGGAACAGACTCTGGGTTGGGTCTGGGCTGACTCTCCTGCAGGTGCAGGAGCCTCCCTGTGCCTCAGATTCCACATCATGAGTGTAGGCTTGTGACGAAGTGGCTCAGAACAGGGCCGGCCGCAAGCTCACGTGATATGTAAGTACTCGCGAAAGGTACCGCTGGTGTGCGAAAGCCCGCCTCTGCTCTCTCTGCTGTGCCTCAAGGCTTGTGCCGCCTTCAGGGCCCTGGGGATACGGAATGGACTGGCAGTTCCACAGAGGTGGTGGGCCGCTACCAAACCAGGAGACAGGAGAAAAGCACTGCACCATTTCCTAGAGGTTCAGAATGTATTGACAGCTGGCGATATTTTGATCGGAGGTTGGTTTTTTATATTCAGAAGAAAGACTCCTACAGGCAGCTGTACCTGGCATTTTTCCTCTGAGGGCTGAAATTGGGTTGCCAACGTTACCTCACTCAGTCCTTCTCCAGAAGGGTAGGTGTCACTGACATTTACCAAAGAGGGGACGGAGGGACATGGAAAATGCGACCATCTGAGCGATCAGCCAGGAGGCTAAGGGCTGAGCCCACTGGCGGACAGCCTGGGCCTGCGTGCTGCTTGGGGGCTGGAGCCCATGGCAGTGCCGCAGAGCTTTCTGCAGCCACCCTGCAGCCCAGTGGCTCGACCAGAACCGTGGCCTGCAAGTTCAAGGACAGCAGCAGTAAGAGCGCAACTGCAAAGGATCCTGGAAGGAGGCTCCTGACGCTGTGCAGAGGTTCGGCCTGGGAGAAACGCTCGGGACCGGCCACGAGACCTGCAGTCCCTCTACTGCCGGGGTCATGGTGAGAACAAGTTTTCACTCAGGAGAAACCAGGGGACCCCCAAGGCCTCCTTCCTCTACCTTGACCACAATGCCTGAGGGGATGTGCCTGAGCACCACGCAGTTGCTTGTTTTGTTGGTTGCCTGGCCCCCTGGCCCGTGTCCTTTTACAAACTGCTCTTCAAGTTCACTCTCATCCAGGGAGAGCAGAGCAGGGTGGTCCTTCTTGCCTGCCGCCTGGACTGGAGTGACCGTTGTTCCAGGGGATAAGAGTTCCAGCTTCGCGCAGAGCCGGAGTCCCCAGGGCACCATGCACACTCTGCTCAGTGGGGCGGGAAAGCGGAACAGACCCGAGGTGCTCATAGGGCGTGGCTCTGCCTGCTCAGGACCTGAATAAGACAGAAAAGACAGCCCTTCAGCCTTGTTTGCGCTCAAGATGACACCGCGGGTTCTAAAATCACCTTTTATGAACCAGTTCAAACGATGACCACCCATCTGGCAGGCAGGGGATTTAGGAAATTAGTGCAGACAGGATACTCAGCAACACACACCTCTCTCCGGCCCTGCTTTGTCTACCGTGCTCTCAGCAGTACATGCCTTGTCAACTGATAAATATTTTCTTATAACAGACCAAAAAATGTCTTCAAAGCACCCAGAAGTGTTGTTTTCTCAGGAAGGGGAGGCTTTGAGTATAAAATTCAAAAGAACAGGGCTGTAACTTGATAAGGAAATATTACATAGTACATCACACAAGAATTAGGATCTGAGTCAAGGGACATTATTTAAGTGTGTGAGAATCTGAAATCAAAATGGAAAGACGACAGAACGTGATAGTCTATTTTATAGCTTAAGCTTAAACAGTCTGACACAGTAAATATCACTATCAATCAATGTCATGATTGTTGTTTTTTCATGTTTCCAGTTTCATGGATTTGAATAGGAACATCTGTTCCCTCAGAAGCCTGCCAATCACACGATCCAACCGGTACTCATCCTTAGAACCACCAAGTCAACTGATTTTTATTAAGGTGCCTGTTACTTTCCGAGTATGAGGTGAGGTACAGGGAGTGACGTGAGGTACAGGGAGTGACGTGAGGTCAAAGAGGGCAAGACACTATCTTCCTGGAGCTCACAGTCTAGTCGGAGAAGATATTCAATCAAGAAGAAAGCGAGAGGTGCTGAACAAAAGATTTCAATAACTACTCGAGAGTAGCCTAAGGCTGAAATGTCTTAGTTGACGAATAGTATAGAGAATAATAGCCATGAGGGTATGGTGAATCACAGGCCTTTGCTTTTTTTCGAGGGGAGGAGGGCAGAGGATCTGAAAGGTATCACCTCTTTTCAGAGATCTACATATTCCCCATGTGAATGGGGTCGGGGCGGGGGAGTCACAACCTTCGCCCATTTTCTCACCTGGAAAATGGGAGGAATAAGCCCTCTCCACGCAACCCAACCAGGCTTAGAGTAAAGTCAGAGAAAACAGTGTTCTGGAAAGGGCTTTGCTGATACCTCTGAAGGCATGAGACTGGTTTTTAGCAAGATCCCTGTCACCAGGACTTTCCTGGTGGCACAGTGGTTGGGAATTCGCCTGCCAATGCAGGGGACATGGGTTCGAGCCCTGGTCCAGGAAGATCCCAGATGCTGCGGAGCAACTAAGCCTGTGCTCTAGAGCCCATGAGCCACAACTACTGAAGCCTGTGCGCCTAGAGCTCGTGCTCCACAAGAGAAGCCACCGCAATGAGAAGCCCACGCACTGCAA
Source organism: Phocoena phocoena (assembly GCF_963924675.1). Classification (NCBI taxonomy): domain Eukaryota; kingdom Metazoa; phylum Chordata; class Mammalia; order Artiodactyla; family Phocoenidae; genus Phocoena; species Phocoena phocoena. The sequence goes on along the minus strand of NC_089231.1, from coordinate 83,900,938 downwards.
TGAAGAGTAGCCTCCGCTCACCACAACTAGAGAAAGCCTGTGCACAGCAACGAAGACCCAACACAGCCAAAAATGAATTAAAAAAAAAAAACAAAAAACCCTGTCACCCAGGCAGATTTGGGGAACTACAAATGTGCCACTCGCATAATACTTCTTGATCAAGGATTATGTAGGCACTAAAAACAGATATATTGCTCTTTTTAACAAGTGCTTCCTGTGAGGCTCTAAACAGCTTCCTTTACCACTTGAAACCTTGTAAATTCTAGCTCATGGCAACTGGTCTCTAACACAGGTAGGAACTGGAGTTTACCGAAGGCAACTTCCTCAGCCAAAAGTAACGTACCATCCACCAAATTATTTCACTAGGTTTCTCTCGGCTCATTTACCTTTCACCCACCAGCAGTTCTGACGGCTAACATCCACTGGGCCCAACACTGATCGCTAGATAAGCTTAATGCAGAAACATGCTAGCAGGCATTGCTTCCTTGTAAATATGTGCATTTTGCTATTTGAAATCCAAGTGCCTTTCTCAGTTACCAGTACAGATGACACTGGTCATTTTTAGAATGAATACAGTATTCTCCATCTCTCTCTCTCTACTATTTCTATGGAAAATAAATATAATGAAATATACTCTTCAAGCTTTAGGCCATGCTAGTTTTCAATCCTATGACTGACACATCTTCTTTGTGAAAAGCACGATATTCAGCATGTTCTGAGCAGGTCCTGTCAGTCCCGGTGGATGATAATTAAGGTGGTGTCGGTTCGTAATGTGCTCTGTGGCTACCAAGGGAGATATTTTGAAACAGAGTATGCCAGTGAAAGTGGTGCTTTGAAAACTGCTTCTGTTTACTGTGTGTGAAATATGTCAGAAGTATCCTCAGGAAAAGATAAGGATAAACCCAGGCACATTCTCTGGAATCTCTACAACGAAGAATCCACTCCCCTATAATGATTAAATGAATGAGACTAAGTTGATGTCCAAAATTTCCCTCCCCTTATTTCTGCTTTCAGTCCACAGAACAGAATTCCTTTGTGTATCAGACAGCGTCTGGTCCCTGGATTAGGTTCCTGGAACAGGAGGCCAGTACCTCTCTTGGGGCTTCTACTCCGTTAGTAAATCTGACCAGGCAGGATGCTACTGGAATACAATGCAGCGACAAAGAAAGGAAGCAGGTCTGAGACAGGGTGAAACTCCCAGACAAAGGGCGGAGAGGACAGCGCTTTTCTCAGCTGCTTTGTCACCAGCCCACTGTGTTTCAAATCTACCTTTCTGTCCTAGTTCAGAGCTGACACACACAGGAAGGTCTCCCACCCAACTGGAGTTCGAGAAGGTCCCCAGTGTTCAGTTACTGGCTGCTTTGTTTAACAGCTAATTCCAACAGCCAATAGGACGATTCCAAATACTTTTAGTATCTCCTGGAGCTCTGGCTCTACTCCAGTGGTGGCTAAAAATGACAAACACACCCATGGTTCCACTTCCCCAAAGCCCAGAGAAGAATACGGATTGGATTTCAGTTTTTGTGACACCCACAGAGCAACCCAAAGTCTTCGGGGAACAATAAAAGCAGCTCAAATTAGAGCTCATCGTGACATTAAAAATGGTCACAAGCGGTGTGCGTAAGGGGAAACCAGCGGTCACGACAGCGCGCCCTTGTTCCCTCCCATGAGTGCGAGCGTCGGCCCGGCCGGCTCTCCACCCCAACTCCCCTCGGCTCTGCTCTTCCTTGGAGGGTGGCGTCTGCACTAAACAGCTGGCTGCAATTTAGGTTAAAGCCACGCTCTCTCTCACTTGGTCAAGTTAAGAGGTAACAGGGCTGACGCCTTTAAAACAGGCAATGTTAATTTGTTCAATGAATATTTTCCACATCTACTATGTGCCATGCATGGGCCTCGATGGGTCCAATGAGCCTGTAGCATAAAAGAGAAATTAAGACATCTGTAAGTAAGATAACATGCCAGAGCGTGGAATGGATGACACACCATAGAGCAGTGGTTCTCAGACTTCACTGTGCTCCCAAGTCACCAGAAGGCTGGTTATTGGGACTTGGAAGCTGCATCCTATTAGGCACCTTTTCTTCCTGACTGGATCCAGCTGGTACACAGTTCCTCCTCTGGCTTCCACAGTCAGCCCAAACCAAGACTGACACCTAGCTCATGGGTGGCATGCTCAGCTCTGGAATGTGGCCTGTGACCAGAGCAAACAATCACATATTTAAACAAGATGCAGTGAGCTGAGGCTTGTTTCACCAACAGCTGAAATGCTCTGGAGAGCGGTAAGGGGATGCTACTGCCTTTGTGTCTCTGAGACAGAGAGAGGATATCTGAATCTGGAAGACACAGGATTTCAACTCTGGACCCACCTCTGGATACCATTTGCCTAAAATTCACTGTTTAAGTATTTTTTAGAAAGGCAGAGTACTAGTGTCTCTTAGCCACAACTTTCATGGTGTACCAGCCTTGCAGAAATGTCACCTAAACTAACCGAAAGAACAGATGTGGCGATGCGCTGGAATGGGGTGCTTTAGGAAAAAAGACCGTTAAAGCTCTTGCGGCTCCAACTTTGATGCACAAATTCCCTAGGGATCCTGTTAAACAGGCTACGGCTTGTCAGGGCTGGGGTGGGGCCTGAGACTCCACATTTCTAACCAGCCCCCAGGTGAGGTGGTTGCTGCCTGCAGTCCTGGCCCTTAAGATCGTCTGACTGCTGGATGAAGGCCCCACGATCATGATGGCAACGCTGGAGATGGAGAAGGTGTAAAGGAGAGAACAGGCGGGAGAGGAAGAGAAGACAAATGAATATCGAATTGAACGAAAAGAACAGGTGAAATGGTCACAAGGGGATTGAGAAGCTGAGTCATCTGAAAAAAGAACATCAAAAACGTTGCTTCTATTGCATTATTATTTTTTTAAAGCTGCCTTTTTCTAAGTCTTTATTGAATTTGTTACAATACTGCTTGTTTTATGTTTTATTTTTTTAGCGGGAGGCATGTGGGATCTTAGCTCCCTGACCTGGGATTGAACCCGCATCCCCTGCATTGGAAGGTGAAGTCTCAATCACTGGACCGCAAGGAAGTCCCCTGCATTAATGTTATAGAACAGCACTGTCCAACAGAAGTATAGGGCAAGCCACATGTGAAATTCTAAATTTTCTTATAGTCACATTAAAAACAGTAAAAAGCAACTGATGAATTTCAATATACTTTATTTAATCCAACATATCCCAAATATTACTTCAACATATAATCAATATAAAAAATTATTTAGATTTTTTTATATGAGATCTGCAAAATCTGAAGTGTGGCCACGCTTACAGCACATGTCAGTCTGGACTAGCCACATGTGCTCGCGGCTACTGTAGTGGATAAGGTCGCTCTAGAATCTTGCTATCAGAGTGTGGTCCACAGAGCAGCAGCCACAGCACCCCCTGGGAGCTTGTCAGGAATGAAGAATCTCAGGACCTTCTAAATGAGAACCTGTGTGTTTTTTTTCTTTTTTTTGGCTGTGCCGCACAGCTTGCTGGATCTCAGTTCCCCAACCAGGGATCGAACCCAGGCCCACAGCAGTGAAAGCGCAGAGGCCTAACCACTGGACCGCCAGGGAAGTCCCAGAGAACCTGTGTTTTAGTAAGATCCTCAAGTGATTCAGAGGCACATTGAAGTTTGAGAAGCAAAGGACACAGGAATTAGCAAGTTCTTCCAACTGCTAGGACAGACACTTTGAAGAGCTATTGTTTCTTACGTTTATAATGTTTAAGAAGTTGAGACCAGAATTCAGGAGTGCTGAGTACCTGCTTAGTCATGGTCTTGCTTCCCCCTCCCGAATAAGGAGATAAGATAGGTCTCAAAAGCAATGACCTAATCGATGGTGAAGGACCAAACACAGTGAGCTTTAAAAAGACAAAGCGGCCAGCTGACGGCCCCAGAAGCTAAGCGAGAGGGTGGTTTTCTGTGAAATGCTTAATGATCATCTCTGTCTCAGAAGTGGGTGCTGGTGCTCCCTGCCGAATGGGAGTAAAGATAACGCAGCCTTTCTCTCCTTTTCACATCTAGCTCATCCTCCTGTTCTGGTTGCCTGAAATCCTTATGAGGGCTGAACACCTCCCCAAACAGAAACCCTGGGAACTTTGGCTCAGGCTTGAAATAGACCCTGTCATTTCCTAGGCTGGGGGCTCTACACTCAAGATAGAGCACCTTTCAGCCACAGTAAGTGCTCCCAGAGAATTATTTCTCAAATAAGAAAATGACAATGGACTGAGCAGGAAAGGACAACAGAGCTGCTATCCTTGATTTGGGAGGACAAGAGGAAAAGGAAACTACTCTGAGTTTGGTCCAAATTTAATAGGCTTACTGCTGCACAGCTCAAGAGACACTAAAGAAGTAGATAAAAAGAAAAGCTTTCAATTCATACAACACCAACATCCCGTTCAGTTTTTTTTTCACAGAAAACTTCAAATCCACGATCACACCTGTCCTATTTGGGTGCACCACTGCCATTTTCTTCTATTTATGGCACCTAACAGGAACTTTATACTTTATCAACTACACTATTAAAATAGGACAAACACATTAAAAAAGCAGCAATAACTACACTCCACATTTTCCTCTAAAAGTCTCAAAGACTGTTACCATTAATGACGCTTCGTATTTGTTTAGGACTTAGGTTTTCAAAGCACGTTCAAATATGTTATCGTAGTGAATATTTCATACAAATAAAGAAAAGAAGGGATGTGTACTATGTGGAATATTTCAGGAAGGCTTATTTTGCAAGAACATTAGGTAGTCCATTTTTTTAAACTAAATTTGTCCTTCCTGCTGCTTGTTTCTTTACCTTTCATAACATCTCCAGATTTGTTCTTCCCCCAGCTGCTAAGAAAGCGTTAGCTCATTTTCCTCAACGGTCTCTTCTTGACTCCCCCTCTCACTTTTTTGTCCCTGAAAGGCCATACTGCTTTGTAGTCAGCGTGACCTGCGTCAATGCCTTGCCTCCACGATTTACTCACTGTGCAACTCTGGCCACGTTTCCACATCTGTAAAACAGAGGTAATACCACCGAGGGAGAGAAAAAAATCGTACACGTCACCACAAACGTAAGGTGCTTAGGATCCCTACATTACAAAGCTCAGGAACCTGTGGCTAACACTCCACAAGCCCACGCTGCAAACAGATTATTTCATGGACTTTTGTTTTCGAAGCTCAGTGAAAAGGTATCTAGAAAATGACCTGCAGAGAATTTTACTTGGCATGGTCCAATTTAAGAAATACTTGGAAACCATGAAATTACCGAAGATATGCTGTTTGGTGAGGTCATAATTGTGGTCTATGAAATCAGGTGCCAAAGAGAGAATTATGATGCCAAGAATATAGTGTGACTTCCCAGAAGGTTCAAATTGAAAGGTAAAAACTACCTTCATCACAGCAAGTCCTGGTTTAAACATAGAGATCTTTAGTAATTATCTGATATAGTAAAAAAAATCATGAAGGACAGAAAAGATGAAAAAAGTCACGTTTAAATGTACACCTGATTATTCCTTTTCATCTTCAATGGTTAAACTATAAAGTTTTAGAGTTCCTCATTTTTGCTGTGGAGGACATCCCTCCTCCAACCCCCGCCAATGACAAGCTGTTTTGTATATAAAAATAAATGACACAGAGTAACACCCTGGTTAACAAACATTAAATGCCTCAAGCCATTAGCAGCCACTACTACTGAACAGCCTAATCTTATCCCAATCAGAATGAAAGATCTCCACTCAAAAGCTCATTGTGACAAAAGAGGAATACTTGAGCAATACAAAGATGTTATAATAAAATCATATAGTTTTTTTTGATACCGAGCTCCATGAGCTGTTTGTATATTTTGGAGATTAATCCTTTGTCTGTTGTTTCATTTGCAAATATTTTCTCCCATTCTGAGGGTTGTCTTTTTGTCTTATTTATGATTTCCTTTGCTGTGCACCCTTATAAGGGCATAAAATGGTGGTGTTAGCTTGTATACAAGTAATGCAAAATCTCCAGTATGGGGGCGGGGGTTAAATTAAGATGAATAGTTCCTACACTTAATATATACTTGAATTTCTGACACCTTCTACTTCTGTTTTCTATATTCAGAAATAATTTCTATGGACTTTAAAAACCTCCTCTCTGTTTTTATAAAGCTTCTCTCTAGACCAGTTAGTCAAAAGCAGTTTCCATTCTGAATTTGTAAAAATTAAGACGCTACCAAAGAGCTTAACCTAAATTAAGAAGTAAGGTGTGAATAACCTTACCAGAATATTTTGTATCAGTTGGTTAACAAGATAACTCAGTTAATTAGAATACTAGCTTCTGAACATGTTGGCTTATTAAAACAATAGATTTTTTTTTGAAAGTTACCTAAAGATGACACTGCCAAAAACAAAAACACACTCAAACTAAACAAAGTCCATCAGATTTTGTAGCAGAAAGCAATGATCTCCTGCCTCTTGCATGGTTGGGAACTAATCTCCGGTACTCGGTTTTGGGGTTAACATTTTTCTTGCAAGGAAACACACCTCCCTTTGCCTGGAGCCATCTCAGGAATCCACTTTCCCATCCTAGTGTGAGGATCTCAAGTAACAGATTTTGCAACCAACTGAAATTAGTGGTAAAACGGCTTTTTGTTTTCTGTTTTTGGGTGGACTTGAAAGAAACATGGTTGCTGAAAACAGCCGTGTGCTTAAAAATGATTTGATTTTGGTTGGGTTTTAACACAAGCACAATACTGATGGGTGGATTAACACAATTGGAAGGAGGGTTCGATTTACTTAAGCTTGAACTCTCCCATAGATGGATGGGGTTTTGGAGAGACTGAATTTCTACTGTTGAGACAAAATTGTCAGGTATTCTTAGGAGGCTCAGATCAGATGGAATGCCTCTTGGCACATTTGTTTTTCCAAGGGCAAATAACATCTGCTCCGTCCTGGCTTCTCCGGCACACCTAAGGACAAGGCTGGCGAAGTCCCTTTATCGTGGGCTTCGGACACTCAGAGGAAAATCTAAGAGCTCGAAGTACCTTAAAGGGTAAGAACCTTTCGTCTGAGAAAGGCGAACTGACCAGTGCGTGTGAGATGGCCTGGGGGCCCACGGAAAGGGTTTTCTCTGGTCCTTCGAAAGGCTGGGCAAGAGGAAAACACCCACGATGCCTATAACAGGCCCAGCTGCGTGCTAACAGCTCCCTAAGGCTCCGCCGAGCAAGTCAACGAGCATCGTTCCATTTGTCCTCGGGCCTCGGTGGAACTGTTTTCTCCACAAGGGTGGGTTCTCCTTGCCCGCCTCTCCAAGTCCTTGAAGAGCCCCAGTCACGACCCCCACCAGCCTAGGGTAAACCCATTCCAGGGTAAACTTAGCTCGGGTGTCCGGGCCGGCTTCACCTCACCACCAGCGGGGCCTCAGGTCAATGGGCTGCGCGACTCAGGGTCGCAAACGGGGAAATTCACGGGTCCCAGCTCCCAGTCCTCTCTCCAGAGCCTCTAACAATCGTGGGCAACCGTGTGGGTGTCGGGCTTCTCCGCAGACACTTACCTGACCTCAGGACTGAGCTCCCGCCCCCAACGTTCTGGGTGAACCGGAATGGCCGCAGGAGCGGGAACGCAAACGCACTCCCGCGCCTGCGCACGCGCCGTACTCCTGCCGCAGGCCCCCCTCACAAACCCGAGCCCCCGTCTTACTAACTGCGCATGCGGGAAGCTGAGGCTTCTTTCCCGCGTAGCTGCCGTGGGTTCCCAGAGAGCCAATCAGACGAGAGGACTTGACTGCAGCCCCGCCCCCCGCCCCCCAGCTTCCGCGGGCGTCGCACCTCCCTCTTTGGTGAGAGCTGGGGGCGGGACGGGGGAAGTGGACTGGCGCGCCGCGGCTCGGCCGTCTCTGCCCCCTTCCGATCATCCAATCGCAACCAAGACGCCGGGCGCGCGCACGCTCCCTCGAGTTTAACGGTCGCGAGAGGCGCTCGCCCGACACTGACATCGGCAGTGTGAACGGCGGCCAGGTAAGCGGCCGCCAGCCTGCGGGGAGCTGCCGGCCTGCGGGGAGCTGCCGGTCGCGGGAAACAGGGGACGCGACTCGAAGACACCAAGTTAGCGGCCCCCTGAGTGTGCTGATGTGTTAGGGCGGGGAAAAGACAACACTCCCTCGACGCAACCTCAGCGGAGCGCGCGGCCGTGTGGGGGATTTGCTCGCGGCAGTGCACCTTTTCTAGACTCTGCCCTTGAGTGACACCCGCGCGACCCAATCGCTGAGCGCCTCTTCCCGAGGGGCGGGGGGCTTGAGGGATTTCTGTCTCTATTTTTTTTTGACCAGCTTCCTGGGCTTACTTTGAGAATCACGATTGTAGTTGTTGGACCGGTGGTTTTAACTACAGCCTCCCTGCTGCCTACAATTTAGGCAACTGCGTGGGTTCTCCTCGCCTTCATACTTTAACCCGAGAGCCGCCGCCAGCAGCTGCGGTCTGGCTGTGAGCGCGAGAACGTCAGGATCTGGCCTCAAAACCTGAAATCATGCCTTCTTTCCCCCTCTTAGGCTCCCACCAAAGCAAAACGCCTGGTTAACTTTTATATTCTCAGCAGACCCCCATCAGTCGTTCCTCTACCCCCTAACTCCCTTTTTCTGCTAGGAGCTGGGGCCATCAAAAGCGTCATATTTTGTTGATGGGAGATATAAAAGTCTCTGTTCTTATACGCATTCTCCATCAGGTTCTTAAAATTTTGCATTGTATATCTTTTTTTTTTAAATTTTAATTCATCCCCCACTCTCCCACCCATTCCTCCCCACTCTCACGCTCTGCTGGGAAGCATCATCGCATTTCAAGATCCATCTGGATCTACTGCATCCGGATTAACTCAACGGGGGAAATTATAGATGGGGTTGCAGGCCGATCCGCGTCCCTGGAGAGCTTGTGTTTTCCTGCTGGAAGAGCAAGGTGATTTGAATCCAGGTATTTTCGTTGCCAGATGGAAGGTGCAACCCCTGACTTTTTCAATACCCCATTTGTCGTTGGTGATGGGCTGAGTCACTGGGGAGAAATCCGTTTAGCTAGGTCCGGTTACCCTTGGCCTTCACACCTGTCCCTGAAGGAAATGGTTCCTTTGTGAGCTGATGCTCTCTCAAGGTTGTGCTTTGTAAAACCAGGCCCTAGAAAGTGGGAACCTAGAGGGACCAGAATAATAGGTAATTTTCCTCTATTGCACCCCCTGAAATTTCCATCTTGTAAGCAGCATATGTTTTCTTTATTCTTCCCCCTCCCCCACCCACTTACTCCTGGCTTTTTTTTAAGGACATGAATTCCTTAAGAAGCAGGCATGCTGTTTGACTTGTTATAGCCAGTTTGCCTCTGTACATCTAGCTTCAGTTAAATTTTAGTGGACCTGGCAAATAGTTTATTTTTTAAGAAGTGATAACATGCACAGAGTACAAAAGTACTCTACGTATACAGTATATAGTGCACTCCTTCCACTCCCACCTTCCAGCCAGTGGGGAAACAACCACTGTTAACAGTTTAATTGGCTCTTTTCAGTACCAGATTCAATATAGATACCAAGTAGTTCCCATTCATCTATTCACTGTATAAATCAACAAGCATGGATGCTTGGTAGAATTTATTAAAGGAATGAACAAGGCACGTATCAATAAGTATTCCAGTTGTTACACAGTAGAATTGTGTCTGGAACCTTGATTATTAAGCACATAAAATTGTGAAATATTACCTGAAAAGGTACTACTACTTCTGCAAATCAGAAGATTTGTAGATTTTTTATTGACCTAACCACTGGACTGCCAGGGAATTCCCTTTGCCATAATGTTTTAAATGTTTATCCACATTGTAGCATAAATCAGTGCTTTATTCTTTTCTATGACTGAAAAATATTCCATTATACAGATACACAACATTTATTTATCCATTCATCAGTTGATGGACATTTGGGTTGTTTCTGAATTTTGGCTTATCATGAATAATGTTGCTATCCTTAATGTAGATTTGTATAAAAGGATTAAGGTTTCCACAGTCTTGAAAAGACAGTTGCTAGGTTTAATGGCTTTTTATAATAGTTTTTGTTCTTCATTCATTTTCAGACTCCTGGGACCTTCAGACATTTCACAGTCCGAATGTCAGCAGCTGAAAATGCCTTTAGACGATGAAGCATCTGAAGATGACTCAGATTCAGTTTCTTCAAACAGTGCAAGAGCCTACATTTTCCAGTGAGAGAGTGTAACGATTTCTGTACGCTATGGAAGATTTTGACTTGGGGAAACCCTTACAAAAAGCTTCATCTTCTGTAGAATCTGATATAAAAAATTCTCCCCATTCTCTTGGACTGAACTTAAGTACTAATAGGTAAGAATGGGATAGATTTTTTTTTAATGTAATGACAAATCAAAATAACTTTATTTGCATAGTTTGCCAGTTTATCCAAATAGTGTCATAGTTACTGATTTGCATTTAAAAAACCCCAAAACTATGATCAGGAACTGTTCAAGGACAGTTGTTCGGGTTAAGAGTAGTTTCAATCTTTTCATGTTTTTCATTTCTCCCAGAGATGTACTTTTGCATGGGGAACATTGTGAAAAAGAATTTGTTTTGCTAGTTGGAGTTTTCTTTACACTTTTTTTGTTTTCAGGAAATTACAAGTATATCTTTAAAATTTAGTTGTCTAAATATTGTTTCTCCATTTTGAAGTTAAGAGGACAAATAATGTTTCATATTGCAGAAATACCTCACCAGTCTGGAAAGTAGCAATTAAAGTTGAATACTAGGAAGTAAGCAAAAAAGCAGGCTCTGAGTTGACAAAGTAGATGCTATCAAACAATGCATTTTATGCATTTTCTTTTTAAACTATCCCTTGTTTGGTTTGTTTTTAATCAGGGTCTGTTTACTCTCATTTTGTACATAGTCTGGCAAGTTGATTATTTGGTTTCTAAATTACAGTAGGTTAAAAACAGCAAAGAGGCAGGGACCACTGGAGAGGAGATCACCTATAAAAAGCAGGTACAATAAAACAAAAGCACAGCAGTCTGGGGCCTACTGGTAAAGGAGCAAATTTACACACAGTAATAGGTCTTGAAGAAATTGTGTATTTTAAATAAATTAATTCCTTAAAAAATTTGTTCATTCTTTGGCCTCAGAAGGAATTTAAGGCAGCTTACAAGAATACATAAAAGAAGAGGAGAAAGCATAAATTAAAATAGGGAGGAAAGGGAAAAAAAAAGCATGGGATAAGGTCCAGAAATGTTGGCCGTTGTAATCTATACCCACTTCCTGAATGTTGGCCACGCTTTTTGTTTCCTGTATCATTTGACAGCCCCTTTGAAACCCACTTCTAGAAGAAACCCCTTTTAGAACATAGTGTCTGATTTACTTGGAGGAACTTGAATGTGCCTTTCTAATGAAAATTATGTAACTGAAGCGTCTCCCTTTTCATTGTGACTGGCAGTTAAATTGGCCAAATTTAAACTTGATTATTACACAATTATAATTGTATATCTAACACTTAATGGACAACATATTATGTTCTTTCCCTTGAGTTTTTTATTAGTATTTTCTCTGATCCTCTTTATTATTTTACTGTTATTTTCATTAGGTCCTCTTTTTTGCAAATTGTTTGTGAAACAAAGCAGAGCATCGATAAATACAGTGACCTTTCAACGGTTAGAATTTAAATAAATTTTAATGTCCCTAATTATGCCTTGTGGGTTTATAAAACAAATCTGAAATAAACTCATCTCAGATTCGGAAAAGCAGTCCTCCTGGAAAGAATCAGTGCTATTTTACACACTGCATAGGCTAAATAAGTCCTGAATATTTGCTGCTAATTTGGTCGGCACTACTTTTATTCAAAGACAGTGCAAAGATAAGCATCACCTTATCACACCAAATTAGGGGGATCCAGTTAACAAGACTTGACTGTAATTCTGGGCAATGGAGAAAGAATCTCCATAACAAAAAAGGTCTGTTCTTAAAGTGAGGTGAAATAATCCTCTGGAATAATTTAGATCGGAGTAGCTTAGAATTTTTCTTATTGTTTAGCAGAAACTTTTATTTTCTGCTGTACTCTGGAGTGTTCTCTCACTTCTGAAGAAGGTTTTTCTGTTGTGTTCTTAAAAATACAATTAAGTGCTGTCTGTCTTTTCACTGCTGTTTTCCCTTCGTGGACAAACTTGTGATCAGATTTTCAGCAAATGAGGTGCCATTAAGAAGGATTAAATATCAGTAGTTTTGTACTGCTCTGCTAAATCTTGAACTGCTGAATTATTCAACACTTTGGTAGAATGAAGAAAACCATTTGAATTATTTATGTTTCAACAGAAGTAGTCCCCACCTTAGTACAAATGGGGTATCCTCTTTCTCAGGGAAGACCAGACCATCTGTAATTCAAGGTACAGTTGAAGTCCTAACCTCTTTAATGCAAGAGCTACACAACAGTGGAAAGACTGATTCGGAACTTTGGAAAGACTGTGAGGTATCTAGTTTTGTTTCATTTCTGGAATTAATGAAATAATTCTGTTTATAGATATGCCTCTACTAAACTAAATTATTAGAAATTTATATCCTAAAGAGCATGATACTTAAGTTATTGCTAGAATAAAGTGGTCAAGGATATTAATTAGGGAACAATATAGAACAAATGTGAAAAATGATCAAAGGTACGTTTTAACAATATATTAGTGATTAGACATTCTAATTTATACTTTAAATGTGAACTAAAATATTGTCTTTGTTCATAAAAATGAGAATTCCAAAATTATTGATATTGTTACTAATTCTGATCTTTTAAGTAACTTATAGAGTTGTCATCATTTTGTAAAGCCTAAATCCACTTTGAAATATTTCTAATTATAAAGTAAGGCTTCCGTTTAATACCTTATCACATTTAGCTGTGCTACATTGACTTATATTGGTTGTTCAGGTCAAGTGGTTCTTTCTTTTGTCCATAGGTTAAATTGTGACATAAAAATTTAACAGTTAAAAGAATACTTATAAATAAGTTTTGTTTCATGGAATAATGCCCAAGATAGACTTTTCCAAGGCTAGAGTTGGTAACACTTTGTAGAAATGTGTAAAACATTATTATTAAATTCTTTAGAGAGCAGTAGATTTTGTTGTAAATGTTAATCATAGTTTTAAAACTATGTAGAATAAATGGAATGAAAGATTATCTGGTTTAAGAATTCAGCAGCAGCCACCCCTAAGTGTAATTACTTATATTCATTATCCATAGTCATTGGAGTTATAAAAATGACTATTATGGCAAACTTAAAAGAAAACTGAGTTTTAAGTTTTGATACCTTTTTTTCCCATATAACAACCAGTATGTGCTAGTGCAAATGACCTATAAAATGCCATTGTAAAATGATGTAAATAATAATGGAATGTTTTATGAAATGCTTCCCCTAGTATACTTACTCATTAGCTTATAATACCTGAATTGATATGCTTTAAAAAAAAAAATGAGGCATTGCCTCAATGTGGCTTGACTTCTGGCAAATTCATTTTTAAGTAGAAATTGTTACTTTTAGTCTTTGAAATCAACATCTTAAATCAGAATCAGAATATATTTGTGAATTTAAGACACAGATGATTACAAGCCAGAATACCAACCAGGTACTTACACCTTTTAACATTTGAACCAGTTTCTTTCTTTCTGCCCTTTGTTCTCCTGTGATCTAACAGATTATTTTTTTTCTGTTGAGTATTAGTTGACTGCTTAATTTTTATAATGTAGGCATATAATTGATTATTCGCTGAAGAGCTTCTTAAGCTATTTCTTACTTTGACAGAATATGAAATACTTTTTTGGCCATTTCAGTAAAATTTCCTGAATTTGTTTCGTTGTGTTTTCATAGCCTATGAAAATAGAAGTCTCTGATGCTTTAGGGTAATGATTTAGAAAGAATGGGAAGGTAATGATTGCGCAAGTTTTATTTCCCTGAATTTCATGTTTACACCTTTCTTTTGGAATAGTAACATTTGTCTGATTTCTACCACTTATAAGAAACTAATCTACATTATTACAGTAAAGAACTAAACCTCCACAGAGCTCTGGAAGAGATCTGGGGATGACCTGATTCTTTAGAATTCCTTTATAAAACATCTCTTCTGGGATTCTTAAGTTTATCACTGCTTAAACTTGGGAAGGTTATGTATTTTTATTAGATCAGGAAAGAATCTTTTAAGGCATTTCCATAGAAATACTTTAATATGTTCTTAAGTACTTGCTAATATTTCTGTGATTGTAAGAAAAATTTAAAAGCACATCATTAACTAAATTATTTTAGCATTTTAACAATTTAGCACTACTGATTATGTATATAATAGTAATAGTTATGTGATAATTATTGAGTATTTGCCGGGCAGTATACTAGATACTTTCTGTCAGTGGCACTCAACCTTATTGGACCCAAAGCCCTCTTTTTATAACAGTTTCAAAATAACATCAACTTATATTGTCCTGAAATGAAATTCACAGATAATATAACCTGCCTGTATCTGCTTTTAAAAAAAAATCAATGTAATGTCCTGTGCTATAAAATAGTTACTTATAATAAGATAATATGTAAATGTATAAATACTCAGACATATCCACATTAGAAAACATAATGTAGCAGCAGTCTGGTGTTTACTTCTATGTAGACTCACCTTGAATGCAGCAGCTATCAACACAGACTGATACATCTGCCTTGCACTGATGATCCAGCACTGCAACTGGTGACATGATTTTTTGAAATGGTGACTCATTTCTGAGCAAGTTCTGAAACATCTTGGTAGTTGCATTCCTGGACAATTTGGTGATTTGAAAACTATGCAAAATATGTATCATTTTTATAATATAAAATGGACACAGGACAGTTCTTTATTGTCAGGGACTATCCTGTGATTTGTTTCCCTGGATCCTGCCCACTAAATGCTCGTGGTGCTCCCGCTATCCTTGTGACAACCATGACCTCACAGATTTTCAAAATATACTTCCCCCATTGAGATCACTGCTTTACGTGCATCACATTTAAATTTAAAATTTAGTCCTCTCAGCCACCTATGAGGTGTTGCTGTTCCCCTTTTATAAATTAGGAAACTGAGGCATAAAGAAGTTAAATTTACTTGTTCAGGACCACCCAGGTTGTTGGTGGAGAGGTGGGAGTCTGGCCTGGGAAAAGCCCATAGGATGTTTCCCAGGCCAGACTAGAGCAGCGGACGGCAGCAGCCCCCGTTCAGGCTAATAGGGCCAGGCACCTGTGCTCAGGGGAAAACTTGGCACCCATGCCCTCCAGCAGTATGTAAGATGCGGGTGGTATACATAGGTTTAGTTGGAAATGAATAATAGCCCTTCTTAATAATTAAGTGGATAATGTTATTCACAGTATTAGTAATATTCTTAAATTAGCTTACTTAAAATTAAAACACTAACAAAAAAGTCTGACTCGGAAAAACAGTCTCCACTAATTTATGGCCTGAATGAACTATTTATTTGTATCCTAAATAAGAAAATGATGATAAGGATGTGATTAATCTCAAGTGTCTCACATACTATGAAGCCATTTTTTGTTAAGTAAATTGTTATTCTATCATAATTTAGTTTTATGTGAATAATAACTTCATTAGGATAAAAATAACTCCTAAAGGTATAGAGGTATAACTGAATAAGAAAACTGTTGCCTGATGATTTCTTTTATGTTTTGATTAATATAAGATACTTTATAAGTTGAGAAGGTAAGGGACTTGATTTGATCTAGTCCACCTTGTCCTGAAGTCAATTGATTTAGATTTCACGCTTCCTATCAGTACCATCATATTTCATTTTAAGGCTTCCTTTTCCAGTCTTGAGGTTTTCTCCACTTTACCTTAATACCGTTATACAGGTTTCAACTTAATTCTGTTATATAAGTGGCTTTCACCATGAACCTCAAGGGTCTCTGGATTGTGTAGTCTATAATACCAAGAAAAGCGCAGCTAGCAGTATCCATTGTTATACACTCGTTTAGACTGTGTATCTGAGTGTCCACTCTTGGCCTTGTGTCCTAGGTGCTGGAGATGGGGTGGGCACAGGGGTGGGAGACAGACAGGTTAACCAGGAGAACAAGTGAGAGACTTTCCGACTGTGGTAAACGCTCCGAAGGAACTAAACAGGGTGCCAAGAGAGAGAGCGACTGTGAGGGTGGTCTGGGAAACTCTTCGAGAGAAGATGATAATTGAGCTGAAATCGCAGCGGGGAAAGAAGCCAGCCATGTTGAGAACTGCGGAGAGGGCTTTCCAGGTAGAGGGTACAGCAAGTGCGAGACTTTTGAGGCGGAAGACAGTTTTGGCGTGTCCAGGGAACAGAAGGGGGCCAGCGAGGCTGGTGTGTGTCGAGAAAGGGACAGAGAGATTTGAGATGAAGCTGGGAGGTGTAGATCAGCCGGATCACGCAGGGCCCTGTAGGGAATGACCGGAGTGGAGAGGCACCGAAAGGTTTTAAACAGGGAAGCCAGTTGTGGTAGCTACTTGTTGACATTGTATGTTATTACATACGGTCTGTTACTGAAAGTAGACCAGCCTTTAGATTGAATTCAGCCTCTGGAGAAGTCCGTGCCCCCTCTCCTCCCGTGTTTTGGCCTAGTCTAGTTATAAGAGCACTTAACTACTCTTGGGGGTCAGGATGGATCAGGACCTAAAAGTGGCCGTGAAGGGAATTATAGGTCACTTCCCTAGGTTTTCAGAGTCATTTTTTCATTCTTTTTCAGCTGCAGTGCTGTAAAGCACTTTAATATCTGACTCTAAAAGAGGTTTCTTAACTTGAAGAACAACTAAATTAGGGATCAAATTCTCCTAATAGTAAACTATTTGTGGTTTTAAGATGTGGGATTCTTTTACTGAGTCCAGGTTAATGTTTAAGAAAACCATTAGGTGTTATGAGGAAAGGAAGAGGGACTTAAGACAAATGTAAAGTACAACTAGCAGCAGTTCTTGATTAATCAGAAATGGTAGCAGATGACATCAAATTAAGATGCCATTTGAAAAAGAAGATTTACTCAGACCCTCAAATTTACCCAGACCACAGGTAACATAAGAAAGGGGTGCCCAAGCCTATGTCTGTGTACTTTTGCATTACATATAGTTTTATAATTAATTTAGCTTATGACTTTTACATTAAAAACACATTTTTAAAAAAGGCTCTTTCCCACTGGAGGAATATTTCTGTGAAATATTAGGTTAAAAATTTATGTCTAACTAAAATATTTTATAATTTACTAGACCAGGTGGTTACAACTATTTAATTTGGTGGAAAAACAATGCCAAGAGCAGATAGTTGCCCAGCAGGAACAGTTCCACAACCAAATTCAAGTAAGTTCTTTATATTGATTCTTGTTTTATATTGTAAGATTTGCAGAAGAACCAATTAGTTAATTTTTTTTTCCCCTTTTTTTTTGGGAGAAGGAAGGATTCATTACTTGCAGCAAATGAGGAGAACACCAGGGATCTTTTCCCAAAGCAGTGTCTCCCCAAACTGCAAAACTGGGGAAGTTTTAAACTAAGGGTACATGCATAATTGTGAGGGGGCTGAAGCGGAGGAGAACTCAGCATAGAATTGGGATGAAGGTCCACAGAGTCCAAGCTGTAGTTGATTGAAGTCCAGAGGGTCAGCATCATCATTCCATCCTCCACCTGGGTGGGGGCCCGAGTTCCTGGTGTCAGCACTTACTGAAGCTCAGGTTCTTTGTGTCTCATCCCAGGAAGAATGCAGTGAGAGACAAAGTGATAGGTAAGAAGTAGATTTATTTATTTAGAGGTACGCCTTCCATATATAGGACTCGGACTGTCTCTAAAAGGTGAGAGTGGCCCTGGGAGAAATGCCAGAGTGTGGGCCATCTCAAAGATCCCAATTAGTTAGTTCTTTATATCAGTTTTGTTTATAAACTAAATATAATGCACATGTGTCATCTTTAGGGTAATATCTCTTATTTTTAAACACAATATTTTAAGACATTTATAAAAATGTGATGTTAATATACATCCTTGGCCAAATCTGTAACTTTTTTATTTTCAGCGTATACAGAAGGAGATAAAAAATTTAGTCAAGTTACAGACCAATAATGCTTCCTGGGCTTCCTGTGATAGAAGTTCTTTAAGCAGACAAATATCTTCAGAAAGTCAAATGGGTTTTTTTTCTGAAAACAGTGAGAGAAATGAATCTGTTATCAGTTATCCCAAGTCTAAAGAACCTGAAATGCAGCGAGAAACATCCATGTCACAACCAGACTGCAATGTGGATAGTAGCTCAGTGAGCAGTGGGTATGGTACCTTTTGTGTCTCAGAACTAAATACCTACAAATCTAAGGACGCTCAAGAGTTCATGGAGCACGCAGAGGTTTCTAAAGGACAGTTTGGAGCACCGGTGGTGCAAAAGGAGTCACTTGTAGATGGTGTGAAAAACCAGAGTTTTTATATACATACAAATGAAGAATTTTGTGCATCTTTAAAGGAAGATACTCCCATTTTTCCTGGTGAATTTGAACACAGTTTTCTGGGTGAAAATAAGATTTCGGAAGCATACAGTGGAAAAACAGATAAGTAAGTAGAATTTCTCCATCACTTGAAGGGAATTTGACTTGTTTATTACATTTATAATAAGCTAAACATGTTTAGTAAATACAGCTGCTTTTAGTAGGAATGAGATGTGTTTGAATGTCTATCAGTTTTATCAAATTGTTTTATTTACTGCCTGTGGAAAAAACTGAAATTAACAAAGCACACTACATGCTAACAACATCTGTCTTCCCATTTACAATGTTATAAGACTACGAAAACTCTTAAGGTGAGAGGCCTTGCCAGAAAAATACCTTTTGTATTTTCTAGTCACTATCGACTTGCTGAAAATTAGAGTATAGGACTGCATCAACAGTGGAATTTTGTCGCACTTTTTCATATAATTTAAAACAAAAAATTATATACAAGCATACTCAGTTTTATGTTTTTTGTTTATAAGAAGAGATTTTGTAAGTTAAATGACATTTTGATTGACCCAGGTAAGAGAAACTTTTGGTAAAAGAAACTTTGGCTGAACGTTTGTAAAGCAAATAATCCCTTAAAATTATGTTCCGTTTTATGTCTCTGAAATATGTCATCCAGTGTAAGGTATTTTGCTGTGGCAACACAATCTTGGGTACCCATAAGTATAATTATAAGGCCATCTAAATAAGTATGCTTTCACTGTGGAGATATACTGAGTACTTGAAGAGACCACTATGGTGGTTTTTGTTCTGTTCCATGGCTACAGACTATAAGTATTGTTAATCACTGCTAGTCAGTCTTTTTCTTCATTTTGCCTTTAATAGTAAGATATTGTAAGAAGAAATTTATGTGAATCAATAAAAATCCATCCTCTCTCTGCTATTAGAAAAACAACTCAAAGCATTTTTCACTGACATAGTATCTACTAGTGTTTAGTTTTATTTGTGAAGGACAGCATTTAAAGAGAGGTGTTTTGTTTTTTTCTTTTTAAATAGTAAATCTATAACATCATGGGCTCAAAAGCTGAAGCAGAGCCAACCAAAGAGAGCACATAAAGAAGAGGGGTGTTCAAAACCTATGCAAGGAAATGAGCAAACCAAGAAATCACCAATTGAGAAAGTAGGTGATAAGTCACTTGACTCTGGCATGCTTCATCTATGGACAATTAGGATAATTATGTTGATTTTACCACGTGTTCATTAACATAAATTTTTTACCCTTTGTTTTGTATTGTTAATTTGTTCCATTGACATATCTTTTTTGGTGTCTCAAAGGATGGGAAACAATGCTCCAATTAGTGGTTCTTTAGTAGACTGGAAATCAAAACCAGTGAGGGATAAAGTACTACTAAAAAAAAAGGAAACATTTTGTAAAGGTCCTAATTCTCTTTGTAATGCAAATGTTTACGAGTAATACATTGTTTTTTAAAAAAACCCTCAAATAATTTGTTCTGCTGTTAAGTTGTAATAAGTAGTACTCTATGTGTGAACGCTTTAAGTTGCAATTATAAAAACAGTTGAAGCTTGGACAACTCTGAATTTATAATCCAAATTGTAAGAGATTGAATGTTTAAATTCTAAACATTCATTTAAATTCCTTTTGCTCATATAGCAGCGGCTTTTGTTAACGAGCTATAGCTACTGAGTAAGTTTTAAACATCTTTAAAGACCTTTTGGCCTAAATTGTCATAGAATAACATTGTTTAGTATAATACATTGAAATTGCAAAGTCAAGTCTCTCTACAAACTTGATTCCTTTGGAAACTGGCCATGTCTTGATCATCCTAAACATAGTCTTTCCATCTTCCTTTGAAAAAGATCTATTAAAGAATAGAAGTTGTGGGGACATTCCTGGTGGCGCAGTGGTTAAGAATCCTCCTGCCAATGCAGGGGACACGGGTTCGAGCCCTGGTCCGGGAAGATCCCACATGCCGCGGAGCAATTAAGCCCACGTGCCACAACTACCAAAGCCTGTGCTCCTAGAGCCCGTGCGCCACAACTACCAAAGCCTGTGCTCCTAGAGCCCGTGCTCCGCAACAAGAGAAGCCCCCGCAATGAGAAGCACATGCACTGCAATGAAGAGCAGCCTCTGCTCGCCGCAGCTAGAGAAAGCCCGCACACAGCAACAAAGACCCAACGCAGCCAAAAATAAAATAATTAAAAAAAAAGAATAGAAGTCGTAAGAAGGCAGTCCCCCAGCCTTCATAAGGCAATATTTCTCTTTCAGTAAATTTTCTTTCTTCAGCCCATGATACTTAGGCTTCTTGATATCATCATTTTTTTAACTTACTCACATTTGTGTTGAGGAGGGAAATGAAGGTGAAGAAGCTACATGAACCGTCAAGCCTCGGGGGCTGGTGCTGTATTGGTAGCTCTGTTCTTTTGAACCTGTGTGCCATCAAGCATGGTATATCCTTATTTGGTGTGGTGACATAAAAGCATTTGGAGACTGGGGTGAAAGTTGTTTTTTTCATTGGAATAGGTTGGCAGAAATGGAGAATGTTTTCATATATAGTAGCTTCATTTTTTCTGTTTTTACCTTAACTGAAACTCAGTTTGTGGAGACTTTCTCACTTCTGATGAACTTTGGATTTGTGGTGTGTAACTTGGTGGATTCACTGTCTTTTGTGGCTGTGGATCGGTATTTGTTCTGTGTAGCCCTGTGGTTTCCAGAATTTACTGCACATTGGGGTCACCTGAGGAGCCTTAAAAATCTACTTATGACTGGCCGCCAGCTCCAGGCAGTCTGTCCTCATTGGTGCAGTTGTGACCTATGATCAGGCGGTTTAAAAGCTCCTCAGGTGATTCTTATGTGCTGTAAAGCCTGGAACCAATGATCTAGCCTAATTTTCTCCCTTGATTCAGTGGAGAATTGACAAGCAGCTGAAGGGTCAGAGACACTGCCTGAGAAATATGCCCTTGTGGGGGATAGGTCTACCTAGTAGCCTGTTCTGCCTCTGGGGATGTCAGTTGCGCAGGGGGTAAAGCTGTGATGAGGGCATGATTCCGTTTGAATTTTTCCTTTTCTTTGATCATCTCTGGACAAGTTTTATTTTTCCTATTTTTAAAAGGTGAATTAGATATTTTTGCTATTAAATCATTAGGGGAAATCAAGTTTCTTTGGTGTGTCCAAGTTTTAAATGGCTTTCAGGTAGTGGTGGTTATTGAATCAGACACCACACCTGAAATGCACTTCTTACTTGCATAATTCTGAATCAAATTCTGTGGATTCACAAAAGTTGGAACTTTCTTCTTTAGTTCATCCTTTCTCTTCTCCCATTGTTTTTTTTTTCCATTTTCAGTCTAAATCCAGGGAATCTTTATGATCAGAATTCTCTTGGGATCCAATTTTCTTTTTATACAAGCTAGTTTATTTGGGGTCCTAGCTATCTTGAAGCATGTCTTGAAATTGGATATTGTTTAGCACAAGGATTTTCCAAAGCTCAAGTCGGTCTTTGTTTCCTTGGTCCTTTGTCTGGGACAGACTGGCTGTTACCATTTCCCCAGGTGTGGGCTCCATGGTGGTTTTTCAGATGCTGCTAGACTGTTACTGATGAAGATCCTGTGCTAGGCTGAGGCCAGCTTCTTGGGAAGGGCTTTCCTTGCACCATACTTTCGTTGCTTTTCAAAAGCCAGGCCTGTTTTCTTCAGCTGATGCCCTGTGGCCCGGAAGAGTGCAGCAGGCCGCCGTGTGAAGTGGGCCCCCTCCAGCCAAGGGGCGTGTGTCGACTGAGCACGTGAAGGTTTACACCAAAGAACCAGGAAAAAGTCAAAATATTTTAATTGGGATTTTTCACTTATTCTTCTGCAGTCAGCTTCTCTTAGTCTGTTAAGTACAGAGACGCAACAGAAATTTGAACAGGTAGGCGTTTTAGGAGAGACATTTGATGAAAAGGAGGCTAAAGTGGTGCCTTAGAAGGCTGAGAGGATAACCCCTCCTTGGCATGTAGAATGTCATCAGCTTAGCGTGCTTTTGCTTTTGCAGTGGGTTCACAGGTGGTTGTAAGCAAATAGAGCTAAATACTTTTCAACAGGAATTAAAAGTTTGATGGTGGTGAAGCTCATAAGAAAAATTCTGATGAAAATCACATATCTCTCTGGGGAAACACAGATTTCTTGTGACAATGCCAGAGATATTGTGAGGAGAGTTTAGCTTAGAATTTTTATTAGAATTGAGGATAAGCATTTTTAGCCTTTTCTGGTAACCAATTATTTGCATATAAGATGTAGTCTACTATTTAAAGTTCATAGTAATTATTGATATGCAGTTTTCAGAGTTGATTTATTGTCTTAATGATAAAAATGAATTGTTTTGGCTTTTACACTAATTTTTATACTAAATGACTTTAATTCTAGGCACTTGAAGTTTCTTTTGGAAGTCGATGGCAAATTATAAATACATTTTCTTTTTTTAAAAAAATTAATTTATCTTTGGTTGTGTTGGGTCTTTGCTGTGCACGGGCTTTTTCTAGTTGTGGTGAGCGGGGGTTACTCTTCATTGCTGTGAACGGGCTTCTCATTGCAGTGGCTTCTCTTGTTGCGGAGCACGGGCCCTAGGTGCACAGGCTTTGGTAGTTGTGGCATGCAGGCTCAGTAGTTGTGGCTCGCGAACTCTAGCGCACAGGCTCAGTAGTTTTGGCGAACGGGCTTAGTTGCTCCGCGGCATGTGGAATCTTCCCGTACCAGGGCTCAAACCCATGTCCCCAGCATTGGCAGGCGGATTCTTAACCACTGCGCCACCAGGGAAGTCCATAAATGCATTTTCATTCTGCACTCATATTGTCTGCTTCCGGTTTCCTCTTTCATCTCCACAGAGAATCAAAATAAACTTTTGTAAATTACACAGGAATAGAAAATCCTTCATTGTTAATTCCTATCATTTTGCGATTCTTGTAACCATGGGGAAAACCAGGCTTGCTTTCTTTGTGAACCTCTGAAAGTTTCTCTACGCCTGGGTTTGACACCTGGCTCTTATTCCTTGTGTCAGCAGTCTGTGCCTAAGGATTTTTAGCTGGCAACTAATGCTTTTCTTTCTTGAATTGTAGTCTGATTTCACTGCTGCTACACATTCTCGAGCCTTTTACCTCAGCAAACCAGATGAGAGTCCAAATTGTTGGATGTCTGATTCAGGAACAGGTATGATACTTATATTTCTAAAGAGTTTTTTCCAAAATAATAACGTGTGCATATTAGAGTGGTTTCTGTAAAAGTATTATGTGTTGTCTTGTGCCTCTGGTAGCTGTAACTTCCTTACTTGCCTTACTTTGTGTTACAAGTTCTGTAAAGATAGAAAGCAGGACTTTTGCAGTTATTTCAAACAGCTGCAAAAATCATCTCAGCATTTTTCAGATACTCCAAAATGAATTAAGAAATTCAAACTGTCTGTAAGCCATTCTTTACTCTCCACGGTGAGCTTATTTTAGCTTTAATGGCTTTACATACTGACTCCTTTTTCCCGCAACCCCACATCCAATTCAGGATGAATTAGCTTTGCCTTGTGAAAATTACCATGATCCGATCACCTGTCACCACCTTCCTGCTCTCACCCTAACAGAGCCCCATCACCTGTCCCCTGGCTTCCCGCGAGCTTCCTAACCAGCCTCCCTGCTTTCACCCTTGCAGCTTCCATCTGTTCTCAACACAGTAGCCAATGTGATCCTTTTTAAAGACAGGTCAGATCTTGTGACTCCTCTGCTCAAGCCCTGCGGTGGTTCCACTTCCCTCAGAATAACAGTCGGGAGGGAGTCTGTCCTTACAGAGGCCTGCAGGCCCGGAGACATCTAGCTCTGCTCTTTGACCTCACTGTCTGCTGCTCTCTCCCTTTCTCTGCTTCAGTAGAGAGGCTGTTTGCTCAAATATGCCAGATAAGTTCTCATTTTAGGGCTTTTGCTTTGGCTGCTTCCTGTATGTGGAATGTTCTCCCCCCCGCCCATTACGGGGGAGCTCCTTCATATATGGCTAACACGGCCAACCCTGACCACCCTATTCAGAAAGAGCGCCTGCCCTCCCTTCCACACGCACTGCATATTCCCTTACACTGATTTGTAACTTTTACTAGAGTGCTTACCACCTTCTGACATACTGTGGGTACTGCGTGATTGACTTACGGTTCACAGCTCACTCTTCACGCCTCCTCCTCCCCAGCTGGTACAGTAAACGCTCAATAAGGATTTGAATTATTGAATTCTTTAGGTTGCTTCTATGTATGTCTGTACTGTGCATAAAGGAATTGTCTTTAAAACATATTTTAAATTGCACGTGTTTATCTTGACTTTTAATAATATGATAGTTCAGTTTAAAATATTTGGATCATTAAGTTAGGACTCTTACATGGCAAGGCATTTATGTGAATTTTTTCCCTTCCAAATTCAATTTCCTGTATCCAGATAGCCAAAAACTTCCCATATTTAATTTTCTTTAGGTAAAAATAAGTTATTCTAGAGCACATAGTTCCCATGTTTAATTTTCTTTAGGTAGAAATAAGTTACTCTGAAAGCATTTTTGTTCTTTTTCCTCACCTTATCTATTCTGTGTATTTGTTCACATTAGGACTGACTTACTGGAAACTGGAGGAGAAGGACACGTATCACTCTCTGTCTGGGACTCCAGCCGCCTCCACGGATACGTCACCAAGCCAGGTAATTTAATAACCCGCGATGCACGTGTGTATCTGTTGTACAATTGTATACACTGGTTCGTTTACAAAGTTTGTATTTTTCAATTTCTGATACACAGAAAAAAGCATGGGCTTTAAATCATATCTGCCTGCTTTCAGGTTTGGTCTCTGTCATTCACTGCTTGTGTGATCTTAGGAACGTTACTTAAAAATGGAATTAAAAATGCCTGGTAGTGTTTTATGAAATGAAATGACATGGTTTTGTGCCCACTATTTTAAATATAGTAGGTACACAAATAAACTTCTTCCCCCGTTCCCAGGCGTGGTTTTGATTTTCTGTTCTGTTACACCCTCCCGCTGATCCGTTTGTATTATAATTATGAGCAATTTAATTTGCTGTTTTGATTTTCTTTGAGCAAGAAATGTAAATATTTTGTTGACTTCAGAGGAAAGAAATAAAAATATCCAGTATGTGTACATCGATGTATATATCTCACTTCTGTGTTTAGATCAGGAGATGAGAGAACAGGTTGGAGGAAAGGAGAGATACAATTAAAGTAACCGGGAGAGCTGTAAACACGAGTGACAGGCATAGATGGACAGGACAACATGGGACCAGTGTATTTTTGGACATCGGAGTCCCAGAGAGGGTGGGAACCAGCATTCTGTCCTTCAGGAAAGGAGGAAAAAAGAGACAGATAAACACTAAGAAGGAAGGCGGGGGGAAGTGAGATTGAGGGGTCTGGGAGACTCGGTGGGCTTTGCAACTACAGGGCTCACTGTTTGTGTTTCTTGGTCTTCAACATCAGTAAATTAACACTATATTTTGTTGGCTCAAAATATAAAGTTGCCATCAATTTTAAGACTTCCTGTTTCATATTCTACCAAGAAAAAAAATTCATCAATCCGACGGATACAATGCTTATCCCTTAGAATTTATATTTTGTAGACTTAAACATATATTTTTATCCTATAATTCTCGTACATACTTATGGATAATATAAGTGAAGTAAATTAGTTGAAACTTCTTTACCTACAGGAGCTTACACTCCACACTCCTCTCTTTTTAAGTCAGTGTTGGTCTCTGTGTTTTCCACATGCCATTTCCCTTGGGCCACCAAGAGCATTGGTGACTTGGCATTTCTTTAAAAAAGGATGAAAGGCCTTGGTGCTGAGTTTTTACCTGGCTTAGTAGTTATGTAGGACTGGCCTGCTTTTGACTCTCAGATGGGGAATGTTGCTAAACATGTCTGATTCACTGTCCCTTAAATATTGCTTCTTAGGGGTTCCAGCGTAGCCTCTAGGATTTTCTTCCAAGCTGCTGACAACTATTTGGCCAATTTTGAAAGCTTTTCTATTTGCTTATGAGCAGGCAGTGACAATTATGTCACAGCTGCTACTTGACCAAAGGCATTTGTAAGATGCTGTTAATTACAAGAGACATCCTCACTTCAGAGATGTTAAAATATGACAAGAAGAGAAATCATAAAAGCAGTGAAAAGGAAACTCCCTAGCGGTCCAGTGGTTGGGACTCTGAGCTCTCACTACCGAGGGTCTGGGTTCAGTCCCTGGTCGGGGAACTAACATCCCACAGGCCACTCGGCACACCAAAAGAAAAAAGGTGGTGAAAAATATTACCTTGTATTACAGTGAGCTGTAAATAGCATAGTTGCAACTGTTCACCCAGGGCAGGATTCCTCAGGCTCTAGCCATAGTCCAGGAGCTGCTGCTTGGCATAGATTTCAGTACTTGAAAAGGCTTCCAGGTTGTTGGTGTATAAAAAGTAAAATTTCAAAGCAGGATTATAGAAATTGTGGTAAATTTTAAGGGTTTACATTTAACAAATTAATGCCTTTAATGCACACACAAAAAGTATAATTAATTGTCTTTTTCACAAGCTAGTTATAGAGTTTATTAAAAAAAAACATTAGTTCATGGTGCTCTGCAGTCTGTCTATGTAGGGTCTGGAAATGGGACAGTTTAAAGCTATAGGACGAATGTGTTCTTTCAGTGCTTTCAATGTATCTCTCACTCAATCTGTAATCTCATTTGAGAGAATGTCCACGTTAGTTTAAATCTGAGGCCCAGGGTTAAGTGGTACCCCTGTCACGCCCTACAATAAGTCCCACATTGAAATAATTTAAACCCAGTGTTTTAATATTTGGAGTTTAGGTTTGTAACACTTCCAGTGTAGCAAAGCCCTGATTTCAGCTGTAGAAGTTAGGATTGTATCTTCTTTTTTTTTAAAAAAAATATTTATTTATTTATTTGGTTGTATGGGGTCTTAGTTACGGCATGTGGGCTCCTTAGTTGTGGTATGCAAACTCTTAGTTGCGGCATGCATGTGGGATCTAGTTCCTCGACCAGGGATCAAACCTGGGCCCCTTGCATTGGGAGTGAGGAGTCCTATCCACTGTGCCACCAGGGAAGTCCCCATATCTTCTTATTTTACTAATTAAAAAAGGGTCTTATTTTGATTGGGTAACTTCTTTCTTAACACTTCTTGTTGTCTGCCAACTCTTAAACACGAATATAACTACAGAGCTGGGGAACTCCACCTTTTGACACCTGTCCCTTTGAGTCACAGGAAATTAATCTGGCCAGAAGGTTTCTTGCCCTGCTTCCTTCATTCATTATGAAGTCTTTTCTTACCTCGAAACTTTGTTCTTATTCTGAGTAAGGAGATTACCAAGGATTTTATTCTTTGGAAGTGTTCTTAGGCCGCTAAATATCTTAGGTTTAAATTATCCCCTTAATATTTATTGTTAGAGGGTATGAAAATTTTTTCATTCTGAGGGAGCCTCATAATAGGTAATGACTTCCAAACTCTTATTACAAATCTGGCAGTCTGGCATCTCAGTTTATTTTAAATTTTTCAAAAATCTTTTTATGGTGCTGATCTTGATATCAGGAAAGTAAACTTTTTTCATCATTGATTTGTTGATAATATTTAAATAATTTTGTTTCATATCTTTAAGTCTAATACTAGTAATGAGATGAAGCTACCATCACTGAAGGATATTTATTATAAAAAACAGAGGGAAAACAAGCAGTTACCTGAGAGGAATCTCCCTTCTGCTTCCAACCCCAATCATCCACCGGAGGTAAAGTTGACAGCAGTCTGCTGAGTGACGATGAAAGATGACTCATGACTCTTAACTCTCATCTTGAGCTTCCTTTTCCCTAGGAGATCTAAAGCCTACTCACTTGAAAACGAAAACTGAGTACAGAGGGCGAGAGCTTACTGTTGTCTGTCTTATTTCTAGGTACTGACTCTAGACCCAACGTTACACCTGAAGCCAAGTCAGCAGATTTCAGGGATTCAGCCACATGGCTTTTTGAATGCCCTTGATGACAGAATATCCTTCTCACCGGACTCCGTTCTAGAACCTAGTATGGCTAGTCACTCTGACATAGACTCGTTTTCACAAGCAAGTCATGTTACTTCTCAGTTATCTGGATTCCCAAGATATCCTTCAAGTACAAAAGTGTCTCCAGTGGACTCTTGGAAAAATCATGCATTCCAAAATGAAAGTAGGACCAGTTCCACGTTTCCTGCAGTATATACTGTTGGTAGTAACGACATCTCAGTCAACAGTGTAGATGAAGAAAACACTGGCCTGGTACCTTTTGCCTCAGTCAGTCAGTCCCAGCTTCCAGTCAGTACAGCCAGTGGTGTCCCAGAATGCATTTCACTGACTTCCCTGGAAGATCCTGTGATATTGTCTAAGTATGTATTTCAGTGAATGGCTTGTAATGTCAATAGGTTTTTTATGATGTCTGCTTGAATGATGAAAATTGTTTTTATTGAACTTCAGTAATGTATAAAAAATTAAAAAGATAATATAATGTTTATAAGGTAGACCATCTAAAAACTAATGTCTTTTTTTTTGCCTTATAAGTTGTCATCTTGTGTATTAATCTATTATATTTTCTGTGGGTGTATAAAGGAAAAAGGCTGTATTTTTATGTATGAGAATCATTATGTTCTTGGTTTTTCTTATTGAGATAGTGAGGAGATGCTTTCTAAATGATGTTTTTTCCTCTCACCAACAGGGTTAGGCAGAACCTGAAGGAAAAGCATGCTCGACACATCGCAGATCTTCGAGCTTATTATGAGTCAGAAATAAATAGTTTGAAACAGAAACTGGAGGCAAAAGAAATTCCTGCAGTTGAAGATTGGAAGAAAACCAATCAAATTCTTGTAGACAGGTAAGACTTATAATTTAACTGTAAAGTTAGTGTTTCTCCAACTTGAATATATTATTTTCCCCAAAGTATAACATATTATGATGTTAAAACACTTTGAAAACGTGTGCTTTAGATTTGAAAATTTTCACACAGAAACATGTTTGCCTAAGTAATTATTTTTAAAGATTTGAGGGAATTCCCTGGCACTCCAGTGGTTAGGACTCCTTGCTCTCCCTGCTTAGGACCCGGGTTCAATTCCTGGTTGGGGAACTAAAATCCCGCAAGCCGAGGGTACAGCCAAAAAATAAAGATTTGAGCCATCCTCTTACAAAACACTGATAATTGATGAGGACATTTGTTTTGTGTGGGCGAAATACTGAGATAGTTGAGCAGATTTTGTATATGTAAAGGAATGTCATTTATGGGAGAATTAATGCTCTCTGGATTCCCTAATAAGTCTATGATTGATGTCCTGGGGCAGTTCTCAACCTTTCTTCATACCCAGAAATGCATAACTTTAACCCAGACACTCATGAACCTGTGGAAACAGTTATCTCATTCAAAAAAACCATAGACACACAGGGGAGAACGGTCTTATAACTAGGGATAGCTTTCCACTTATTTTAGAGAGAGAGAATCATTTACAAAATTTGATGTTTTTACTAGTATTAATAGCAGCGTACTTGAGGGACTTCCCTGGCTATCCAGTGGTTAATTTAAGACTCCACGCTTCCACTGCAGGTGGCTTGGCTTCGATCCTTGGTCGGGGAACTAAGATCCCCCATGCCATGCGGCATGGCCAAAAAAATAACAGCATACTCGCAACATACTTTACAAATGGTATTAAACAGATTGAAAACTGATGAAGTCTAGGTGACAGCAAAGTCTTCTCTAGGGCAAAATAGACAAAACCCCTAGAGAAAAGATTAGGAGGGAACTGAAATCTGATCCAGTTAACAGTTTAATTTGGAGAATTCTAGGAAAACTCGCTTTTATTTATTTATCTGTTTATCTCTTTGGCTGTGTTGGGTCTTTGTTGCGGTGCGCAGCCTCCTCATTGCAGTGGCTTTTCTTGTTGTGGAGCAAGGGCTCCAGGCACGTGGGCTCAGTAGTTGTGGCACACGGGCTCAGTAGTTGTGGCTCACGGACTCTAAAGCACAGGCTCAGTAGTTGTGGCGCACGGGCTCAGTTGCTGCGCGGCATGTGGGATCTGCCGGGACCAGGGCTCGAACCCATGTCCCCTGCATTGGCAGTTGGATTCTTAACCACTGCGCCACCAGGGAAGTCCGGAAAACTAGCTTTTATACTAGTGTGTGGTTGCTGTGGTAGTTAACATGCTGTCTTGATCCTTATCGTTTCTATAGCTTCCATTTTGCTGTTGGTGGTGGCGATGGGGGTACAATGGCAGAGAAGTAGTTTGAAAAGAGCCAGGAAAAAAGGCCAGTTTTAGGTTTTCTAGGACAAAAAGAAAAGAGTAGATACCAGGCTGGGGGAAGTTTGTTCTTATTTTTGTTCTGTTTTGTTTTTTTAAGAAGGCACAGATGACCACAGGTACTTCCTGTTGGAAAACAGAAGTCTGAAAGAAGCCGACCAGCAGACCTTGTTAGGTCAAAGACGGGGTGCCAAAGAAGGGGAGCTAATTAAAACATCTTTTATGTCTAGAAGCTGCTAGAGCACGTGGAGCAATGAGAGAATGTAGGAGGAGCAAATTGGAAGTCAAGGTTTTAAATAAGTGGTCGTGTTATAACAGTAACAACAGCAATCTAGGGAGTGGAGTAAATGTACTGATAGCGTGCAAATGAAGAGCAACGCATTATTTTCTCCTACCAGTACCCCTAAAGGGCTTGATTTGGCCTACCATATAAAACTGTGTTACAGAGGACAGGAGAAACAAAATGAGAAGTTGCAGTTATTTAGAACTGGAAAAACGATTTACCCAAGACAAAAACCAATATTATGTTGTCAGTGTACACAGCAATTGTTTTCAAATTTCAAAATTGCAAATTGGGGAATCCCACTGCTATTGCAGATGGGACCATTAACACTTATATTGTCACACAATTGCAACTTGGGGGATGAGATCTCTGGCATACCGGAATCAGTGAGGTAATTACAACAGAAAAATAACAACACAGCAACACTTGACTATTTAGTGATCTTTGTTTCAAGAACAGTTTCATCAGTGTTGCATTTCTGCAAGGCATTAATGCATAGTGGGTAGGAGCATGACTCTGGAGCCAGACTGCCTGGCTTAGAATCCCAGTGTGACTCTGGAGGAGCTTAACTTCTCTGTCTCTGTATTCTCATCTGTAAAATGGGAATGATGACAATCCTAACACACAGGATTGTGAGGACGAATGCAAAGTGCTTAACAAAGACTGAGTGTGTAGTCA
Organism: Phocoena phocoena; assembly: GCF_963924675.1. Classification (NCBI taxonomy): domain Eukaryota; kingdom Metazoa; phylum Chordata; class Mammalia; order Artiodactyla; family Phocoenidae; genus Phocoena; species Phocoena phocoena. The sequence continues at coordinate 83,869,247 of NC_089231.1, read as the reverse complement.
GTGCCGAATAAATATTAGCTTTTATTCACAGCCATCATTGAACACTGATTCAAAATGGTGACCAAATTCTTCCATGTAGTTTCTTATTTTGAGGTTCTATGGTAATTAACTTTACAAAGAAAGTCTTTAATTATAAGCATAACATTCATGCTGATTTGAAATAGTACAGAAGGATTTAATATGGAGTCTTTCTACCCCATCTTTTGTTTTCACATCCTAGACTTAATTTTTTGCATCCCTCCAGAAATTGTAATGCATATACATTTTCTTCATAGATCAAGTTATTTTATGCAGTTTTCTATATCTTGCATATTTAATTTTTATTTTTTAATGTGATAAAATAACAATCTACCATTTTAACTACTTTTAAGTTTACAGTTCACTGGCCTTATCCATTCACATTGCTGTGCTACTGTCACCAGTATCCATTTCTGGAACTTTTTTTCTCTCGCAAAACTGTCGTTCTGTACCCATTAAACGATAGCTCCCCATTACCCCCTCCCTCCAGCCCCTGGCAACCATCGTTCTACTTTGTCGCTATTAATTCGATGCTTCTGGGTACCTTGTATAAATGGAATCACAGTGTTTGTCCTTTTGTGTCTGGTTTATTTCACTCAGCATAATGTCCTTGAGGTTCTTCCATGTTGTAGCACGTGTCAGAATTTCTTTCCTTTTTAACATTGACTAGTACTTCATTGCACACACCACACCACACCACACCACACCACACCACACACACACACACACACACACACACACACACACACACTGCATTTTGTTTATATCCATTCATCCTTGGTGGATACTTAGGTTGCTTCCATCTTTTGGCTATTGTGAATTTATGCTGCTATGAACGTGAATGTACAAATACTTCTTAGGGATCTTTTCATATCATTTTTAATTTTTTCCGGATACTATATCATCAGGTTCATTGGATATATTTTACTAAAATGGCATCCTTAGTCTTGGCTAACATTGGAGAATTTGTTTTACCTAATGTATTGGAGAATCAGTTAGATTTTTATAATACTTTTAAGAGAAAGGATCTTGTCTTTGATTGTTTTGTTTCAATATATGGTTTTTAGATGTGGCCAGTTAGATAGTGCCCTGAATGAAGCTACTAGTCGTGTGAGAACACTTGAAAATAAGAATAACTTGCTGGAAAGAGAAGTGGTAAGTAAGTACTCTATTTTTTGTTGTTCTAGTGGCTTAATGTTAAAAATTTAAGCTTTTTTATTAATTGAACTTTAGAGACAAATGAACAGTTTTATAAAAACATTGGTTGTATGTTGCTTGTCTTCTCCTTTAGGATGTCTTATTGTTACATTTATATTTTGAATGCTGCTGGCTTCATATGATACTATAAACTTTTACCCTCTAAAAATTTTATTTTTTATTTGGGATATAATTTGCATATCATAAAACTCATCCTTCTAGAGTGTATAATTCAGTGGTCTTTAGTATATTCACAAATTTGTGCGACTATCACCACAATTAATTTTAGAACTTTTTTCTCACTCAGAAAGAAACCCCAAACCTCTTAGCCATCTCCCCCATTACATGCTCTTCTCAGCCATGAGCAACCACTACTCTGCTTTCTGTTTCTCTGGGTTTACCTATTCTGGGTATTTGATGTCAACGGAATCAAACCGTATGTGACCTCACGTGTCTGGCTGCTTCCACTGAGCATTAGGTTTTCAAGGTTCATCCATAGTGTAGCATGGACCAGGACTTCACTCTTTTTTATGGCTGAATAATATTCTGTAGTATGGATGCACCACATTTTGTTTATCCATCCATCAGGTGATGGATGTTTGGGTTATTTTCACTTTTTGGCTATTATGAATGATAGTGCTATGAACATTTATATTTTCAAGATTCTATGTGGATGCATTTTCAGTTTTCTTGGGTGTATAACTAGGAATGCTTAACCTTTCCTCTTAAATAACTTTTCTTTCCCATGCATTACCAAGTTTTATTCTTCTGTGCATAATTTTACAAACAGTGTTTTGCTGCAAAATGCCAGTTATATTCTAGACATTGTTTCTTTGTCTTTGATGGGTTTTTTGTTTGTTTGTTGTTTTTTGTTGTTTTTTGATGCTGAAACCGGGATAGTTTTGATTTTTTTTAAGTTATCTTTGTCTCCTCTTAAACTATAAACTTCATGAAGTCAGGGACCTTTCTTGTTGATCTTTTTTTTTTTTTTAATTTAATTAATTAATTTATCTATTTTTGGCTGTGCTGGGTCTTTCGCTGCCCACGGGCTTTCTCTAGTTGCGGCGAGCAGGGGCTACTCTTCATTGTGGTGTGTGGGCTTCTCATTGAGGTGGAGCACAGGTTCTAGGCGCATGGGCTTCAGTAGTTGTGGCACACGGGGTCAGTAGTTGTGGCTCTAGAGTGCAGGCTCAGTAGTTGTGGCACACGGGCTTAGTTGCTCCATGACATGTGGGATCTTCCCAGACCAGGGCTTGAACCTGTGTCCCCTGCAGTGGCAGGTGATTCTTAACCACTGCTCCACCAGGGAAGTCCTCTTGTTAATCTTATATTTCTAGCACCCTAGTGCCTGCCATCTAGTGGATTTGCAATTAATGATTGTTCAATGAATATTAACATATCAGATGTTCTGAATTTTCTCTTTTATTTTCATTGTAAGTGAGAGAATAGGGTAAGAAATGCTTTTTTTCCCTCTAAATATTAATGTGGGGCTACAAATTCCAGCTATGCTTTTGGAATCATTTCTCTAATAGCCATGGTTATTTTTTCCTCATTAAAGTCATCTACAGGTGAGTCCTGGAATCAGAGTGCCTCAGACAGTGGTTTTCTGTGTATTATTCTATAGGGTAATCCTTTCTAGTCTCCATCCCAGGATATAACAGAATATCAAATTTGTTCATTTCCATTTATGTGTTTTGTTTTATTACTTTTATATTTAATGTCCACAGATTATTAGCTGCTATTGAGACATCTATTATTATTATTATTATTAAAAACAGTGTATTATCCTTGTCTTTGTTTTGTAGAGTGATCTTAGAGAACGCTTCAGTGCAGCCAGCAGTGCCTCCAAAATTTTGCAGGAACGAATTGAGGAAATGAGAACAAGTAATAAAGAAAAAGACAATACCATCATTCGACTGAAATCTAGACTTCAGGATTTAGAAGAGGCATTTGAGAATGCTTACAAACTCTCAGATGATAAAGAAGCAAGACTAAAACAAGAAAATAAAATGTTTCAAGATGTAAGTGACAAGTAACTCAGTGATGTGGTTGGCTAAAAGGAATTTCAGATATTGTAGTCTTACAAGCTATTATGATTTTTTCCACATTTATTTTCATTTTACATAACTTTGCTGTAGCTGCAAATATACGTAGACTTTTCTGATCGAGTTCGTTGGGTCTTATCTTAAAGCAGGAAGTCAGGGCTTTCAGAGCTATGGTGTCACTCCCACGCCTTTCTGTCTCTGGCAGGGCAGCATTTGAGCTATCTTAAATCAGCACCTGTGTGTCTGGCAGGTACAACGGACCAGATTTACAACAGGCTTGATAAAATTTTTCACTTTGATTTAATTTCACTTAAAAGTTAGATTTGTATAACATTGAAACTGGATTAGGTTTTGTTTTTTTTTAAAGTAAAATCTGAAAGTATTTCGGCTGTTGATATTTTCTTCCTGATAGCTTTAGATTTGATTCTTGCTGCTTTGTTTTTTAAAATTTATTTTCCTGAAGGTAATACATGTCAATGGTTTAAATGGTCAAATATCAAATGAGAAACAGCAGTCTTCTTCACCTCTCTCTATCTTGGAGTCCTCTACCCTAGAAGCCATTATTTTCAGCTTTTAGCCATTCCTTCTAAAGTTTTTCTCCATGTTTCTAAGTGACAAACTTACATTGCTCTTTTTCTCCCCCCATCAGTTTCAGACATTATATATTGACTACCCTCTGTGCAAGGTCACAGTGTAGCTTTCTTATACCATTTGCTCCCCAAACAAACACTCCTCCCCTCTTTCCAATGTGATTGATGTATTAAATTGATTCTGAGAAGCTTATTCTTTTTTTTTTTTGTGGTACGCGGGCCTCTCACTGCTGTGGCCTCTCCCGTTGTGGAGCACAGGCTCCGGATGCGCAGGCTCAGCGGCCATGGCTCACGGGCCCAGCCGCTCCGCAGCATGTGGGATCTTCCCGGACCGAGGCACGAACCCGTGTCCCCTGCATCGGCAGGCGGACTCTCAACCACTGCGCCACCAGGGAAGCCCGAAGTTTATTCTTTTACATTTGAACAACTCAGAAATTGGAATGCATCTTTATAGTGTCATATTTTAATTGGCAGCACTTTTTCCTCTTAGTATTTTAGTAAATAATATTAAATAGCATTTCTAGTTAGTGGTGTCTTAGACTTTAAATATGATATACTATCATTTATAAATGAATCAGAATTCAGTGTTTCTTATGTCTATGCAAATATTTTTCAAAGCTAAGCTGCAGTGTTCAGTGACTACATTTCCTTTCTCTTACAACTTTTATTTGTCCTAGACTTAATAATTGGCTTGTCTCTTTATCTGCTTGCTTAGTTTTTAAACATGCATAGCACTTCCTTTCCTCCCGCCTCCCCAGTATCCTTGCTTCAGTCTGAACTGATTGCCCTCGAGGTCTGATACACAGATTTCTAGGACTTGCCTTTGTCATCATCCTGGGAATTGTCTTCGCTTCTTTCCCGTATTGAATCTGTCCTTTTGTGTGGATTCTATATCTTCTTTCTTGGTTTAACTCTGTTTTGCTAGAGTACATCTCCTGAGAAAAAGAAGGCATAAGAGACAAATTTTGAGGCCTTCCATATCTGAAAACTTTTATAGTTGCAGTCACACTTTACTTTTTAAAAACTACTTTATGTTTTAGAACAGTTAGAATTACAGAAAAATTGAGGAGATAGTGGAGTGTTCCCATATGCCCCCCACCATTTCCCCTGTTATTAGCATCTTGTATTAGTACCATACCTTGGCCACAATTAGTGAGCCAATTTTTTTTTTTTAATGTTTGTTTATTTTGGCTGCTCCGGGTCTTACTTGCCACATGCAGCCTTCTAAATTGAGGCGTGCGGACTCTTAGCTGCGGCAGCATGTGGGATCTAGTTCCCCGACCAGGGATCTAACCCAGGCCCCCTGCATTGGGAGTGGGGAGTCTTACCCACTGCACCACCAGGGAAGTCCCAATGAGCCAATATTGATACATTATTATTAAGTAAACACCACAGTTTATTCAGATTTCCTTGCTTTTTTCCTAATGTTCTTTTTCTGCTCCAGGACTCCCTCTAGGAGACCAGATTACATGTAGTCTTCATGTCTTCCTAGGCTCCTCTTGGCTGTGACAGTTTCTCAGACTTTTCCTGTTTTTAATGATCTTGACAGTTTTGAGGAGAACTGGGCAGGTATTTTGCAGTATGTCCCTTGGGATTTGTCTAATATTTTTCTCATGATTAGACTAGGGTTATTAGGAGGAAAATCACAGAGGTAAAGTACCATTTTGGGCATATTATACCAGCAAGCCCTATGTTTTTTATTCCTTTATAGTCATTTTAGTAAAGTTTCAGGAGGGAGTGCATATGAACGCTCCATTCAGTGTGCCATATGTGATTAGAACTTTACATGGTTCAGTTATTACTGTTCTCATTCGTACACATTAATAGTATAATTTTAGTGTGTGTGAGTACATGAGCTCCTGGTTTTTAAAACTTGTACTTCTTAACATCAGACCTACAGAAAGTTGCAAAAGTTGTGTGAATAATTTTCATATTTCACCTTCACCTAGATTCTGAAAGTTAACATTTTATAATATGTGCTTTATCATTCGGTCCACATATAGTTTAAAGATTTTTTCAAAAAAAAATAATTTTTTTTCCAAACTTTTTTAGAGTAAGTTAGAGATATAATGCATCTTTACCTCTAAATACTTCAAGGTCTATTTCTTAAAAACAAGGGCAGTCTTTTATATAACCATAGCAAAATTAGGAAATTAACATTAATATAGTAATTTATACATGCCATTCAATTTTTTGCAAATTATACCACAAGTATTCCTTATAACAAAAGAAACTTTTTTTCCCTTGTTCGGGATCCGATCCAGGACTACATGTTGCATTGACCTGTCACATCTCTTTTATCTCCTTTAACCTAGAGCAGATCCTCAGTTTTTCTGTCTTTTATAACCTTAAAACTCTTTGAAGATCATAGACTAATTATTTTATAGAACTACTCCTTCTAACATGGTAGCCTCTAGCCACATGTGACTATTTAACTTTACACTGATTACAATTAAGTAAAATAAACAGTTCAGTTCCCCAGTTGCACTGGCCACATTTCAAGTGCTCAGCGGTCACACATAGGTAGTGGCTGCGGTGTTGGGCAGCGCGGGGGGACTGCATCCGTCATCACAGAGAGTCCGCTGGCCAGCACATTGTGGAATGGCCCTCAGTTTGGGTATGTGTTTCTTCACAGTTAGATTGGGTTGTCGTGATGCACAGGAGCCCCTCTTAGCACTTCCTGTTAGGAGGCACGTGTGAACTGTGTGGGTGTCAACTCCAGCCACTTGGTGAAGGTGGGGTTTGCCAGGGGTCTCCACTGTAAAGTTATACCCTGCCCCTCCCCCACTGCAGTTACATGTAACTTATGAGAGGGTAATTTAAGGCTCTGCAAATCACCTTTTTCTCATCAAACTTGTTACCCACTAGCTGTAGCATGTCCTGATGTGTCTTGCCTGAAACCACTAATTACTGTGGCGGCTGCCAAATGGTGTTTTTTCTATTTCTATGATTCCCTCTCATTTGACTGCAGGGAGTAGTCCTCCTTTCTTCTTTATTTCCGCTTATCAGCGTGGACTCATGGATTCTGATTTTATTCAATTAGGTAGTCTTTTTTACTCTGTTTATTATTTTGATGCTTTGTCTTAGCTTTGGCCTGAGGGGTACGTGTGAAGCTGGCTTCTGTGACCTTTTGACAGTTTCCCGTCATTCTAGACTTCCTGCCACAGCCAGATGTTCCAGGCCCATCTTGTACTTTTCTAGCCCCGGCCCTAAGTCAGTCATTTTTCCCCGGAGCCCTGGTTCCTTTAAGTGGAAGATGGTATTTAGAAACTTAAGATCTAGGTATGTTCATTGCTTCTGGGATGTCATTGTTTTTAATTAAAAACCCATCATTGTTTGAGTAGCAGTGAAGCACAAAGGATAGGTAGAATGTTGTTTTCAGCTGAAATTGCATGAATATTTCCAGGGATAACACTGACTTTTTCCACGTTTATCATGTCACATATTTTAAGCACACAGAAAGGTATAGAGTAATGCATTAAATCCCCATATACTGGCCATCCGTAGATACTGTTGAAAGACACTCTTCTATTCCTCTCTCTCCCACCCTAGAGGTGCCTGCTATGCTAAATGTGCTCTTGGTTATCCCCACTCTGTTCTTTTTACTTCTACTATAAATGCACGTTGTTTTAAACAATATATAGTAATGTTTCGTATGTTCGTAAACCATATATGAATTGTATTGCACTGTATCCTTCTACCACCTGTTTTTCTCTTAACATTGTTTCTAAGATTTGCCGTGTTGATACATGTAGTTTTTATTCTTTTTTATTTAAACATTTGTATGTGAAATATTTCTGGTATATACAAAGGTATAAAGAGTAATATAACAAATACATGTAGACCGACCCACCACCCACCTTAAGAATTAAAATACTGTAGATGCCGTTGAGGCCCTCCACGTACCTTTTCTGATCACCTCTGCCTTCTTAGAAGTAATTGGTCTGAATGGTGTGAATGTCATTCCCATGTCTGTCTTTGTATCATCATGTTTATATGTTTGCTTAGTCAGTGTTGTTTGTTTGCCATATCTTAAAACTATAAATGCTATCATACTGTATTTACTGTTCTGAAACTTTTTTTCCTCTGTAAGACTTATCCAAGCTGATACATACAGCACTAATTCACTTGTTTTCATCCCTGTGTCATATTCCATTGTGTGAATATTCCACAATTTATTTATCCATTTTCCTGCTTCCAGTTTCTTTTTGTTGCTGTTATGAGCAGCACTGCCATGACCATTCCTATATACACATCCTGTGCCAACGTGTGCAAGTACCTCTAGGGTATTGTTGCAGTTACCAGAGCTGCAAAACAAATGACCCCCAAACTGGACATACTCTGCTCACGGGCTCGGTGGTCTAGGAACTTGGACTGGGCTTAACAAGGACAGCTTATCTTGGCCCAGCATTATCTGGAACCTTAGCTGGAAACTCAGAAGTTGGGGCCTTTGATGATGGCTGTCAACTAAGCCTGCAGTTCTTTCCATGTTTCCTTCCATGTGGCCTCATTTGGGCTTCTTTGCAGCATAATGGCTGAGTACTAAGGACAGGCGTCCTGAAAGAGCTTCCTGACAGCCACAGTGCCTTTCATGACTAGCCTTCTGCAAGCTTTCTAGCATCTTCTTTTTATCCCTGGTATTCTGATAGTCCATAACAGTGTTTGGGGCATAGGTTCTTCCAATCTGGAAATTAATGTCTTTTAGTTCTACAAATGCTGATGTTATTTCTCTATTAATTTCCTGCCTCTCTCTCTTCTCTTTCTCTGGAACTTTTATGAGTAGATGTTGTATTGCATGGGTTGATTCTCTAAGACTTATTTATGTTTTAGTGTTCATCATGGCCTCTTTGTCCTTTATCTTCCAGTCTTAGTATTAATTATGTCTTTTCTCATTGTTACTTTCTAAGAGCTCTTTATTCTCTGATTGCTCGTTTTTCAAAGCTTTCTGTTCTCGTTTTGTGACTATAACATTGTTATTTCTCTGAGGATATTAATACTAGCTTTCTTTTTTTTTAAGATTTATTTATTATTTATTTTTGGCTGTGTTGGGTCTTAGTTGCGGCACACAGGATCTCTGTTGAGGCACGTGGGGTCATTTGTTGTGGCGCGTGGGCTTCTCTCTAGTTGTGGCGTGCGGGTTTTCTCTTCTCTAGTTGTGGCGCGTTGGGTTCCAGAGCACGTGGGCTCTGTAGTTTGAGGCATGTGAGCTCAGTAATTGTGGCACGTGGGCTTAGTTGCCCCGTGGCATGTGGGACCTTAGTTCCCTGACCAGGGATCGAACCCACATCCCCTGCATTGTAAGGCGGATTCTTTACCACTGGACCACCAAGGAGGTCCCAATAATAGCTTTCTTTTGATACTTTCCTTTAGTTTTGGTTCATTATTTCTTCTAAGTTAACCTTTCATTTTGATTTGAAGTCTGTTTCATATGAAATTTTTTTTTTTCAAATGTTGGTTCTTTGGTAGGTTCACGTTTAAGAGGGAGGCAGTAAAAAGCTATTTGGAGACTCTGTGCACAGATGGGACTTACTTCCTGGTACCTTCACTTACAAGCAGTTGTAAGTGATACACCAGGCATTTGGTTAGGGAACCTCCAGGTGTAAATGTGTCTTTTTTTCTGGGGTTGTTCAGTTTTCCCAAACAAAAGTCTTCCGGTTTCTTGTCTGGAACCTATCAGCCAGGCTCTGGTGGAATTGAGGGAGGGGAGAGTCAGGTGGGTTTTTTTTTTTTTTTGAAGACTTTTCCTTAGTCATTTTCTCTTTATCTCTTTGCCTCCCCCTCACACCCTGCTATCATACTTGTGTTTCCAAAGTTGCATTTTTCTCTCACAGTCATGTCTTCTACGCCCTATTGCCTGGCTGAACAGTCCACTGCTGTATGGGTTGGGAAAAGGCCCTGGACTCTAACCCAGGACTTTGAACCAGTTTCCTGTGGTCAGCCCTGTGCTTCAACCCTGCCCACCACTGAACCTGGGGTTCAAGTTGTGAGCCTCTCAGGGTTATGAAGAGATCAACCTACTTGCCATTAGCATCCTTTATTCAGACTCTGGAAGTTGTAGCCTTGTTGCATCTTCATTGAAATCTCTCGCTCGTTGCTGTTACCTCCTTTGTTTTCTCTTTAATTGATTCATTGTTAATTTAGTGGGATCTCTGGATAAAAAGAAAATCCTGTGATGAATCTCTCTTCTTTCACCAGAAGTCTCACTTATGTATTTTTAAATAAATTACCTAATTACATTAGACTTTGGGGATTGTACCTTTACTCTGTGGAACTAACTTAACAAAAGGTAGTGTGCAACAGTTCCAAAGAGAACAATGTAAATACATTTTAATCTTTTCAAATACTGCTTACTTAAAGGGCATTGACTGAAATAAATTATTTGTTTTACTTTCTATTTTGAAATAAATTCAAATTTACAGAGAACGTGCAAGAACTGTCATACTCCTATATCCTAGGATCACCAGTTAACATTTTGCCATATTTGCTTTATCATGTCACATATATATATATTTTTTCACACACATACACATATATATATATATATATTTTTTTCTTGAACCATTTGAGAGTAAGTTGTAGACGTTGAGCCCCTGTACTTATATACTTTTGGTATGTGTTTCCTAAGAAATACATCCATAGTCACAGAAAAATTATCCAAATAAAGAAATCTAATACTGATGCAGTCCATATCCAGATTGTTCCTTTATGTCACCTTTTTCCCCAGTCCAGGATCTATTCACTTATCTCTTTAGTTGCCTTTAATCTGAAACAATGTGTTAACCTTTTTCTTTCATGACACTGGCAGCTTTGAAGAGTAAGGGCAGTTATTTTACAGACTGTCCCTCTGTTGATATTATAATATTTAATTTTGTGGTGCAATTCTTTGTTTTTCCTTGTAGCTTTTAGGAGAGTATGAGTCCCTTGGAAAAGAACACGAAAGAGTAAAGGTAACAGTTGATCATTCATGTTCTGAACTTCCTGTCGGGGCAAAAGCATTAGTTTGGAAGTCGAGAGATCTAACCCTTTCTCCCTTTCTCTTCCCCTCCTCTGTCCCCATCTGGCTATTTGAACTAGACCGCTCACTTATCCTCTCATGTCAGTTTCCTTATTTTCAAATATCTGCCCATTTAACTCACAAATTTGTTAATTTAACAAATATTTATTGAATGGCTATTGCATTTGAGATGAGATGAAATTTTTAGAAGAGGATAAAATACCATACAAATGCAAATAATTATTTAATACTATTTAAATATAAGGTTTTGTTTTTCAAAACATTAGCTTTTTGTGGGGTTGAGTTAATTATGTTTAACTTCTTAATTAAAACTCTGTTTGGGATCTACGTATTTGAATTCATTGAAACCCCACAATAAGTAAGTGGGGTCCAAGTAGTTCTGTTGCATAAAATGCAGGGTTGTGATTATTCAAGGTTAGTGAAAAGGCCTGCATAGCTAGGTAGCCAAGATGTCTGGGGTTTCAGGGGCCAATTGTTATATCTGAAATCTCATCATTGCAGGTATTCGCTTTGCCATTTACTGAGGTTTTAGTCAAGTTTGTGTTTAAAATATGTCCATTTTAACACTGTTTCTAATCAAGCAAAGCATTATAGGCTTTGCTTATTAAACAGGGGGCTTACACACAGCTATTTGTATAAACCAGTATTTTGCTCTTCATTTTTTCCCTTGAATCATGTATATTGGCTCTGTGGCTGATGCCATACTTGCTGAGTATCTGCATAATTTTCTTTGTAGCTCTCTGGTGTAGTCTTAGATTAGTTTTATATTATGCATTTTAAAATAAAAGGAATACATCTGAATATTTATCTTCAGTTGTCTGAATTTTTCCTTTATTTTCGTAGGATACATTAAATAAAACTGAGAACAAATTGCTTGATGCACACACTCAGATTTCTGATTTGAAAAGGTAAAATATATTGTCTTAACTAATAAGCAAATAACTGTTCTTTCAGGCCCTAAATATGTGTCTATATTAAAAGTGATGAAAAAAGCTTTTCTTGGGGATTTTTAAGCACTTTGAGATTAGATTTTAATCCTCATCTTCCCTTCACCTGGAAATACATTTGATTTTAGCCAAAGAGTTTTAAATGATTAGAATATATTGGTGACTGTGCCTGAAAGGTGTGCAGGTCCCCAAACATTATGTATTTACTTAGCATAGGTAAAACCTAAGTGATATTAAATCGTTGAAAAGAATTTTAAGAAGTAGTCTAATTCACTGAATTATCTTTGTGCTCCAAAAAGAAAATAGCATTCACACCAATTTTGTGGTTATTTACTTTCTTAAAGACCTGGTTTGAGGACTGTATTCATGATCTGATTTGCTTACTTAGGGAAGGAACAGTCGTTAAGTGGTCCCTATGGCAAATGATTAGATATTTCTAATTGGCTTTAGTGTATATTTTTGTAGTTTTATTTGGAGATAAGTGATGTCCCTGACTTAGAGATTTTATGCACTCTTAAGGACTTCTCATAGGGAAGAACAGGAACAGTCTAGCTTTCTTGTCTGCTCAGGTCTTTTCTGTGAAGCATTCAATTCTAGGGATCGTTTGTTATCCGTTTGGTATAAGCATTAGCCCTGTTAGAGCTTTCTCCCTCAAACCTTCCTTGCAACAGAGTAGGTAAGAATTTAAGTTTAAAAGATGAGATGGAGACATATTCAAAGTTTCAAAAGACAGAAAGAATGCCAAGATATCCACAAAACAGTTAACTGGCCACAGTGCTTATTTTCTCTTGGTAAGCTTGAAGATAAGCTTTTATCCTGAACACAGCACAAATCAGATGAGCTGCCTATAGGTTGAGAGTTGTTCAGAACAGGAAGTTCTTTTTAATAGCTCTGCTTCGGATGGTAAGCCTGCTTCCTCTTTTGTGAGAGCCTTACCCGTGTATATGTCATATGAATACATACGTATTAGAATTAAACATGTTAGAATTGCAATTTATTTGATTGCTGAATTTATTTTATTTTTATTTGATTTATACTGTGTTTTTATCTGTAGTAAAATTTCTAAATTTTTTTTTTACTTTCTGTATTAAATGTATGTGTTGTTCCCTTTTCCTTCAGTTGTAGCATATGAAATGCTCCTTCGTAGAGTTTCTTCTATTTGCCTTCCTATTTATTCTCCCTGATTTTTTTCAGCTTTTTAAAGTGTAATGTGGCTTTTTACTATGAAGAAGGTTTATGCATGTGCAGCTCTTTTGTCACCCCTTTCCTAGAAGTATCTGTTAAATAAGTAATTTGTAGTTGAGCTGTATTTTAAATTTGTTGAAATGTACTTAATTTATCTTATTGCTTTTGAATTAGAACAATTTCAAAACTTGAAGCTCAGGTCAAGCAAGTAGAGCATGAGAATATGTTAAGTCTTCGTCATAATTCTAAAACTCCTATGAGACCCTCACGTGCCAAGTAAGTTACTTCGTTTAATCTCTCTGTAAAGCTCGTAATAGGCGTACCCTGTAATTGAATTGAGACACTCATCTGTCCAAATCGTGAGGAAGACACAGTTAAATGTCATCACAGAACCTGATGCGTGAAAACATCTAACGGTTAGATATTGTGAAAGCTCATACGCAGAGGCATTTGCCGAAAGGTAATGTAGAGTCAGATTGGGAGTGACGAGAACTGGGATGTTTTATTTGTTTTTGACTCTGCCCAGCCGTGTGACCTTAGGCAGATCACTTCATTTTTTGGAGCTCAGTTTTATCATCTGTAAAAACAAGGACATTGGGTTAGAACATCTCAAAAGGTCTTTTAGCCCTAAACTTCCAGAAATTTTATTCCCATGTTAATGGAAAGAATTATGAAGATGGATCTGCATTAGGTTGTGTGGATTTTTCTTTTTAGTTTTTCCAAATTAGCTTTGTTATAATCTAAGAGCATTATCTTGATGATTCATTTACACAGTAAGTTTTTTTCATATTAGAATTGTTTTTATTGTGATTTTGATGTAAATAAAGAGTATTAAATGAGTAGGTCATAACTTCCTAATATTGATGTTTTATCAGAAAAAGATTAACTTGCAGATGTTAACCTAAGTTGTAATTGTCAAATGAGAAACTTTTTCTAGATCTTTACTAATTAATATTAGTAGGACATAATGAATTATTGAAAGGTAAGATAATGTAAATAACTGAAATTGGACATTTGAGATTGAAGAAAAAGGAGGGCTAAAGTTGGAGTCAGGGAGGGGCCTTTCTGTGGAGGGACGCGTTAGTGGAGAGGGAAGACATGCAGAGTCGTTCAGGTGGGAGGTGTGGAGGGAGGGGTGTTCCAGGCAGAGACAGTGCTCTTGCTGAGTCCTGAGGTAGGAAAGTGCTTAGTCTTATGTTTAAAGAACCCAGAGGAGGCTCATGTGGCCTGACTGTTCCCAGCAAGGGACAAAGGAGCCCCAGATAAAATCACAGACCCATCATACATAGCTTTCTAAACCAGGGTCAAGGGTTTGGATTTTACTGTAAGTCCATTGGGACACCTTTGACGGGTTTTTGTTTTGTTTTGGTTTGTTTTTTTGCGGCACGCGGGCCTCTCACTGATGTGGCCTCTCCCGATGCGGAGCACAGGCTCCGGACGCGCTGGCTCAGCGGCCATGGCTCACGGGCCCAGCCGCTCCGCGGCATGTGGAATCTTCCCAGACTGGAGCATGAACCCGTGTCCCCTGCATCGGCAGGCGGACTCTCAAACACTGCGCCACCAGGGAAGCCCGGGTTTTATATAGTAAAATTGTGTCACCTGATTTCTATTTTTTTAATGCACCTGCCACGAGGAAGGGAAAAGAGTAGAAGCAGAGAGACTAATTAGGCTATTGCAGGGCTAGGAGAGAGATGGTGCTAGCTGGGTGGTGGCCATAGAAACGGACAGACGAGAAGGATTTGAGAAGATTCTGGATGAATTGGATGGCAAGGTAAGAAAGGGAGGCGTCAGGTCAGTCCTTTGTTTCTGTCTTGAACAGCTAAAGGTGTAGCATTGAACCAGGGAGGAGATGGGAAGAGCAGACCATGGGGTAAAGACCAGAATTTACGTCTTGAAGATTTTAGTTTGAGATTCATGTAAATTCCAAGTGGAAATCAAGCAGGTGATGATAAATTTCCGTTTGGAGTGCAGAAATAAGGCTGGAGTTATCAATATTGGAGTTGTCTTTCTAGATAGGGCTTAAGGCTATTGGATGGATGTGTCTGTTTAGTGAGAAGCAAGCCCAGGACAAAGCTCTGAAGAACCCCAGTGTTTTGGTGTTGGGTAGAGAAGGAGCTGGCAAAGGAACCTGAGAAAGAGCTGCTGGAAACCAGGAGAAAGACTGAAGCAGCTGTTAAGAGAGCCAGTGAGATGAGGAATGAGGGTCTGTTGGATTTGTAAGCTGGAGGTTCCTGATGACCTGGAGAGCAGTTGGCACGGAGTGATCGAAGCGGAAGGCAGTGGTGAATGTATTGAAGAGTGGATGAACACAACCTAGATGTCTAACAGCCCGAATGTCAGTATATTGTGATACATTTATGCATAATACTGCTCAGCATGACAGTGCACAGACTAGATTGGTGGTTGGTAAACTACAGCTCCCCAGCCAAATCTAGCCTACTGCCTGTGTTTTTTTTTTTTTTGCTCTGGGCTACACGGCTTGCAGGATCTTAGTTCCCTGACCAGGGGTTGAACCCGGGCCCACGGCAGTGAAATCGCGGAGTCCTAACCACTGGACTGTCAGGGAATTCCCATACCACCTGTTTTTGTAAGGCCTGTGAGCAAAGAATGGTTTTTGTTTTTAAATGTTTGGAAAAAGAAAATCAAAGAATAATATTTCATGACACCTGAAAACTATATGAAATTCAGTTTTCAGTGTCCAGAAATAAAGTTTTATTGGAACATACCTAAGCGTATTCATTTGTGTATTGTCTATAGGTGCTTTGTGCTGCAGTGACAAAGTTGAGTAGTTGTGACAGAGACTATCTGGCCCATAATACCTAAAATATTTATCGTCTGGCTCTTTACTCACAGTTGCCAACCCCATAACTAGCCTGTCAACATGGTTTAATCTTAAGAACATAATATGGAACACAACAAAAAACTAGTTGCAGAAGAAATTGGGTACTAGTTATATCGAATTTAGCATGTAAATCAGCTCTGCAGATCTTACGGGTCATACAGATGGAGTAAAGGTGTGAAAGCACTCATGGGGTTGCTGAACACAAATTTAGCATGAACCGTTGCTTTGGGGAAGAATGAGGTTGGAAAGGTACACAGGGGACTTCAGTTGTATCTGTATTGTTCCGCTCCGTAGAATTCTAAAGGATATACAGCAGCGAATCAAGATTTTATAAAGCGGGTTGGTTGGTGCCTGAGTATCATCTGGATGTCTTCATGCTTGAACTGTTTTACATTTTTAAAAAAATTTTATTTATTTATTTTTAGCTGCGTTGGGTCTTCGTTGCTTCACGCAGGCTTTCTCTAGTTGTGGTGAGCAGGGGCTACGCTTTGTTGTGGTGTGCGAGCTTCTCATTGCGGTGGCTTCTCGTTGCGGAGCACGAGCTCTAGGCGAGAGACCTCTAGAGTGCAGGCTCAGTAGTTGTGGCGCACGGGCTTAGTTGCTCTGTGGCATGTGGGATCTTCCTGGACCAGGGCTTGAACCCGTGTTCCCTGCATTGGCAGGCGGATTCTTAACCACTGCGCCATCAGGGAAGTCCTACATTTTTTAAGTGAACAGGAACCAATAAAGGATTAGTATCCAGAATATAAAGGACTTCTACAAATCAAAAAAAAAAGAGAACCTCCTCGATAAAAAAGTGATAAAAAATATGAACAAGCTGTTCACAGAAAAAGAAACCTAAATGGCTAACAAAAATGAAAAGATGCTCATTTCACTAATAATCAGAAAGTTGCAAATGAAAACAGTAATGGGATACCACTCACACCATCAGACAGGCCAGTCATTGTAAAATTTCACAAAGACATGAAGAAACAGGAACTCTCAAACTACTGGTTTGACTGAAAATTGGTACAGCGCATCTGGAGAGTGATTTGTCAGTATCCAGTAAGACTGGAGGTGAGCACACCCCAAATTCCACAGTTCTAGTTTAAGGTGTTTATCTTGGAGAAATTCTGACATATGTTCATTAGAGCATTGTTGAAAGGTGATACATTAGAAACTAAACATCCACCAACAGGAGAAAGGATAAATGACTTGTGATGCAGTCATACTGTGGATAAACTATTAAAATGGTAGAGCTGTAGATATTAACATGGGTAAGTCTCAAACGTAATGTTGAGTAGAAAAAGCAGCATTAAAAGGATGCATACATTATGCCCTTTATGTAATTTTAAAAATGCAAACAACCATATATATGCTATTTATGTCTTACAATTAAAAACACATATGGTAAAGATGTTAGCATTTATTAAAACTAAGTATGGGCAAGTGCTTGTTATAGTACTCTTTGTAATTTTCTAAGAATGTTTGAAATGATTCTTAATTTAAAAATTGAGGGGAAAAGGAGTGACTGGGAGCTGAAATGAAAATACTGATAGATAAAAGAGGCAACTCTTAAAAAGTTTGGTTGTGAAAGGAAACAGAGAGAGGAAGACAGGAGTTCCTATCCTGTGGTTTCTATTTTCTCTCTGGAGTGTGATGCAAGGTTATCACCTGACAGTCAAGGCTGGGGCGAGAGGTTTGAGGAGAGTGGAGAGGGTGTCAGATAGTCATATTGGGGAATCGGAGCTCCTTAATTACGGGAAGATGTGTTGGCAGCCAGTGTTGGGCGTCCACTTGAGATAGTGATGGTGATTCTGTGGTGATACCCCAGTCTACACAGCTGGGCAGCTTCTGTCCAGCACAGCTCAACTGTAGGAGTACAGACACAGAAGGAAAGTGAGCTCATTGTAGTCAGACAGGCTTAGGTTTGCTGCCAGTCAGATGCGATGGCAAGTGAGCAGGGAAGGGGGTCCAGGCGATGAGTACTGGTTACCAGGAGCGTGGGCTGGGGTGGTGGTGGGAGTGGGGTGAAGAGGAGCCCGACAGCTAGGAGGGGCTGGTGCACAGGGAAGGGGAGGCCCAGGGTCGTGGGCCTCGTGGTGAGAGCACCGTGGGGATGCTCAAGCACGGGAGCCAGAGCATCTTTGGAGCTGTGATTTCTGAAGGGAGCTGCCTTCTCTGGGATGATGCGTGCAGTGAGCGTCCTCTGAAGGGGCGGCTGAACAAGGGAGTCGGGTCGTCGGCGGGAGTTGGGAGCAGCTCCCGTGTGCGCGTGGAGGCCGCGCCGGATGAGGGCAGGAGGCGGTGTGGAGAGTATGAGGCCTCGAGTGACCGGAGTGTATGGTGGGGTGAGCCTCAGTCGGGCCGGGCTTCACAGTCACAGGGAGGAATGTCATGGTCTAGAACTACACTGTTCATTACATCAGTGCTGGCCACCACAGCTGTTTCAATCTAGCTGCGTTGCAAGCATTTACGAGCTCGTGTGTATGTGGCCGGTGGCCATGGTATTGTACTGTGCACACGGAGGGTGTTTTCTGTCTTCACAGAAAATTCTGTTGGCAGTGCTGGTCTGGGAGGAACAGGCAAGGTGCTCTCGCTTCACCTCAGGGCCCTGAGCTCGACGGGGCATAAAGGGTGTGAAGTGCGGTGAGGGGCTGGGCCGGGGTGTTCGGAGCCGGGTACACGTGACGGTACCTAAATCTTGACTGTTCTTCTGAAACCAAGAATAACAATTCAGTCGGAGCTGAAAACTGTAAAATAGAGTTCATCTAGCTAAAATAAGATTGTTTTATGCTGTTTTTAAATTCCTGTGTAAATGTGGAAATAACATTTCAGAGCAGCTTGTTTTCTGTATGTGCTCAGTCTAAACTGGAGTGCAGACCGTGCAGTGCCTGAGAACACTTCTCGTCCTCACAGCACACTGGCGAGCTCCGACGTCAGCCGGCGGAAGTGGCTGATCCCGGGAGCAGAGCATTCCATCTTCACTGGGCAGCCTCTGGACACGCGGGACAGCAAGGCAGACAGCCAGCTGGAGGACACCTGCCTTGCTGGGTGAGACAGCTCCGTCGAAGATCGTATTTAGAGACTGTTAGGTTTTCTTAGAGATTTCAGTAGCCTTTCAAAGTTCAGGAAGTTGTAAAGAACCATCTCCTTGTTCCTTTTATGTCTTAATTTTGAGGATCTGATTTTTACTTTATTTTGAAAGGCTAGTGCTTTTCGGACATTTTCCTCCTGTAGGCCTTGAGGAGCTATCTCCACCTGTGCTGCTTGCATAGTGCTGTGCCCTGTGCACGGGCTTACAGTTCGGACAAGAGGTTGGTCCTCACCCTCCAGATAGCTGAGCCCCCCATGAGCAACCTCGTTCATTTACTCCAGAGTGCCATATAAATATTATATTTCTGTATGCTCTAGGCTGTGAAAAGGATTGGGAAGCACTGCTCTATTATATACAGGCTCAATTTTATTGATTTGCCTTGTGAAGCATACGTATTCGTTGTGGAGTAACTGTCAGCCCTCATGGTATTCCCCTAGTAATCCCGGTAAACCATCTTAGTTCAGGCTGCTACAACAAATTACCCTTGACTGGGTGGCTTAAGCAACAAGCAGTTTTGTCCTACAGTTCTGGAGGTGGGCAGTCTGAGATCAGGGTGCCAGCATGGTTGGGTCCTGGTTCTGTCCTCACATGGCCTTTCTTTGGTGCATGTGTGTAGGGAGAGATCAAGATGTCTCTTCCTTATTTTATAAGGGCACTAATCCCAGCTTGGGGGCTTTACCCTCATGATCTCATCAAAACCTAATCACCTCCAAAAGGTGAGGACAAGAATTCGTCATAAGAATCGCGTTCAACATAAGAATTCTGGGGAGACACAAATATTCCGTTCATAGCACCGTGTGTCTTACAATTATTATTTAAGGTACCATTCTCCTCTGGAAAAGGATCCTTCACCTGGAAGTTCACCAACAAGTTTATTGATAAAAAAACAAAGAGACACTTCAGACACACCAATCATGAAAGCTTTGAAAGAACTTGATGAAGAAAAAGTATTTAAAAATTGGGGCACACAGACGGAGAAAGAGGATACCTCAAATAGTAAGTATTTTATTCCTTGTTTGATAGAAATATAGATATATAGATCTCTTTCTCCCCCAATTATATTGCCTTCTTAAAATGAAATGCCTCAAGTAATAAAATAAAAAATTTATTTTTATGCTGTTTCGGCCCCATTGCAGACAGTTGAATCCCCTAGTTGTTAATTTTTTAAAATTAATTAATTAATTTGGCTATGACGGGTCTTAGTTGCAACACGTGGGATCTTCATTGAGGCATGTGGGATCTTTTGTTGCGACATGCTGACTCTTTATTGTGGCGCGCGGGCTTCTCTCTGGTTGTGACGTGCGGGTTTTCTCTCTCTAGTTGTGGCGCTCAGGCTCCAGGCCGTGTGAGCCCAGTAGTTGTGGCACGCTGGCTTAGTTGCCCCGCGGCATGTGGGATCTTAGTTCCCCGAACAGGGATCGAACCCCCATCCCCTGCATTGGAAGGTGGATTCTTTACCACTGGACCACCCAGGTTGTTAATTTATCATTGTCATCACATAGGTACCTTTTCAAATGACATATTATGTTCTGATTATTAAAGATTTACGTGGCATTCTTAAGGATATTTGAAAACTTTCCATATCAATTTGTCTTACTTGCACACATCAGAAAGTTACGACAGGCATTTGGTGTTCATGAAGTGAGATGTAACATTTCCTACTCTCCCTTTATTGGTTACTGAGCATCTATCAGTAGGACAACAAGTATGTTTAATACTGTTTATTTCACAGGTCCAGGCGCTTGTACTTGCTCTGGTGCTTATTTGGTTGGGCCTGCTAATTACATCATTAACGTCTTTGGCATTGCCTTTCCAAAGCAGTATCCGCTAGTAAATAAATTAGTGACCTGCTTTCTAAAAATAAACTCTTGAAAAATCACCTTGAATGCCAGTTGTAAACAGAGAACCAGAATGAATTCATTAAAAACTCCCACGTTTTTCTTCATCAAGCATTTTTTAGCATTGTAATGTGGTGCATTTTGCAAGTAATCGTTATAATCTAGATGGTGAGAATTGCTTGCTTGGTGTAACCATCTGTTAATAAAAAGCAGGTAACTGAAGCTAGGTTTGTTTTGTATTTTTGTTTTTATTGTTTTACATTTTTCTGTTACAGAATTAGTGACTCCTCGGCTAACTGACACTTCAGTCAATGCAAGTCGGTCCCCAGAGAAAGGTGCCCAGCAAAGACAAAAGAGATTTAATTCTGCTTCACAGAGATCGTCATCTTTACCACCTTCAAATCGTAAATCAAGTACTCCAAGTAAGAGTTAGAGGTTTATGTCTCTTGGGCTTGGAAGAGTGGCATCTGAGCCATACACACTGTTTGATGCTTTCTGTGTCCCTTACACTCTTCCTAGCACCTAGTACAGTGCTCTGAACACAGAATCCCTAAATACCATCTTGTTCAATAACACCATCTGATTGCACAGTTACTATGACTATAACTGAAGAAATTCTCACCGTTTATCAAAGTGAGATTTTTGAGTGTGTCCCGCAAATGTTTTGCAACTAATACCACTTCACAGTTTTTGAGACAAACTCAACTAGATATTTTGACAACTATCTAATTAAACAGTAGTTCAAACAAATGAAGCTAGCCTGAAAATGATGTTTTTTTCCATATATTTACCTAGGGTTACTCAGCATTAGTCACCTTTTTCTTTAGCCAATTATAAGTATGGTCTTAAAGTTAAGCATTGGGCTTCTGTATCCTTAATTTCCATTTCCATAACTGCTGAGGAGATTCGTGTATGACTGTGTTATTAGGAATGTTCACTAGTGCACTGGTGTTTCCATCTTATTTCCAGTCGACTTCTAAAATCCTGAAAAACCAGTTTTGAGTCAGAGCGCTGCAACTACAGTCTGATACACTAAAATCTTACCAGTGGTTTCCTCTAGATGTTAGGATTATGAACTATTTTTACTTTGTATACTCTTACTTATCTTTGAAAAAGTTTTACAATGAAAATGTATTCTTAGTTAGAAATAAGGTACTGGAAAAGAAGCTATGCTCTGCCATCCTAGCACATACATAGAAGGAACAGACTGTCTCCTCTTCGTTTTCCTTTGTAGCAAAAAGAGAGATTATGTTAACACCAGTGACTGTGGCTTATAGTCCAAAACGATCCCCTAAAGAAAATTTGTCCCCAGGATTTAGTCATCTACTTAGCAAAAATGAAAGCAGCCCGATTCGGTAAGTTCTCTAAAATTGTTGAATAAAATATATATAGTATTGATTTTTTAAAAATGTCAACTTATGCCTCTAGCTGTCACTAATTTTTCAGTTGTTAATGGGGATTCTGTGGATTTAAATCATTTAAATAAATGTCATACTCAAAATAAAAAAGTACTATAATACGTGAAAACAGTTTTTAGGTGTGTAAACTGGCTACTATAAAATTTAAATACTGCCTCAGAACCTCTTCCAGCTTTTGGATATAGAATGATAATTCTTTGTTCTCCTGAAAAGGTATAAGATACAGGGAGAATTGGGGGCCATTTGTACAAGAAAGTGGGCTGTCCTGGTATGGCCCTGGCACTAAACACAAGTTTACCTGTGCTCCTGAGAAAGTTCTCTCTGAAGTGTGGTTGGGAGTGTGTGCTGTGGTGGGAGGGCCACTGACTCCTAAGACATGAGAGCTAGTGGCCCAGCTCTGTCAGGCTCTTGGGGAAAATTACTGAAGCACATTGAACCTCAGTTTCCTCTTCTATAAAACGGGGGTAATAGTGCCTACCTGCTTATTTCATATGGTTGTTACAAAGATCGGATGAGATAATGTATTGGTAAATGCTTTAAGTCGCCAGTATGTAAATATAATTTTGTGTTAGAAAATATAAATTAAATTTCAGTTTTAAAAAATTATATGACCACCTTTCTCTTTTAAAGATATGTGAATATGTAAGTTAACTGGATGCCAGCTCATCTTTCTAGTGGAGATAGGGAACATCAGTTAACACTTTTTTTCTCACAAGTAACTTGCTTCATTCAATAGATTTGATATACTTTTGGATGATTTAGATACTGTTCCTGTGTCTACAGTACAACGTCCCAATCCAAGGAAACAACTCCAGTTTCTTCCTCTAGATGACTCAGAAGGTACCTTTTCCTTAAAAAATTATCAGTTATGGTTTTAGTCTTTCATTTTGTGAGTTTCTGGTATCTTTTCAAGGTTCTAAATGTCATTATATCCTGCACTTAAATCTTTTTTTACCCAACGGCCTCTAAAAATAAGCATTTGTGACACTCATATTGTGTCAGTGTTGTTATCCTCATTGGAAAGTTGGGAAACCGAGGTACAGGGGATGTTAATCTTTAATTACCAGGGCCATACTGTTCAGTTTTTTATATTCTGTAACTTATGTTCTGTAACCTTCTTTTTCTCATTTATATTTTAAGTTTCTTTTTCTCATTTATCTTATAAAGTTATAAGGTAATGTATGTGAAATCACTTGGGTAGGCCCTTAAAATACTAACTCTGTAATGTTGGTATATGTCCACTAAATGTGTTGTTTAGTTTTTAAACTTTTTTTTTGCTTTAAGTTTATTTAGGGAAGTTGTGAAGATTGTCAAACTGAGGGCAGGGCTTTTAGAATTCTGTGGAGAAAAAAACTGAGTATATATGATTCATTATGTATCTCTTTTCATTACATTTTTTTTGGCCGTGTAGCAGCCATTTCCAGAAAGTGAAGTTGGGTAACATATTTAGTATGTACATGCTCTGTTAGAAGAGCTGATAAGAAATAAAAGAAACTTCTTTTCTCTCTGACAGAAAAAAAATACTCAGAAAAAACCACTGACATCCATGTTAATCATAGCTCTTCCCCCGAACCGTTGCCAAGTGGAGTGAAGAAAGTCTCTGTGAGATCAGCCTGGGAGAAGAATAAATCAGTTAGCTATGAACAGTGTAAGCCTGCCTACGTACCACCACAGGGTAATGATTTTGAGTATACAGCAAAAATTAGGACCCTAGCTGAAACGGAACGGTTTTTTGATGAACTTACAAAAGAAAAAGACCAGGTAAAAACAAACATAAAAAAATGTCTTAAATCTTTGTCTGCACTTAATGTTACGTCTGAGGAAGAGTCAGGAGGGAATTATTGAGTCAAACCCAGGAAGTTACTGTGGATGCCACACAAAGCTGCACTAGAAACGTGTGTGAGCCAAGCTGTTGTTACTAATTGTGACAGAGGGGACTTATGCGAAGTCGAGATGGACGAGAAAGTACTAGGCTGAAGTCTTTTCTTTCCATTCTGTTATAAACCTCCCTGCCACTAATTAGAATTCTCCTATTTTTATTTAAACATTTTTTTGTGTTAACAGATTGAGGCAGCACTAAGCCGAATGCCTTCTACTGGAGGACGAATCACTCTGCAGACAAGGTTGAATCAGGTGAAGTGTCTTACCCTGAGTCTGCTTTGGAGGCTTGGTGCTAGTCAGTGCTCCATTTAACCACAAGGACTTTTTTTTTTTTTTTTTGCGGTACGCGGGCCTCTCACTGCTGTGGCCTCTCCCGTTGCGGAGCACAGGCTCCGGACGCGCAGGCTCAGCAGCCATGGCTCACGGGCCCAGCCGCTCCGCAGCATGTGGGATCCTCCCGGACTGGGGCACGAACCCGTATCCCCTGCATCTGCAGGCAGACTCTCAACCACTGCGCCACCAGGGAAGCCCTCGATGATTTTTTAATATCACAGTTTTTAGGCACACTGAAACAGTCGATCAGAACTTTTAGCCTTTACAGGAAGTGTTTGGATGATAGCATATTTTATAACTGCATGCTAGCTTTCTGGAACGAAAAGTGATTTTACCTTTATACTTCTAAGAAAAAGGTGTTCATGCCATCATGTTTTCAAGAAACTAACTTGGGAGCAAATGGCAATATGTCTTAACAGATTTTACATTTTTAAGGCTCTCACATTAAATCTCCCTTTTTTGTGTTTGTTTTTTCCTCCCCAATCTGCAATTTATTTCTGAACCCCTTTCCATTTAGTAGACGTATAAAACAGTGGTACTTTGCAACTGGAATAGATGTGAGGTTAAAAAGAGAGGTGTGATTCCATTATTGAGCAGAAGATGGTGCAGGCGAAGTGGGCCGTGTACATTTTTTTTAGTTGCTTTTCAAAGAGAATTAAAATGCATGAAACCATGGAACATTTTAAATCTCTTTTTGTAACATTTTAAACATAACAGCAATGATATGTCTCTTATATAACTGCAAGCTTTGGCTTTTCAGTGCCTTAATGTCAGGAAAAGTTCAGTTTCAGATTGATCTGTGAGAAAGACACACAGAAAATAGCAGAGGTCTTTTTCTAGGGCCTGTATCCTTCTCTTTTTTTCTGACTTTCTTTCATTTTTTCTGTTGTTCTGAACGTTTTTATTCAATAATTTGTAAGAGTCAACACATGAAATTTGTTTTAAAATAGTTTACTGGGGGGACTTCCCTGGCAGTCCAGTGGTTAAGACTCCGTGCTTCCAACGCAGGGGGTGCAGGTTCGGTCACTGGTTGGGGAACTAAGATATCCCACATGCTGCGAGGTGCAGCCAAAATAAACAAACAAACAAAGAAACAAATAAATAAAATAAAACAGTTTACTGGGAAAGTAGAAGGAAAACTTGTTCATACTCTAATTCTAAATGTATCTGAAACTTTTGTTTAGTATATTTTTTTACATAATGATGATAAGCTCTTAAAATAAGACATAGAGGGCCCCAGGTTCTGTTCATATATGTCAAAGCTATTTCAATCCAGTAAGAAGACAAATGGCAGCAAAAAAGGGCTGAGGATGCTTGTGTATGATTCATACGTAAAAAAGGTAAAATTGGGCAAAAAATATTGAAAAATGCTTGGCCTCACCAATGAGTAAAAAAATCCCACACATTTAAACAAAAGCATGATTTTTAAACTATCACATTGGCAGGTATTTAAAAAAAAAAAAACAAAAAACCACCAGAACCTGGGCTAGGGAAAAGCTTATCCTTGTACACGTGAGTGGAAGGAGAAAGCGTCACAGACTTTCTGGAGTTCAGCTTGACATGTATCCAAAGCTTTAAAATTTTACATTTCTTTGGACCTTGCATTTTTACTTTTGGGAATGATTCCTAAGGCGGTATTTATAGGTGTGTGTAGAGGTATGTTTCAGAATATATATTGCAGCATTATTTGTGATATATGAAATTAGAAGCAACCTAAATTTCAACTGAAAGATTCTTAATTAAATACGGTATATCTGATGGAATATTGCACATTAATTTACAATGATGTCATAAAGTATATTCCATAACAAGAAAAGTTAAATTGAAAAACATTCTGAAGCAGAGTTTGATTCTGATTTTATTTTTCTTGAAACTGGTGTTCCTATCTGCAGAAAAAAACCGGAAAGGGGAACAGTGGTTATTTGTTGCTTCTTGCTCATCTGTCTTCTAAAAATTCTAAAATGAATGTGTAATTTTTTTTACAATTTAAAGTTGTTGAAGAGAAAATTTTTAAGTTTTATTTCAGGATACCATTGGAGTTAATATCTAATAAAGTATCTAAAATGATGAATATATATTCCAGGTACTATTTCACAGTAGTACTATTTATTTAAAAGTAGCATTTGTTACACTGACTCATTGTGGAATATCTTGTTTCTTGGAAAAGTCTCCTCCAGCGTTTTTCCTCTTTTTTAACCTAGAAATTTTTGTCAGAAGAAAGTTATTTGATATACTTGTAAGTGGGATACGGCACCAGTCAGATGTGTCCGTTTCTTCTGGCGAAATGTGTGAAGAACGTTCTAGGTTCCTCTTGTACTGTTCTCAGTTCAACGGAGTCAAATAATTCTCTCCTTCTATTTAAAGATAAGCAGTTACCTTGAATGGTTGAAAAGTTGATTTATGTTTCGTTTAAAAGAAATAATGTAAATGACGATTTGTATAAAAACCAAAATGATTGTAATTTTGATGTTTATTTTTTGCTGAAAGAAAAGTCATTTTGGTGGTAATTATAGAATCGGTGAACTTGATGTAGAATTCTAATTAAGTTTTTTCCATGATTTTCACCCAGGAAGCCTTGGAAGATCGCTTGGAGAAGATTAATCGAGAGCTGGGTTCAGTTCGTATGACATTAAAGAAATTTCATGTTTTGCGCACCTCTGCAAATCTTTGAGATTTGTAGCCATTAAATGTTGAGGCAGTTTTGTTTGCACTAATGTGTAATTATGCACTCAGAAAAGGCAAACTATTTTGTACTGTTTATAAGCTTTCACTCAGTAGTTTTACAATCATGCTCTTCTTTACACTTGCTATTTTATACTTCAAATGGCCACATATTTTCAAGATATTTTTGTTATGCTCAGGAATCTCTTGTATATTTTACTATTTAAAAAGTATTATTTTTAAATAGTATATATATATCCAATTTATATCAAGAATAAGGAAATGTAAATAGGGGAGACAGCTTTGTTTCTAAACAAATAGTGTTATCCTTTTGCCATTAACTTTGCACACCAATTTTATAAACTTGTTCTACGTTGTGAATATGATTCTTTTTTTTTTTAAAATAAATGCTTAAGGACAGCTTCCGTAATGACAGAGTAATACATGCTGAATGCAAAAAAAAAAAAAAAACAAAAACAAAAAACAGCATACCCTGGATTTAGTTGTGTTGAAGTTTTTTAAAAATAGTAAAAATGTAATTCGTGTTTGAACCGTGTCTTAGAGTGAATATTGGAATAGTTAATAATGGAAATATTGGAAATAATGGAATATTGGAAAGCTTTGAAAGTAAGAATATCTCATTTTGTTTCCCTTAAACTTCATTATTTGTAAGAAAGAAAAATGATAGAGATGTAATTCTCTAATTTTGTGATAGATGTAGTACTTTTCAGAAAAGTTTAACAACTGGGGAGTTGTAGCTTTCTGCCCATCATTCTGAATGTAATTTGTGTCCCGCCCTTGACAATGAAGTGATAAAGCTTTGATGGAAATATAGGCCACCACTCAGGTTGTAAGAGCAACCCCAGTTTCCTCAGTGTACGTGGCCTCAGCTGTCGGATCGTCATGAAGACATTTTTAACCCCTCTCCCCACCCCCACCCCCACCCCGCCAAAAAGAAAAATAAATACTCCCATAGTAGCTGCTGTAAGAACAGTAGGTTGAGATGAGAGCAACCTTCCCTGCTTGTTACTGGACAGGGAACGTGTCTAGATAGAGCTCGGTGCCTTTCGCGTGGCCTTGCTGGAGGGCTCCAGCGCACTGCCTTGGCAATGCCTCCTGGCTCTCAGAAGTAGCACGTGGGCAGGAAGCTGTGCTCTGATCGGGAGCGTAGCAGGTAGAGGTCCTGACTTCTGGTCAGGTCCAGGCTGCTTAGCTGCCCACTTTTTGGTGGCCAGTCAGAACCCAGTGCCCACATGTTCAAGCTTGGTATGTGTTGACAAACAGACTCATTCCAAACTTTCACCATTGCTTCCCACTGATTCCGGTTTTACAGTTTGGTTTACTTTTGAGCTTTTTCTCCTTCTTCTGTGGCTCTTGAGAGCATGTAGTTATATTGAGCCAAGCCACCCGTTATTCCATTAGGGTATATGTATGCCTTCGAGCAGGGATCTCAGATAATCTCTGAGCACCCTTCACTGGAGCTTCCCCTGCATGAGCTCGGGCCTGGTGCCTGCAGCCTCCCTGCTCAGCTCAGGGGTTCCCAGCAAGCGGGGGTCGCCTGACAGCGGCCTCTCTTGCTCCTTCCTGTCCGTGAATCAAACCTTTGCTTCCAACTCCTGCAACCTGTTGGAGACCTCCAGCTAATCAGAGTTACTCATCAGCAGAATCAAGTGCCTTATTCTTGGTGTTTTTTCCTAGTCTTTTTTTCTTTTTAATCTCCTAGTTATAGTGAAGAAAACGTTCTTTTTAATCAAGTTCCAGGAGAGCTTGTGTCAAGACTTAATAAAGGGATCGACTTTACCGATGATACTCCCTTTAATGTGTTCCTATACATGACATTAAAAACTAACTTGAAAATTATTAGGATGTTTCATTGTTCCCTACTTGTAAAGTCTATTACATTCTTAAGAATAGGAAATGGCCATTTCAGAAGAGATGAGCATTTTCTCTTGTCAGGGAGTTATCTTCTTCGTAGTCTTATTCCAATCTTAAGCCCCATTAAGATGTCTTCTGTACCTCTCAGGAAACATATGCTTTGATTTGTGACGTGTGTAATAGATTGGAAGTATCAGTCACTTATTTAAAATTAAGAAAAAAAATTTTTTCTTCATAGCTGTGAAGAGGGACACCAAGGAAAATCCTTTCAGCCGTCTTTCCCTTTGGTAATGCTTAACGTACAAATACTCCAGTTAAAAACAACCTGAAAGCTGGAGAGGTGGCAAGCTTAAAAAGCACCTGTTGTTGCTGTGTCTGGGGCTGAGCTGCAGTTAGTGAAAAACCTAAATGAATCTTCCACTTCTGGGAAGTGCCTTTTAAAATGCAAGTAGAGTTACTGCTCTCCTTTCCCCTGGATCTACCCCCTTCCTTTCCCTGAAAAGCCTCCTGAGGTGGGGGGAATGTCCTCTGTCCTTCGAGGGTCCCAAGTAGATGTAGCTACTAGGCAGCGCTAGGACTGTAGCAGCTGGGCAGGGGACAGGCGAGCCAGACAGACCTGGGTCACACCCTGCTCAGGGCCGCCTTCCTCCAAGTAAAGATAAGAAGCTGCCTTCCATTGTGAGAGCTTATGTAAAGTGCCTGGTGTCTAGTAAGTTTTCAATAAACAGTACATTTCTGATTCATTCTGGGTTATTAAATAGGCTTTTGAAGTAGCGATTTCAGTGCTTTCTTAGAAAAGTAGACTGTGTCCCCAGCAATTGACTTAAAAACTGCCTTGGGTTGGTTGACATTTGTTAGGTGGTCTAAGCTGTTCTCTCCATCTTTTTGCAAAAAAATGAGCTTTCTTAGAGTTTAAGTGAGCTGGGCTCATTTAGAGTTTAAATGGTGTGCTTTTTTTAATGAGTAATTGATGACTTGGCTAGTGTACGTTCAGAAGCCCTGTGATCTTGAGTAAAGTAGATGATTTGGGGGTTATTTGATATAGGCTGTTTTACCAAAAAAAAAAAAAAGTATTGCCAATGTAATCAAAATAATTGCACCCTTGAATGTTCCATAATTAGACTTCTAAAGGTGCTGGCCTGTGACACAGGAGCACATGAAGGAAGTGGCTGCCACTGAACGTTTGGAAGATCTGTATGAAGATTATGATTTGCTTTTGGAGTTTGATAAGCAACCAAAATTTGTTCCCCTTTTTAACTCAGAAAAGCCAGGTGTTTGCTGAATGCTATTTGAATTCTGAACTCTGTACTTACAAATGTAGAAAAGTTAGACATTTTTGTCATTTTAATCTTTAGATATCTCAAAAGCAGTTTTCACTAAATTTTAATGTGCCATTTGTGCTGTGAGTCTCTAAGCAGCTTTTTAAAAAATAAATACATATCTAGAGCCCTTTAGGAATCATAAAGGTAAATCATATTTACCCATCATAAGTGATTGTACATGGTTTGAGGTTTGCAGGTCTAATTAAACCAATTACATTGCACAGATTTTGCAGGAGATAATTTCCTGCCTTGCCAAGAGTTCTGTGGCAGTTTAATAATATATTTTAAACTACACCAGTATTCTTAGGACCTGTCTGTTAAGCCTTCCCCTTTTGATTTGTGTTTTATTTCAGCAGACCCCTCTCAAATAGGAGGAATCAAGCCATAAATTTGCATTTGCTGGACATTATATGTCATGTCATCGCTGTGACTACAGACTTCAAAGATAATGTTTTATTCACAATTTCACTGTAACAGTGACCAATATAATGTGAGAAATTTGCTTCCTATAGTGCTGCTGACATTAGACAAAGACCAGTGCTTGTTGCAGTTTTTAAATCTAGTCAAATGCTGGAGTAATGAAATTGTAAGCTCCATGAGAGCAGGGACCATCTCCTCTTCATTCTTGAATACAGGCACTTAATAAATATTTGTGCATACAAATAAATGTGATATTAGTGTATTTATTCCTACCGCCTAACTGTGGGATCTGGTTTTCAATGGTGTTAAGTCTTCCGCGTTACTGGTCTGAGGGCAGTCATTTTAGGGTTACAATGGCAGCCGTCCAGGTGCTCCGTTCCGACTGGCCTACAGGCAGAGCCTCACTCTGGAGATCTGTATGTTCTGAAACCCTTTTTTTTTTTTTCTCTCTCTTTTTACTTTTATTATTAGGTTAAAGCACAAGTACAGGGAGAAGTAGCAGCAAAAGGGTGTGTCATCCAATCCGGTTTCCACGGGTCCTCAGGCAAGGAGGATGGTTGTACAGGAGACAGATGATGACTCAATCCCTGGCCGACTCAGAACAGCACTGGGGCTGAAAACCTTTAATGGGTCTTAGGGCACCCCTTGGTGGAGGGAAGGAGTTGAGGGTTTAGTGTTTATGGGGACCCCTTCACTTGTCTCCGTGTGGTCATGAGGCAGGCGTTTTGAGGCAAGCTGTGTTACGGCGGCTCACCTGGCCCGTTCAGTGTCCGAGGAGATGGGACAGCCTTTGGTCAGGGTTGTTCTCTCTCTCACTTGATCTGAAGTCATCTTGGAGCGCTTTAACTTGAGCTTGCCCTTGCCCTTCCAGGGGAAGGCGCTCCCCCGCTCCTCTCGACCGACCGTATAATACTTAGTGATAGGGAAACTACGCATAGGTTTTGGGTGTGCCCTGTTTAATTCAGTTACTTCAGATCTTGACAAACAAGGCCATCCTTGCTCAGTCTAAATATACGCTTTATGATTTCCTTTAAATTTCACTCAGTACCCTCTTGGTCCAACTGGAGCGTCCAGTCGGGAGGGAACATCAAGATGAAGCTCTTTCTGATCCTCTGCCAGTTCCTTGAGGTCAGGGACTAGAACTTACCCTCTGGCTACTATTACTCCCACGACTTCTGATGACCAAACAGCATTTTCATTTTTTGGTCCAGGCCATATTTGGGATCCTGAGGAGAGAACTCCTTGATGCCTATTTCTAAAAATCGGGTCGGTAACTGATGCAAGTACCCGGCATCAAGGTTTGGACGTCAATTAGCTACCTTTGGTTTGTCCACACATTCCAAATGCCTTCCGAAGTCTTCCGCGGTTCGTTCCCCTTGATTTGTCATTTTACTCCCGAAGGACTTGATTTTTTTGTGTTTTTTTTTCCAATTTCTGCAGATCTGCTGGTTCTCTTCCCCTCTTACTGTTCGCGGGTCTCCCGATAGGCGAGGCCGATGATGTTAAAAGGGCCGAGAGGTCGTGGGCCAGGTCCAGCGCCCGGGGCCTCCCGCGCGGAAGCGAGCCCCAGGCTTTCGGGGGTCGCCGGGGCGACGGCACGCCCGGCGCCGGAGCGGGGCCACCAAGTTTGCAGGGTTGCTCCGGGCGGAGGCCGGCCCTCGGGGCGGGCGGAGGCGGCGGGCGGCTCCCCGCGTGGCCTGACGGAGGCGCAGGCCTGCCGCCGAGTGAGGGAATGCGAGGCGGGCCCGGCGCGCACGGGCAGCAGCGGCCGCTGGGGCGCGCGGGGCACGGCGGCGCCGCGGCGTAGAGCTGTCAGGCCGGTCCGCCGGCGCGCCCGGCCCCGCGCCCCGCCGGCCGCCGCCTCCTCGTCGGCCCGCGGCCCGCGCTCCGAGCGCCCAGACCCGCGGCGGCCCGCACGTGCGCCCGCCCGCCGCACGCCCGCCGACGGCCGGGGAGCATGCCCGCGGGGGCCCGGCTGCTCGCCCGGGGCCAGCTGGCGGCGGCGGCGGCGGCGGCGGCGGCGCGCGGAGCCGCGGGGCGCAGCCGGCCGGGCCGGGGCCGCGGGGCCGGGGCCTCCCGGGCGGCGTGAGGCGGCGGCGGCCCAGCGCTGCCGAAGAGGACGAAGCCGCGCCGCGCGGAGCGGGGTGAGTGTTTCGGTGGCCCGGCCGGAAGGCGGCGCGGCCGGGCCCCCTCCTCTGGCCCGCGCGGAGCCCCCGGGGAGGGGACCCCGGCCGGGCGGCGGCTCCCGGAGGCCCAGGCCCGCCCGCCCGCCTGTCCGCCGGCCCGCGCGCTCGGCGGGAGGGAAAAGTAGGAGACCCGTGACCCGCCGCCCCGCGCGGGGGGGAGGTTCTGGCGCGCGGGGATCCCGGGCTCAGGAAATCGCCCCCAGCCAGTGCCCCGGGAGGCGCTGGCCCTCGGGATTCAGGGGGTCCCCCGACGCTAATGCCGAATTTCCGTCGGTTCCGGCTGGGGCGCGGAGGACTCCCCTCCCCCAGTGACAAGTGTCAACGGCGGCCAAGGGGCAGGTGTGTGTGCAGTGCTGGGAAGGGGCGGGGAGGAAGTGGTGGCCAAAGCCTTCGGTCTAGCCTTCTGGGCTTCCCGCCTCCACCTGGACAGCCCTCCAGCGCTGGCCTGGCTGGGTGGGTGTCCGGGGCCTGAGCCCGGCGTGCGGCCCTCAGAGAGGGGACCAGGACTGGGAAGAAGTGCTGCCGGTGTCCCCCTCGCTGGAGGAAAATCTGGCCCCTTTCCATCCCGTGAGTCTCCCTTTGCTGTTGTAACCTGAGGGGCCGGCGCTGTCTCAGAGAGGCGAGCTTCCTCCCTACCCGCCTCAGCCTTGCTTGTCAGGGGCAGGGCTGATGGGGAACTTGGGGAGGGGGAAACGCTAGTGCCCGCCTCCGCCATAACGTGTAGATAATTCCGCCGGGAAACCTCAAGTGGACATTCTGAATAAATAGAGTGTGTTTGCTAGGCAAATGTCATTTCAAGGCAAATCTTTAGCTCTGTCCCTTTTCAACGCATTTGCTGCCCCTGCGTAAATTCCAAATTCCTCATCCTACACGCCTCTCCCTGCCTCTGAAATATGGACTGGGGCAGTTCTCCAAAGTCTCAGGCCTCCCTGCGTCCTTCCCTTCGTAATCAGGGCTCTTCAAAGGGGACCTCCTCTGAGCATCTTTCTTGGTCCCCTCCTAGCTCTCTCCCCAGCTCCTACCTGGGAGCCACTGGGGCTATAGGCTAGAGCCCCCCGCCTCCTTTCTGAGGGGAATGTGGTAAATGCTCCCCGTCATCTGAATCTCCCTTGCGGCCAAGCCCCCAGCGTGACTCATCTCTGCTCTGAACTCCCACTGCACCTTATCTGTGTCTCTTGTGTGACTCTTATCACCGCCTGCCTTATTTTATAGTTACTTTTGGGCCTGGCTTATCTCCCCGGCTGGATTGTGAGCTCCTGGAGGATGGAGGACAGGGGTGGAGTTTGATTCATCCCTGGTGCCCCGCCCTGGGTCAGCACCCTGTGCACCGTCAGTGTCAGTGTCTGGATGCACTAGAAGCCCCCCCCCCCACCCCCCACCCCCGCCCAGCTTGCCTCTGGGGACCTAGTTTATCTGACTCCTGGAGGGTCCCTGTTAAGTTCTTCTTCTTCTTCTGTGATCGTAGGAGATTCCCAGCCCTCTCCCTTTGCAGAGAGAAACACAGTGAGTTAGGAAGGGCTGTTTTTCTTATAGGGAGGGACTTGCCGGATGACTAGGACAGTACATGCTCTGCTCTGACGATGGCCCGGCACAGACTCTGGGCTCTCTGGGCACTGGGTGTGGAATGGGCTTCTCTCTTTGGCCTTCTGCACTCGCCGTGCAGGGGATGCAGCAGGGTAACTGAACTGTGGGAGTCAAGGCTCCAGGCCTGGCCGTCCCATAAGGTTGTATGAGCTTCACTGAGTCACTTGGTTTCTCTTGATCTTGGTTGGTCCTTCCTTATGGAATCTGAAAGAAAATTCCTCTGCTTGTATGAGGCCCTGTAGGATTTGGGCCTTGCGTCCTCTGCCTTAATGACTGTTCGTTACCGAGACCCAGGCTTGTTGTCTTCATTGGCCTTCCCAGGTGGAGTCCATCACCTCCACCTTTGTGCCACCCTAATCTAACTTAGGCAGAACGGCAGTTAAATGTTACTCTCTGCCTCCCTGCCAGACTGAGCTCCTGTGGGGTCAGCGCCGAATCTCATTTCTCTGCATCCCCCATGCCTGGCACATGGGAGGCTCTAGGTAAAATGTCTGTCGGATAAATGGTGAGGAGCTAAGAGCCCTTGTCCCAAGTGGACTGTACATCCTCTCTCACTGGGGCCCAGCTTTGCCTTCCTCCATATCTAGAGGCCTCTTTTAAAACCAGGCAGATGTTCTCTTAACCATCCCATCCCGTTAAGGCTTTCCAGCTTGGTCCCTGAGAAGAGCCAGTCGTGGAGAATGTACAGTTCATTTGTAGAGATTAGAAGAGGAAACTTCTGGTGATGGATTTCCCTGGTGGCGCAGTGGTTAAGAATCTGCCTGCCAGTGCAGGGGCACGGGTTCGATCCCTGCTCTGGAAAGATCCCACATGCTGTGGAGCAACAAAGCCCATGCGCCACAACTACTGAGCCTGCGCTCTAGAGCCCGCGAGCCAAAACTACTGAAGCCTGCGTGCCTAGAGCCCGTGCTCTGCAACAAGAGAAGCCACCGCAATGAGAAGCCCACGCATCGCAATGAAGAGTAGCCCCCGCTCGCCACAACTAGAGAAAGCCTGCACACAGTAAGACCCAACGCAGCCAAAAATAAATAAATAAATTTATTTAAAAAAAAAAAAAAGAAGAGGAAACTTCTGGTGCCTCATGATCGCTGCCTTGCTGCTTTTGGAGAAGACAGCGGGGGTGGGGGCGGGCATGTGCTCTGTCATGGAAGGACAGTGATCTCACGCCTGCGTCCTCAGCCATGGGCAGGAGAGGTGGTCAGCCTTCCAGACAGCCCTCCTGAAACCTGCTCACCAGGACCCCCTGCCACTAAGTGGTCTTCAAGTAGCTTCCCTGTAGGTCCTTCCGTCAATGTTTATTAGGCTTT
Organism: Phocoena phocoena; assembly: GCF_963924675.1. NCBI lineage: Eukaryota > Metazoa > Chordata > Mammalia > Artiodactyla > Phocoenidae > Phocoena > Phocoena phocoena. The sequence continues at coordinate 83,833,507 of NC_089231.1, read as the reverse complement.
CACTGGCTACCCGGGATGTGATCAGATAGAGCCATGGCGGCCATGGCAAATCGTCGTCTGGCTTTGCTCTAAAACCAGGGCTAGCCGTAACGTGGGGCATTGCCCCCTCTCTGCTCAAGTCTTCTTACAGAGTCTCGTATGAAAAATTTCTTTTAGAATTTACGGCCAGGCAAGATTTGCCTCCCCTGTGGGCGGGGAATGTAGGTTGCTTCTTCCTTTGATAATGAGAAGGAAGGTGGAGAAGGAAAACAGGTATGGTTTGTGTACTGCATGCACACAGCGTGCGCGAGGCTTCCCCACGAACCCTGCGCATTGGGTCGTGTTCTTCCTCCATTTTCCCAGAGAAGGAAGTCAACTGATTTGCCCTAAGGCACTCTGGGTTTGTACCCAGTTCTGCCAGACTCTTCCCATTCCACCCACACTGTCTTTCCAACTGATTATGGTCACCTCCTCTTCCCTGGCTTCCAGGATGCTGGGAGCACAATGCTGTATTTTCATGTAGTGACGGTATTCACTTACCCTTGTGGTCAGCATACTTATTTCTACTTTACTGTCTGTCTATGTGCACGTATATATGTAAGTGTAAATCTATCTGTATTCTTTATAACTCATCACAAAAGGTTTCTGGAAAACTGGACAGATAAGAGTTGAATACAGTACATAACCTTGCACCTAAAACTTAGGCTGACTCATGGTGTGGTTAGGGAGATGCATCCCACGGGTAACACCGGGCATGTGAGATAAGTGTTGCTTAAACAGCAGACAGGCTTCAGAGGAAGAGACACCCTTTCTGGGTAAGGCGGTCAGGGTTGACTTCCTGGAAGAGGTGGGATTTGAAGGAGGCCTTGAAGAATGGGTGGAGTTTTGATAGTCAGGGCACCTGGAAAGGTATGTAGGATTTAGAGTCAAATTTGTGGTTTTCACCACAGCCCTACCGGAAAAGGTTCCTGCGTGAAAGAGAATCGGTCTGGAGGGAAAGTGGGGAGCCTGGTGGTGCCTTTTCAAGTCTTCTCCAGCCTTGCTGGAGGGTCTGGGAACACTGGAGCTGGGAGAGATGTACCCCATTAAGGATGAGAGGGCGAGGCTGACAGAAGAGCAGTGACTTGCCCAAGACCTGTCCTGCAGCCTGGAACCCAGGTCCCTAATTACCAGCTTGGTGCTGGCTCTTTATACTGGCGAAGTTGAAGTCGGACAGCAGCCCTGTACATCAGCCCTTTCTTCCTGTCAAACGGGTACAGGGGTACCGTCTTCCTCACTCCCAGCCCAGCAAACACCAAGAAAAACCCCTGCTAAGCCTTTATGACCAAAGGCAGAAAGAGCACTGTTGGGGAGGAGAGCTGGCATTGTGGTCCAGACTCTGCGCTCCCAGTTCAGCGGGCCCGGATTCCATCCCTGGTCAGGGAACTAGATCCCTCATGCAGCAACTAAAGATCCCGCATGTTGCAGCTTAGACCTGGCACAGCCAAATAAATAAGTATTAAAAAGACAAACGTAGAGACGTGGATGGATCTAGAGACTGTCATACGGAGTGAAGTAAGTCAGAAAGAGAAAAACAAATATCGTATATTAACGCATATATGTGGAACCTAGAAAAATGGTACAGATGAACTGGTTTGCAGGGCAGAAATAGAGACACAGATTAGAGAACAAACGTATGGACGCCAAGGGGGGAAAGTGGCAGGGGAGGTGGTGGTGGTGGTGGCATGAATTGGGAGATTGGGATTGACATATATACACGAATATGTATAAAATAGATAACTGATAAGAACCTGCTGTATAAAAAAAATTCAAAAATAAAATAAAATTTCTTTAATCGTTTAAAAACAAACAAAAAATATAGTTACCGTTGAAATAAAGTTCGTCAGAATAATAATTAAATTTGAAAAAAAAACAAAAAAAACTGCCCTTGCCAGAGGACAGAAACAAAATGAACCAACAGGCAGGATTCCAGCAACAGACAAATCAAACCCAAGCAATAGCTTTGGGGAAGAGCATCAGGAAAGCGGTTTCACACCTCCCGAGGTCCCGCTTCCCTCTTGTGGGAAGGTGTTGGGAGTTGGGAGTGCAGGGGAAAGGCAGAGAGTTACGGAAAGAAGCCGCGGGACTCGGGGACCCCGAGGCTGATTTCCATCTCGAGTGATGCTAATAGTCAGCTGCAGGAGCGATGGCCTCACAGAGCGGAAGCCCTCGAGTATAGCACATCCTAGGTCACGTGTGCACACGGTCGAGGCCCATTCCTGGCAGTTCTGTAAAGTGCCCTGAACCACTGCTCTTAGGGGAAATGCGGAGTTAGGTTCCCGCCAGCCTCTGGTCACAACGTATTTGTCCTCCGATCGATACATAACTCTCTTATGTGTGTTTCTCTTTAAAGATGCCTTATTTATTATATATTACTGATTCATTAATTGAACTCAGCCAACAGCACTATCACTCACGCCTGAGCGAAGCTCGTCTAACACACGAATTTTCTCCATAAGGCACATCACAGCCTTCTCGGCTCTGAGCAGCTCTGAGCACTAGGCAGTGCTTCAGCTTCATGCTCAGGGCCATGTTAAATCACTAACAAAAAAAGCACAAAAGTGTGAAAACTGTGGCCGTAAATGGATCACGGAAAGGACACTTGTTGACAGTTTGAACTGAAACAGGAGGCAGAGGGCCACCTTGTTTGACCTGTGCTGCATGTTGGGTGACTCAGTTTCCCCCCCCACCCCCACCCCGTGCATGCCTGCAAATGACCTCGTAAGCGCAGCGATCATCAGTTTCTGGGTTACAAGTAAACTGTAGCAAGTGGGCGGATTCGTAAATACGGGAATCCGTGAATAATGAGTAAGGACAGTTTATACAAAGTAGTTCCACAACACAGCATTCCGGAGAGATAAGGAGGGACTGTTGCCACATTTTACAGAAAGGAAAGAGGCTCAGAGAGGTTAGTGACTTGTTGGAGTTTGCACAGGTGGCTGGGGCCGAGCCAAGATTTGCATCCACTCCTGGCTGAACCCAAGTGTGGTGCTTTCCTCTCAGCTCCTGCAGCGTTCGCGATGAGATTCTTTCCTCCTCGTGCTGCCCCCCCACCCCCACCGCAATGACCCACCTGCCGTCTGTCACTGTGTTTACCCCCATGGTAACTCCAGCGTACAGAACGGGGCCCCTCGTGGACGCTCAGTAATTACTTGGTGAATGAAGGCCAGGGCCACAGTTTCTTGTGTTTGCTCTGTCTCGGGTGCCAGAGGAAGGAGAACTATCCGGGCATAGGCTCCCCACCTCGCCCTCCTATATCCCTTCCAGAAGGGCACCCATCTCCCCTTTCCACAGGAGGTCCCGTGTTCTCGCACACAAGGGGGTGTCGGCAGCCCCACGTCTAACAGAACTAACTGGTCTTTGCTGGGAGGCGCCAAGGGCAGCCCTTCGCCCAAAGGAATGATCCTTTTTTTTTAAGCTTTTGCCATTTAAAAAATACATATATATTTATTTATTTGGCTGCACTGGGTCTTAGTTGCGACACGCAGATCTTTGTTGCCACGTGCAAGATCTTCCTTGTGGCATGCAGGGTCTTTAGTTGCAGCCTGCGGGATCTAGTTCCCTGACCTGGGATCAAACCCCAGCCCCCTGCATTGGGAACTGGAGTCTTAACTCCTGGACCACCAGGGAAGTCCCAGAAATGACTCTCTTGAGGCATTCTGGGCCAGCATGGGGCTTCCCGGGTTCCCAACCCTCAAATCCTGGCTTTCTTACTCCTTCTTAGTCCTGGAAACCTTTCCAAAAATGTTCTGCCTCGTGTGCCCTGTGAAGAGTTGGTACATAAGTAATAGGGATTATTGCTCTTTCTTCTCTCCTAGGTTCTTTATTTCCCTTTTTGGAAATGGTTCCCCGCGAAGGATGGAATTTTCTCTCTCTGCAGCTGGGGGGCTTTCCCCCAGGTCTCTGTAGGGTCTGGCTGACTCATCGACTGTGCTGTGGGGCAGGGCGAGAGCTCTCTCCCGCTGCTGCCCTGCCCTGACTCATCAGGCCCTGCAGCCTCCTGGCCTCACCTGGCCATGGTCCACGAAGGAGTCAGGCCCCAGGGAGCGCCCACCAGGCGCCAGGGCCCTGCGTGAGGCGGGTGGAGGGAGGGCTACGCCGTGGGGGCTGCCAGCTGTCCCTCTGCTATCTCTTTACAGACCCTTGAAAACCCACCTTGAAGGGTGGGGGACGGGGGCTAGGCATCGGGGTAGAAATAGGCGGCCATTCCCATTTCCAACAGGGAACAGCTTCCATCCGGGCGCGGGGCTGCCGGGGAGGCGGGGCTTCCCGCAGATGGGGAGGCGCGCTCGAGGCCGGTTTATCGCTGGCTGGTCCATTGCGCTCGTCTGTCCTGCTGGGCACTTTGTGAGAGTTGACTTTTCACTTGCAGGTTTTTTTTTTTTTTTTTTCCATAAGAGGGAGAGATACCAAACATTTTCGGCAATTAGAATTTTTCCCTCTTGGGTAATCACAATGGACAAAAAGCATTTAAGTCTTTTGAAAACCACACGGAAGCAGGAGCCCGGGGACCGTTCAGTTGGCAGGGACGGCCAGCCACGGAGGCAGTTCGGGGCTCTTGCATAAGGGAACAGCTATTTCACATTTATTTGGGGTTTGCTTCTTGCAGCATATTTCAGTAGTTCATCAGTGCTGTGCATCTGACAGGCCACACGTTCATTGTGGTTGAGCCATCTGGGAGGTGGGAGGCCTGCAGCCTTCCCCATGGCAGTCGGTAACTACCAGTTTGAAGGAAATTTGTTTGATGTGTTTAAGAACCCAACACGCAAACACCATTAATAACAAAAGCTTCAAGAGTTCTGAAAGCATTCCCCCTTGTTGAGCCATCAAATGGACATGCGTAACTTAAGACCTCATTTCTTCCCCTACTCCTGTGACATTTTCCAACCCAGTGAAGCAGAGCTCTGAGGTGGCTTGTTTCATTGGTCCAGAGCACGATTTGCACTAACCTGGTGTGGAAAGGAGCTCATTAATTTATACTTGGGGGCCACGCAGCCTGGGCATTTGCTGCCAGGAGTAGCAAGGGAGGTGGTGAACAGATCCCCACATCAGTATGCAGCTGAGCTCCCAGGCTGCTCGTTTCGTTTCGGGTCCCAGCCTCACTCAGGTGACCCACCCGAGCATCTTGAGGTCATGGTGATGCATGCTGACCAGCGCATCTGCTCTGCACTCCTTGGGTACCAAGGTTTAGAGCACCAGTTACACCCATTTCTCTCTCTTTTTACCTCTGTTATTTCTCCTGGCAAACTGTCCCCTTTCCTGAGGAATGTTCTGTCTGACTTTCCAGCAGGGAGGAAAAGAGGAATTCAGCATCTTAGGAGAATAGGGGAGCCTGAAGGAGCGTGGGAAAAAACCAAGTCCAAGGGTTTGACCTTTCAGGAGGAATGATTTTCCGTGTCCCTGAAACCTTACCACCCCAGGCTGGTCGTGGAGCAGTATTGAGACTCACCACATGGTTGTAAACTGGAGGCTGGCTTGTGAAATCTGGGATGTTTGGTTCACTCAGGTTTGTCCTGGTGGCCTGGGAGCTGCAGGACTGGTGTTTGGAGGGTTTAGGCTGATAATGGCACCCATCCTGTACCCAACCAGATTGATGCTTCATGATAGACTTTTCTGAATACTGAGATTCCTGCCCAAGGAGAAGGCGGCAGGCCTTCCCTCTCCAAACCATAGGGATCCCTGGTCTAGTCCAGCTGCTCCGCAGGCTGAGGAACCTTGGCTTATTTGTCTTTGAGTCCCTGGTGCCCAGCATAGTGGCCTGGTGGTGACTCAGGGCCTGATGACCATTTGTGGGGAGGCGGTGGCTAGAGGTCCAGAGGCAAAGCAGCCTTTCTCATTCATCCACCTTTTGTGTAACACCCTCCATGGCACGGAGTGCTTCTGCCCGTTGTGCTTCATTTGACACCCAGAAGTGCTGCTGTGTCCATTTTACAGGTGAGGAAACTGAGGCTCAAAGAGGTCATGATTTGGCACTCAGTGCTTTCAGCTGTCGTGTTTCATACACGGGCACACTATAGCTCAAGGAGGTCATGAGTTGGGCCAACCACAGAGGAGGTTACCTGCTGGCCAGGATTCTTGTCCTAATCGGGGTCCTCGATTCTTCAAGTTCACGTTGTCACGTCCATTACATGGCCCCTGCCACGTTGTTACGTTGTTGTTGTTTTTAAAATCCATCAGGGGAAGTCCCTGGTGGTCCAGTGGTTAGGACTCTGCACTTTCAGTGCTGAGGGCCCGGGTTCGATCCCTGGTCTGGGAACTAAGATCCCGCAAGCTACGCCGTGTGGCAAAAAAGAAAAAAAAAAAAAATCCATCAGTATTTCCTGATCTAGTTCAGTCTGATCAGTGCCCAAAAGCTTTCAGTTTGAGTTTGTGTGAGTTTTTTCTTTTCTTTTTTTCCAGAGAGGAAAACAGAATTTCTCTCCTTTTGTTCTGTAGCTTTTGCTCTCCAAAGAGGCCAAAAGGCACCATGGATTTAGAGCAGGATTAGATTCCCCAAGATAGGGTTGCACGCTCTGGGGTCACGGCCATGTACATGAGTTGGAGCCCCCATTGGGATCCTGTTGTCAAGTCTTATAGCCACATGCCTAGGAGGCTGTGGTCAGAGGCTCCACCAACTGTGTGTCTTTGAGGTCTTGGGACGTGGTGCGTTTTCCTTCCCTCAGGTCAGAGCTGCTCTCAGACTGGCTGAGTTAGGAACCCCGTTTATGGGGGTGGGACAGGCATGTTTTTAAAAGGGCACAGTTCAGAGTGGGCTGGGGCTTGTCCATGAGGGTGGGCCCTGCTCACCACCTACTCTGGGTTCTCAGCTGGGGCTGGGTCAGTTTGCTCTGGCTTGTCCCCCTCTTCCTGCCCCACTTCTGACCTTCTCCTTGCTCGTTAGAGAAAGAGCAGGGACCCAAAGTGGCCTGGTCAGGACGCAGCGGCAGGTGGGGCAGGAGGTGGAGGCCAACGCTTTGTCTCTCCCACCTGCACCGCAGGTGGCTGCCTTGCTATGTCCTCTGAGCTGGGAGAGCTGAAGGGCCTGTGGCCGCCAGGCGGAGAAGAGACACAGGTGGGTCCCTGTGGGAGCCTCTGGCTCAGGCCGGGGTCCCTTCAGCAAGAGTTAGAGGGTCTGCTTTTCCCTGGGGCTCCCCACACTGTATGAGCCACTCCCCGGACTGTTGTTATCTTGGTGTAGCTCCCGGGGCCCAGGCGTCCCAGCTGGGCTGGGCGGGGGCTCCCAGGGGCAGGGCCGAGTTATATACCTTTTTGGCTTCCTTGGAGCACCTTGCCTTGTTCCGAGCTTGGAAGAGGGCTTAATGAAGCCTCTGACGAAGAAAAACTTGGGGAAGGTGGTCTGGCCCACCTGTTCTCCCAGGAGGCTGCCTTCCAGATTTCTCCTGCTCTCACTAGAATCCTAACCTGCTCGGAAGGACCCACACCTAGAAGGATTCCAATCCCCTGGCTGTGCTCACACCTGGACGCAGAGGGAAAACGGAGATTCCAGTGTGTGCAGTGCACGGAAGGGGCAGGAAGGGCCGCTGGACAGATGCCCAGCAGAAAAAGAGGGCACCGGGTGAGGCTTTGGATTCAGGAGGAGAGAAGGCCAGAGAACGGGAGAGTTTCTTTCCTTTCCTTCTTTTTTTTTAAAATTGAAGTGAAATTCATGTAACATAGAACTGACCATTTCTAAATGTACAATTCAGTATCATACAGCGCATTCACAAGGCTGTGTGGCCACCACCTCTGTCTAATTCTAGAGTATCCTCACCACCCCGAAAGGAGACCCCAGGCCCATTGGCAATCATCCTCCATTCTCTCTCCTCCCCTGTGGCCAGCACTGATCTACTCCCTGTCTCTATAGATTTACCTCTTCTGGACATTTCACATAAATGGAATCGTACAACGTGTGACCTTTGGTGTCTGGCTTCTTTCATGTAACAAAATGTTTTTGAGGTTTATCCATGTTGTAGCATGTATCAGTGCTTCATTCTCTTTTTTGAGTGGTAAAATACACATAACATCAAATTTACCGTCGTAACCACTTTTCAGCCTGCAGTTCAGTTACACTAAGTACATTCACATCGTTGTGGCACCATCACTGCCATCCGTGTCCAGAACTTCTTCGTCTTCCCAAACTGAAGTTTTGTCCCCAGTAAACAACAACTTCCCATTTCCTCTTCCCTCCAGCCCCTGGCACCCACCACTCTACTTTCTGTCTCTGTGAATTTGACTCCTCTGGGCACCTCGCATAAGTAGAATCATACAGTGTGTGTCCTTTCACGTCTGGTTTATTTCACTGAGCAGAATGTCCTTCAGGTTCATCCATGCTGTAGCACGTGTTAGAATTTCCTTTCTTTTCATGGCTGAGTAATATTCCACCATATAGATAGACCACCTTTTGTTTATCTGTTCGTCTGTTGATGGACACTTGGGCCATTTCTGGGCCAGCGAGATGTTGACTTTGGCTTGCCCCTGGATGGGGAACAGTGAAAGACAGCTGAACTAGGAGGGCCTAGGGGTCTGGAGGCAAGAGCTGCACCATTTCCAAGGTGAATGGCCTTTGATGATCGCGCCTTCCTGTGCCTCGGTTTCTGTATCCATCCAACAGGGGCAGCGATGCTCCCTCCCAGGGGAGGATGCGGTGAGAGTCTGGATGAGAGGGTGGTTTTGTGGACTGTCAGTTGCCCTGCACACGTGAGCTGCTGTCTTCCTGGACAGGGACAGCCCTGGTCTTCATCAGTCATAGGCTATGAGGGTGGGTGGTGCCTGGCCCTCCACCCTCCTGGGACTCACTTGTGACTTCCACTTGCTGGAAAGTTCCCTCCCTTGCAGAGGTTCCAGAGTCAGCCCCACAAGAAGGTGTGTCCTGCCTCTTAGTGACCTTCTGAGCACTTGCTGACTCCCAGCTGATAGTAGTAGGGGAGCCGGGGATACATGGTTCCCTGCAGCAGTGTCTCCTGGGCCCCCTCCTTGGAGCTCCGAGGAGTCGAAGCCAGGAGGATGACATTGGCAGCCTGCTGGGGTGGCTGAGTCAGAGCAGAAAGTCAGACTGGAATTCACTAAGTCACACTTGCCTTCATTAGGCTAATTAACTTTCCATGTGAATTAGCTCTGTGAGCTGATTTAGGAAATCCATTACCGGGCCGGGCCAGTTCCATGTGCAGTGGTGCCTAGGAGGCTGTGTCCTGCAGTTCCATATCCACCCATTAAGGCTGCTTAATTATTAACTTAGGGCTGCCTGACTAATGAGGAGTTGCACTTGTTGTGTGCAATTTGAGAATTTTAAGGCCGTTTAAAATTAGCCGTAATATAGTTAATAATCATACTAGGAATCATACGTTGTGATCCGTGTTATAGATTATTCGGAAGATAAGCTGAGGCTGGGGGTTGATTTGTGGAAGGTCATGTAGATGGAGAGTGGGGCGGGGGGCATTCAGTGTGTGCAGAGTGCTGGCTAATACGGAGAGTTCCCAGCTGATGCACAGCTGGCACCTTGAAAGGCTGCTCTCAGTTGGGATGTCCGTTCACTATTGGGTTCTCAGGCTGGCCCGCCAACAAGAACATGACCCACCGGGCCACTGAATGATTGAGCTCTTGGGGCACTTACTCTCCGCTAGGTCCTCAATGGCCCTCTGCAGTTAACCCCATTGTTAACTGCAGCCCAGAGGGGAAAGCTGACTTCCCCAAGGTCGCATGGCTGGTAGATTCAAATCCAGGCAGTCTGGCTCTGAAGCTCTCGGCTAAACGGCTACTTTAGACCATTTACCACACACTGCACCCATTTTGGAGTTAAGTAGGTTTTTCAGAGCCTACCTGGGGAGCTAAGCGTTTTGTAAATCTTCTTTTTTGAAGTGAGGAAACTTAAAAAGCCTTGGTGCCTTTGGAAAAGGAACACTTTGTACTTTCAAGGCTTAAGAGGTGCCTCCGGAGGCCTGCCATGGACGGGGTGCTTGTGCGTGTGTGGGAACGTTTGTGCCCGGAGGCCAGGGTGCCTTTTGCTTGCTGGCGTGACTCACACGGAGCCAGTTTGTCTGGGGACCCGTGGGTGACGACTGTGGAAAACTCTTTCGTGGGAGCACAGATGGTCTCTCGTTCCTGGTGTCCCAGGTGTGCTGTCCCCTGTTCTCAGGGCGGAGGGGCCTTCCTTGCTGTTTAGGTGTTGGCCACTCAGCATCACCGAGCCCTCCTGCAGCTGGAGCTGAGCAGATGGGGGTTTCAGAAGGTGGAGGCTTTATTTTTAGCCCCACATCTTCTGTGATTCTGTCACTACGGAGATGCCAGCTGGGGGCCCATGAGGCTCCGTGCTTTTCCTGCCGGTGAGGAAAGAGGGTCCTCTTTCTTTTCTGGAACGTGGCCTGGGCTGCTCGGTGGAGACCTCAGTCACTGTGTGTGTGTGTGTGTGTGTGTGTGTGTGTGTGTGTGAGAGAGAGACAGAGACAGAGACAGAGACAGACAGACAGATGGTGCTGCTGCTGTAGAAGAACTAGCCCTGGGCCGCACCTTGCGTGGCGCCCGGTGTCCACAGCCATCTTGTGCTCTGGCTGAACTGCATAAGAGCTGTGCTGTGTGACCTCGGGCAGGGTTGCCTCATTTCCCCGGGTCTTCATTTCCTCCCCTGAAAATTTGGGATGCTAATTCCTGCCATATACCTGCTTCTCTGGATCTGCTGACATAATTGATTTGGGCAAACTTGGAATCCACAGTGAGGTTCAAGTGCTGTGTGTGTGTGTGTATTTGTGTGTACACTGGTACATGTGTGTGTGTGTGTGTGTGTGTCCAGTAATTATTCTGAGGCCAAGGCTGCCCTCAATAGGTCATCTAGAATTTTTTCTCCTCCTTCTTTGTCTTTCTACTTTTTCCTGTATTTTGGCTTCTCCATTCAAAGGCAGAGAAAGAAGAGGTTGAAGGGGAAAGTATTCTAGTCCTGCCCATACATTATCATAAAAGATCTATCAAGGGAGGTTGAAACCACCCCCCTTTCTACCACCTATGTGTCCCCCCTGTAGAGTTTCTGAAAATACCCTTTCTTCTGTTGCTGTCACAGATTCACAGCCCCGCCTCCTGCGGGAAGTGCACTGGGCTCGTTAGCTCTGTTCCCACAGAGGACAGACCTGAGGCTCAGAGTGGTTAAAGTATTTGACCAGCGTTGCACAGCCATAAGCCCCGGTGCTGGAACTGGCATGGAATTCTCTTGACTCCCCAGCCCGTGTTCCTGCAGCTCTGCGCAGAACGGTGGGCCGGAAGCGCACGGACACCAGCGGGCTGTGTCTGGGACCCCTGAGGCACTAGCCTCCTCCCTTCTTCTGAAATCTCCCGCTTGGCTATTATCCCAAAGCAGAAAATAACAAGTGTTGACGAGGGTGTGGAGAAATGGGAGTCCTTGCGCCCCGCTGGCGGGAACGTGAAATGGTGCAGCTGCTGTGGAACAGTTTGGTGGGTCCGCAGACGGTTAAGCGCAGTTACTGGAAATTCCCTGGCGGTCCAGTGGTTAGGGCTCCGCGCTTCCACGGCTGAGGGTGTGGGTTCCATCCCTGGTCGGGGAACTAAGATCCTGCAAGTGTGCGAGGTGCGGCCAAAAAGAAAAAAAAAACCCACAGGGTTACCAACTGATGAATGGATAACCAGAACGTGGTCTATCCCTACAATATAATATTACTAGCAGTGCTACTCCTGGGTTATTATACTCCAAAACATTGAAAGCAGGGACTCAAACAGGTATTTATACACCTATGTTCACAGCAGTGTTACTCACAATAGCCAGAAGGTGAAAACAACCCAACCTATCAGCTGATGAATGGATAAACAAAATGGGGTATATCCATACGATGGAACATTACATGGCCACGAAAAGGAATGAAGCACTGACACAGGCTACCGCACGGATGAACCTCAAAAACAGAATGCTGAGTGAAATAAGCCAGACATGCAAGGACAATATTGTATGATTCCACTTGTGTGAGGTGCCTAGAATAGGCAAATTCAGAGACAGAAAGGAGAATGGTGCTCACCAGGGACTGGGTGGGGAGGGTGTTAGTGGGGACAGAGCTTCTGTTTGGGGTGATAAAAATGTTCTGGAAATAGCAGTAGTGGTTGCACAACACTGGGAATATCATCGATGCCACTGAATTGTACACTTAAAAATGATTAAAATGGGAGACCTCCCCGGCAGTCCAGTGGTTAAGACTCTGTGCTTGCACTGCAGGGGGCACGGGTTCGATCCCTGGTTGGGGAACTAAGATCCCACATGCCAGAGCTGTGCGGGCAAAAGAAAAAAAAAAAAAGATTAAAATGGTACCCAAACAAAACTCTCAGTCTTGTGCTAGAACCTCAGGTGGGCCTTCGGCTGGACCACACCTTGCTTTTGCCTATGAGACGCCCGCACCTGTGGCCTGGCCAAGGCCGCCCAGCTCAGCAGTGAGTCTGCACCCCAGGCTCTCGTGCCCTCTGGGGGACGCACCCTGGCAGCCACTGGCCAGGCCTGATCGCTGTGTGTGAACGACATCTGTCTCTATGGAACGCTTGTGCACCTGACGTCGGGCATGGCCTTTTATGGCTCTCACTCGCTCTCAGGGAGTGGAAAGATAAATACCTTTTCAAAGACTAGATGCCAACTGCCTGGGGTCCCCACAGCTGCAGAGCGAGTGGGAGATGGGCCTGCCGGGGGCAGGTGCTGCAGCCCCGGGGGAGCTGGGAAGTGTGCCAAAGAATCACCCACGCCCCCCCGTGCAGACAGCCATGCAGATTTGGAGTGTGACTCTGCCGCAGACCTGCTCTCTCTTGGAGCTGCCGTGTCCTCACCTGTCTCCTGGCTGACCCTGACGTTTACAGGACAATGTGTGTGGAAGTGCCTAGCGTGGTACCTGGTGCCTCGCAGCTTAATGAAGCTTGGGTTCCTGTGTCTGGCCCGGGGAGGTACCGCGATGCTCGGTCCCAGGCTGTGGGCGGCGTGGTGGCTGCGAGGACGAGGCCTGTTGATTGAGGCAGGGGAGGACGATGTGATTTGAGGAATTCCAGGCCAAACACTCCCTCTGCCTCCCAGGGGAAAGCCCTGGGGCTCCTAACCCAGGGCTGTGTAACCAAGCACCACGAACTGGGTGGCTTAAAACGATAGGAATTATTCTTTCTCAGTCCAGGAGACCCCAAGTCCAGATTTAGGATTGGTTCCTCTGTGGGCGTGGGGGGAGAATCTGTCCCATCCCTCGCTCCCAGCTTCTGGTGGCGGCCGGGCATCCTCAGTGTTACTTGGCTTATAGCTGCATCCCTCCCATCTCTGCCTGTCTTCACATGGTTGCCTTCCCTCTGTGCGAGTGTCTCTGTGTCTCCTCCCTTTTTATAAGAACACCAGTCATACTGGATCCAGCCCCCCCACCCCACACCGCCAATCCAGTTTGACCTCACATTAATTATATCTGCAAAGATCCTATTTCCACGTAAGGTCACATTTTCAGGTTCTAAGAAGGACATGAATTGGGGGGTACACTCTTCAGTATAGTCTCTATACTTGTTGAATGAATAGGTGAGTGAATGAATACCTGTGAAAGCCATCCTTGTATGTCTGTGCAGGTGTGTTGATGCAGAAGACCTGGGGCTGCTGCGAAGGGGGGCTCCAGAATCTTCCCCTCTTCCCAGCCAGGCTCCTCTGACCGCTGGCCTCTGCACCCTGAGTCTAGCCCTCTGGCCACCTCCTGACTCAGCCAACTTTCAGGGTGGCAACAATAACGTTTATTAAGGGAAAGAGTCACGACACACTGGGTTTTCTCTGCTTCCTTTCTACCCAAGCTCTCAAAGCTTTTTTTGTTTTTCTCCCCCTCCCCTTGGAACCAAGAAAGACGGTAGGGATGGCTCGGTGATCTTGGACAAATCAGCTCTCCTCTTTGAACCCCGGACTCTAGAGTTTGCAAATGAAGGAGGCTAAACTGGGTGCCTCTGAAGGTCTCTTGGTCTGTGATTATTACTGTTTTATTGCTGAGAAAATTATAGGCGAGGAAATCATGCCCTTGGACTCCATGTGGGGCAAGACTCAAATCCAGATGCCCTCATTTCCAGCCTGTCTCTAAATCCCCCCTGCCACCTCCTGCAGGAAGCTCTCCGTGATTAACCTGACTCATGTGTGGTTCCTGGGATCCTCACTGTGCCTTTGTGTGAGATACATGAATTCACAAATACTAGCCTACCATTCAGATGGTGTGTGTGTGTGTGTGTGTGTGTGTGTTCTTCATGTTCTTTTCCCCTCCCTTTCCTCTGTAGGCAAGAGCTGTTTTCTGGGTGTCTCTCTCTGTGCTCCCCCATTCTAGCACCCAGCAAAGGGCTTGTTACATTGGGTTGTGGACCAGCCTCAAAGTCATAAGCAGATGATTAAACACTAGGAGACCTACCAAAAGGAAAAAAAAAGAAGAAAAGAACTTAGATGCTTTCAGTAGATGTCAGAAAAGCATTTGCTAAAGTTCAATATCCATTACTCTTAAAAACATAGCGATGAGGGGTAGACATAGATGCATGATAACATCTACAACACTCTACAGCATTACCCAAAGTGTGTTTGAGGAGCACAGAATGCTACTGGAGGTTGTGTCAAAAAGAGATTTTGGGGCCAAACAGCATTTAGAAGATGCTGCTCTAAGAGGCCTTCCCTTAATGTCAGTGGCCAAGCAAACCCTCTCCCACTAATAATCATCACACCAGAGTAAAGCCAGCGCCAGGGGCTAGGAAAGAAGCAGAACAGAACTCTTAGAAACAAAGTTGCACGATTGATGTTTTGAGATGGATACAGCTGAGGTGTTCAAAGTAGATATACTGAAAAATAATTAGAAGTAATAAGATGGTATGATGGCCAAGTCAAAAAATAAAAACGAAACCGCCATCACTTTCCCAGGTGGGAGCTGGTTCGTCAACGTTACCGGAAGGGACACCTCTGGCACCTGTTTGCTCGGGTGTCCACAAGCCAGTGACCTTATTTTCTGGTTAGAAATGACAGTAACACCCTGGCAGCCTCAGGCAACTGCCAGGATCTCCTTTGCCTCCTGGAGCCCAGATTCCTGGGAAATGCAGGAATAATGGTACATGGCTCAGTATCCCAGATCACCTTAGAGCTTAGCCTCCCATTTAGCGTTTCGGTCACGGAGGTGTGACCGGGAGTCAGGAGACCTGGTCCCGAGCCTGGCTGTGCTGCTTGCTGGCTGCGGGGTTTTAGGATGAGTTGCTTAGGCTCTCGGGACCAGAATGTCCTCATCTGTGAGGGAGGGATCCTAACCTCATCCTCGCAGGGTCCTTCTGCGGAATCTCCGAGAAGTTTTGAACACGTTCGCACACCACTGAGCTGTTGTTACAAAGGCTGGGACCCCGTTATTTCAGCTCAGCACTAATCCTGGGCGATGGAAGCCACTTGAGGAGGGTCGGACCTTCCTCATTCTCGGGCACGGGGCTGTCGGAGTCCTCCCCGGGGTTTGTCACACGTCCCAGCTCTGGTCTCCCCGAGGCCACCATGTTGAGTGGGAAGGAGATGCTGGTGAGAAGAGTCCGCTTGTTGGAAGGAAACCATGAACTCCTGTTAGAAACCAGCATGAGGACACCTCCCGAGCCAGCTTGGTGGGGACTGAGGCATCCTTCACATTTCCCTGGTAATGATTCTGCTTTTTCTCAAAGGCATTTCTTGCCTCTCTCTGAATAAACAGCGAGCCCTTGGTATAATTCAGTCTTTTAGGGATGGCTGAGTCATCAGGCTGGCTGGGGCTACCCAGACGCAGATGAAGTTCTGGTGTCACGAACGAACCGGGCCGTCCTGGGAGGCCTTGGAAGGGCTGGATGGGGGTGCGTCTGCCAGACCTCCCTCTGGCTGAACCCCGGGCTCCCTTAGTTCCTTTTAAGGTAGCCTTCCCTCCTGACTGTTTCTTTTCCTGTCCTCTCCTCAGTGTGGTTTTGCTTCTGTTCATTTTTTGCCTTATTTTAGCCACAGTTGTTTGTATGGGTGGCCAAGGGGGCCGGTATAACTTTCCGAGGACTGAAGTCCTCGGGCTTTGTGGAAGCTTTTTCCTTGAAGCCTGGCAGCCTTGCTCTGCTAGTCAGCCCACTTCTCAGTGGTCAAGGTTGCTGCCAGCTTGCAGGCTGGCTCGTGGAGGATCACAGGCACGCGCTCCCAAGCTGGGTATGTACGCTCCAACCTTGTAACCAACTCACTGGAGAGTGGTGGTTTTTTGATCTACTTTCTGATTCTTTAGGAATATGTGGTTCATGGAATTAAAAGGTAGATGTAATGTGGTTTTAAACGATGTATTTTAAAATTGTTTGGGCCACCCATTACTATTTCTATTACTTTTGCATTCTGCAGTTTCAAAAGAAACATTAAATGTTGGCTTTTTAAAAAAAATCTAAAATAGTTATTAAAATCTAAAAGCTCTTTTTCAGGGGAATTCCCTGGTGGTCCAATGGTTAGGACTCTGCGCTTTCGCTGCCGAGGACCCAGGTTCAATTCCCGGTCAGGGAACTAAGGTCCCACAAGCTGTGGGGCGTGGCCAAAAAAACCCAAAAAACACTTGTTCAGTTAAACTTTTAACATCAACATCACTGCACTGTGAGTGGTATATACCTTCCTTCAATATTACTGAGTCTGATTTTTCTACCTAGATCTCCACGATCAATCAGTTCCTGCATCCCCTCAACCTTTTCTTTCCCTGGCAACTCAAGACTCACAGTTTTCTAGTATTTAAAGAACATTACTTGTTTTTCCAATGCCTTTCTTCACTCATCATTCACTTAATCATTCACTCTCTCAATTCTTCCATGGCTTCAAAAAATTACTAAAACACCCAGAAAGTTGTATGTGACGTTATACGGGACGTTGACAAGGTTTTAAAGATGAATTAGATCAAATCGTTATGCTGTACACCTTAAACTGCATACACAGTGCTGTCTGTCAACTGTAGCTCAGTAAAACTGGGAGAAGGAAAAAGATAAATAAGATACATTTCTCGCTTTATGGAACTTACAAGTTCATGGGTTACAATAAAGTAGTCAAAACTCAGAAGAGTAAAGACCATATTTGGTACGAAAAACATTGTTTGGATAAGTAATACATTATACTTGGTACCAAATGGCAAGTGGCTGAGAGTTAAATGTAAGACTTCTTTGCTCCCTGTCTGCGGTCTCCCAGCGTGTATACTCTTCAGAGAGATTCTCTGCATATATGAATATATGTTACATAAGAAAAAAACTCCACAAATGGCTGCTTCCCTATTCACCTGCTGTTTTGACTTATCAATTCATAAATCTGGAGGTGGTCCGCTGTTAGTTCATCTGGGCTGCCCGGGCTTTTTAACAGTGGGCTTAGTGTTTGGCTGATGGATGCACCATTATTTATTTTTTTTCTTTTTAAAATTTTCATTGGAGTAGAGTTGATTTACAATGTTGTGTTAGTTTCATGTGTATAACAAAGTGAATCAGTTATACATATACATCTATCTACTCTTCTTTTCGATTCTTTTCCCATATAGGCCATTACAGAGTATTGAGTAGAGTTGCCTGTGCTATACAGTAGGTCCTTCTTATGCACCATCATTTCTTAAGCCAGCTCCCTTTCCATGGAGTTTTGCATTCTAACCGTGAAAGACTGGGAGCAAATAGTACCTCAGTGAGTCTCCCGGTGTGTAGGTTTTCATGCAAATAGGCTTTCAAATCTGCGGAATAAACTTCCCCGAAGCAGAATTGCCAGGTCAAGGAGTGTTTTCCTTTTATTGTCGGTAGCTACTGCTCAATTGCTCTCCATAAAGGTAGGACCAATCGACACTCCCACTTACAGCGTGGGAGCACGAGGCACTGGTTTTTAACCTTAAAACCCCAGGCAAGGAAGAGCTTTTAAGTAAGATGAAAATCTGGAGAAAACCGGGTGAGAGCCTTTCTACCGCAAAGGGCAGCTCTAGCAGAGTTCCTGGCCAGACGTCTCCCATTAGGTGCCCACTTGAACACGACTGCGAGGGGGCCGCCCCCGATTCCTCCATACTGGCTGTGGCCTGAAAGGTTCCTTCCTGGTGGGGATGGGGGACAGCAGCTGCCTGCCCCCTCCTCTGTCAGCTTGTTTATCACCGAGTATCTGAGAAGCACCAGGAGCTTGAAAATGACACCAGGACTTATAAGATTACAAAATAATTTTGCCAAGTAAGGACATTATTTTTAAAGAGGTACCATTCTGGGACTTCCCTGGCGGGCCAGTGGTTAAGACTCCGCACTTCCAATGCAGGGGGCGCGGGTTCGATCCCTGGTCAGGGAACTGAGATTCCCACACGCCACGCAGCCAAAAATAAAAATAGAATTAAAACCTAAAGAGGTACCATTCACAGACATTACCGGAGGTTGGGGGGAAAAGAGGGGTGGGGAGTTAGTGTTGAGTGTTTGGGGTGGTGAGGAAGGTCTGGAATCGGGTGGTGGTGCCGGTTGCACGGCACTGCGCGTACACTGAAGGCCGTCGAAGTACACTTAAAAGTAATTAAAATGGTAAAACTTATGTTATGAATAACTAACCACACACACAGAAAAGCTACAGTTCCCCGTAGCCATCCTCTCATGAACGAAAGGACACTAAGAAATAGGAAAGGTCTAACCTAAGAATAAAAAGAGAATAAACAGAGCCTGTAGAACGAAGACTTGCTCTCTTAACCATGTGGTTCTCATTTCGCCTTGAACTGGTGGGGGCCTGGCGATGCCTGGTGCTGAGCAGACAGCTGGGACGCGGGAGCCGGGGCAGGAGGCGTTGAAGGCTGGAGACAGTAGGAGCTCGGGCTGGGCCTGCAGGGGCTCCACGGTCTGGAAAAGATCCTGGCTCCAACTTAGGAGGCCTGGGGCTGAGCTACTCCACGTCCCGAGGCGCTGGGCCCACCCTTAGCTGTCTTTTCTCTCTGTGTTCAAACAAGAAGCCTGTCTCTGGCTTGCTGCTGGATGTTTTTGGCGCCTGGTAGGAGTGAAGCAAGCAGTGACCTGGGTGTGGTCTTCCTCACGATATCCCTGTGTCCCCCGCGGTTCACTTTGCAAGAAGAGCATTGCCCACCCCTGTCTAGAAGCCGGTGAGCAGAGCAGATATGTTTGAAACTACTTGGTGGCTCCTAGCAGATGTCTCTCCTGGGGCTTGAGGGATCTGAAATGCCTCCCAGAGATGTCTTTTGGGCCTCTGCATGGCCACCTGGCCTCACTGGGGTGCTAGGTGTGTTACCAGTGCAAGCTGTCATCCCAAACTATGTATCATCAGGCACCCCGTGCTGTTGGCCTCAGTGCTTTTAGAGCACGTGGATGTGCACACGTGCTTGCTCTCCTGGGCCAGGGTTGCAAACTCCTGAGCCTTGCGTGGCCCAGGACTTTTTCCACAGGCCTCTCTCCATGTGTGGGGTTTATGGTCCTCACCCTACTTGCAGAGAGAGAAGAGCCAGTCCTGGGAAAGACCGTGACCCTCGATTGAGTCCATGGCCACAGACACCCCTGACCCGGGCCAGTGCATCCCAGCCACCTGATGACTAGAGAACCAGCTCGTGACTATCAGGGCAGGAAGCTGCTTCGAGCTGTGTCACTCACCCTCATTTCACAGTCAAAATCCCGATTCCAGGGCTTCCCTGGTGGCGCAGTGGTTGAGAGTCCACCTGCCGATGCAGGGGACGCGGGTTCGTGCCCTGGTCCGGGAAGATCCCACATGCCACGGAGCCGGCTGGGCCCGTGAGCCACGGCCGCTGAGCCTGCACGTCCGGAGCCTGTGCTCCGCAACGGGAGAGGCCACAACAGTGAGAGGCCCGCGTACCGAAAAAAAAAAAAAAAAATTCCCGATTCCAGGAGGCAAGGTGGCCAGCTGGCACTGGAACCTGGTCCGTGTGCCCCCCCAGGCTCTAAACGCTCTGGTTGGCGCATTTTAAATGTTCGAGGGTGTTTGTTATAAAAAGACTCTAAAGCTGTGGGTTCATAGTGGACGGAAACACCGCCGACCTTCCCCACAGACGTGCCTCTCTGAAAGCCCTCATCAGAGCTTCAAGCCAGGCCCCTGGCCTCCCAGCCACCTGCGATGATTTTCCATTTGACTCACGGTTGTCAGGAAGGTGACACGACTCACCACATTCACTGGGCGCTGTGACTGCCGAGCTGACACAGCTCCTCGTGTGGGCGGCGAGCGTATGCTTCCCATTAAGAAAATTGCTAATTTTGAAACGAGCTCCAAATGGAATATTCTTTGCTTTTACTAAAATCAAGAAAATAATAATAAAACCACCCGCCCAAACACCCCAAGTTTAAAAGAAGAAAGAAAGAAAGAAAGAAAAAGGAAAAAAAATTTAACGTCAACCCAGAAAAAACCCTCTGTTATTCAGCCTGGTCTCAGAACTCAGCAGAGCCACATGGACAGAAGGAAGAAGAAGCTCTCAATGAGGCGAGGTTAAGCTCACCATCCTCCATCCTTCTGGAGCGGTGGTACCTCATCCTTGCCTCTGCCTCCCTAGCGAGAGAAAGCTCAGGCAGAAGCGGCTTCAGACACAAGCGAACTGTGCTGTTTGCCTCTGAGAATTCCCAGCAGCCCCATGAGATCACTGGAGAAATCCCGCGGTGGCTGCAGAATCGGGGCTGCCTTGCCGAGTGAGTCTTGTTTGGAGCACTTGAGTCCTAAAGAGATCCTTGATAGTGTCAGGAGGTTATCATCGATGCTCACCCAGACGGAGCAGGGGTGGGACTTTGAGGGCCCTGCTCCCTACCTGCAGGGGTCTGAGGCCGATGGCGGGTCCAGGCCGGCCAAGACGTGAGATGGCCTCTCGGGTCCCCCGTGGTCCAGTGTACGATGCAGATGGGACCTGGGATGCCGCCTGAACCCCGGAGCCCGGCCTCCGTCAGTGCTGAGGCACAGCATTCGTGGACAGGCCATGTGTTTGACAGTACTTTTACCGCATCCAGTAGCCAGATGGTCTAAACAACCTGTCCTGGTACGGGTATGTAAATATTTTCCATCATTATCGTGGTGCCGCCGTGTTGACATTAACGAGGATGAAGAATTTTGCTCGCCACAATCAAGTGCCACTCAGGCCACAGGAGGGCCTGAAAAGCTGGCCCTCTGCCGTGGAGGGGACAGATTTCGGGGCAAGCTTGGTCTCCGCTTGCTGCCTTCTGCCAAATACCGATTCCCTCACCCAGAGACCCTGGGGAGACTTCCTCCCAGAGCTTTCGGCCAGGACAAAGAATGATTCTCATCACGAACAGTATGTTTTTCACTGTCAGCAGAGCTCTGTGGCCAGCGTATATCCCTCTTTGCTTTGCCTACTAGGAAGCCCAAAACTAAGATTTGTTGTTGTTGTCGTTTTACTCATTTGCACGTAGATTGTCCTCAGTTAGGAGTTTCTGCATAGAGGATCATGTGAGGTGTCTTAGGGGCCGGGCTGGAAAGCAGAGTGTACATCCCTCTATGCACAGAACTAATCACACAGTTCCACTAAGAATCCAGTGGCCGGGCTTCCCTGGTGACGCAGTGGTTGAGAGTCCACCTGCCGATGCAGGGGACGCGGGTTCGTGCCCCGGTCCGGGAGCGGCTGGCCCGTGAGCCACGGCCTCTGAGCCTGCGCGTCCGGAGCCTGTGCTCCACAACGGGAGAGGCCACAGCAGTGAGAGGCCCGCGTACCGCAAAAAAAAAAAAAGAATCCAGGGGCCAAAAGTGTAATTTAGGAAGAGGAAATTGGACCACACTAGATTTCCACAGGGAATGTTGTGGAAGGAACAAATTCAAATGAAGGACACAGAGGTAAGAGTGAGGTTACAAGGGGACAGAGGTAAGGGTTCCAGTGTGTGTGTGTCTGCCTTGTAAACTAGATGCAAGTCATTTGGACTTTGTTCAGTGTTTTGGATTCTGTTTCAGTGTTGCCTTCCCTTCTGCCAAAACTATAGCGTTGCAGAATGTTGGAGCCGAATGGAGAGGTCTTATTATTTTTTTAATTTTTAAGAAATTTTATTGGAGTTGATTTACAATGTTAGTTTCAGGTGTACAGCAAAGTGATTCAGTTATACATATACATATATTCATTCTTTTTCAGATTCTTCTTCCATATAGATCATTACAGAATATCGAGTAGAGTTCCCTGTGCTATATAGTACATCCTTGTTGGTTATCTTTTTTTTTTTTTTTTTGCGGTACGCGGGCCTCTCACTGCTGTGGCCTCTCCCGTTGCGGAGCACAGGCTCCGGACGCGCAGGCTCAGCGGCCATGGCTCACGGGCCCAGCCGCTCCGCGGCACGTGGGATCCTCCCGGACCGGGGCACGAACCCGTGTCCCCTGCATCGGCAGGCGGACTCTCAACCACTGCGCCACCAGGGAAGCCCCTGTTTATCTATTTTATATCTAGTCGTGTGTATATGTTAATCCCAAGCTGCTAATTTATCCCTCCCCATCATGTTTCCCCTTTGATAACCACAAGTTTGTTTTCAAAATCTGTGAGTCTGTTTCTGTTTTCTAAATGAGTTCATTTATATCATTAAAAAAAATTAGATTCTACATATGAGTGATGTCATATGAGATTTGCCTTTCTCTGTTTGACTTACTTCACTTAGTATGATAATTGCGAGGTCCATCCATGTTGCTGCGAATGGCATGATTTCGTTCTTTTTTATGGCTGAGCAGTATTCCATTGTATGTATATGTACCACATCTTCCTTATCCATTCGTCTGTCAGTGGACATTTAGGTTGCTTCCATGTCTTGGCTATTGTAAATAGTGCTGCAATGAACATTGGAGTGCACACGTCCTTTCCAATTATGGTTTTCTCTGGATATATGCTCAGGAGTGGGATTGCTGGGTCCTATGGTAGTTCTGTTTTTAGTTTTTTTAAGGAACCTCCATACTGTTCTGCATAGTGGCTGCACCAATTTACATTCCCACCAACAGTTCAGGAGGGTTCCCTTTTCTCCACACCTGGAGAGGCCTTTTAAACATCAGCCTCTCACTGTACAGATGGGAAAGTGAGGCCCAGAGAGGGGAACTGACTTATCAAGAGTCAGCCAGCTAGAGCTTGGCTGTCAGCCCTCACACCTGGAATTGTGGCACCACACACAGGGAGTTCCATCGATACCTCCGTCCACACTGTACAAGCCCCCGCTCTGGAGAGGACGAGTGAAAGTCACGTAATTAAGTGGCAGCTTGAACTGATCAACTGGCAGCCTGGTCAGTCTATTGGATCATTGGAGAAATCCCACAGCCTTCCCAGCGGCTCTTTGAAACTCAGCGCAAGGCTCGACTTCAGCATTTATTCCATTGGGATTTGGGGAAAATTAGTCTCTTCCTCAGCCTCATTCAAGCACTGACTTCTCTTAGTGACTCATATGTGAGAGTGTGAAAAATCTTCACAAGTCTCACATTAGGAATAGAAAATTCCCCAAAACCCAGTAGAGAGCTTGACCACTGTGTCAGTGTTCTGTGGCTGCAACAAAGTACTCGCCAACTTAGTGGCTGAAAGCACCAATTATTTGTTCACGATGTGGCAGTTCGGACAGGGCTTGGTTGGGGACGGCTCATCTCTGCTCTGCTGGTGTCAGCTGGGACGGCTTGACTGGGGGGTGGAAGATGCATTTCCACCATGGCCCGGCTCCCATGGCTGGTGGCTGGGTACGGGAGCTTGGCTGCATCAGCTGTGGCACTGGTTCCCCTCCGAGTCTGTGTCTTCAGTGCTTAGCTGGGCCTTCCTAAGGCTCGGGTCCTAACCCCGCCCAGTGTCACTCCCTCCCTCTCTACCCCTCGCCGTTCTGTTGGTTAAAACGGGTCATCGGGCCGGACTGGATCCAAAGGACAGGGACCCCACTGGGGGCCACCCAAGTAACCATCCGGCACAGACACTCTGGGAAGAGCTCTTTGCGAAAGAGGCCAGGTGATCCACTTACGCTAACCTGCCGAGGCCCGGCTCCACTCTTGGATGCCTCCGGAACGCCCAGGCTTCCAGAAGCCGTTCTGTGGGAGAAGCTCCAGCCAGACCCCAGCGGTTCCCTCCCTCCAAGAGGCTGCAGCGCTTGCCGTCTGCTTTGTATCGCTGATGGCTGCGCCTCTTATTACATAATATGTTATTCTGGGCCGCACCAGGCCCTGGTTACTTGTCAAAAGTTTCTAAAAACCAGCTGTATCAGCTCCAGGCAACTGGGGGTGCTGCCCCTCCCTCGTAGTATTAGTCACTCTGTACTTAGCTAAATTTAACTTTTTGTCATCCAAATGATATTTTTGTGGGCTTGGGATTTTACATAATGCTACCAACTGCCGCAGGCTAAGAATTTCTCCTTTTTGTTATGCGTGTGTGTGTGTGCGCGCCGTGCGCGCCTATGTGTGTGTTGGGTGTTTTCCCCCCATGAACTTTTACACGCTTGAGGCAGCACTGTTCAGCTCCTCTCCCGCCCTCCCAGGCCTGGGTGTGTTCTGCAGGCTCTGTTTTGCCTTTTGCCAGCTGGGGGGGAGACGGCTCCTAACAGCTTTCTAATGGCCCCCGCTAAGGCTTCCTTCCTCACTTGAGGTCTCTCCACTTTGAAGGTCTCTGAGGGTTTCCCTGCTGCCTTCAGAGAGAGAAGCTCAGGTTCAGAACCAAGTGTGTTGAGAAAGCAGAGAGAAGGATCCGGAGCGGCGGGGGGGGGGGAGGGGGGGGTGGCTGGAAAGGGACAAGAAAGAAGAAAGCCAGCCACCCCACCCAGGGGTGGGGTCCAGGCTGCAGGCTTTTCTTCTGGGCTTGGGCGCGGGGGGGTGGGGGCGCGGAGAACTCAGGGCCGCGGAGGCTGAGCGGGGAGCCTGGCCTCTCCTTTGGGGAGGTTCTGAAGCAGGACACGGGGATGTGGGGATGCAGCGTGGCCATCCTAACTTTCCCGGAGCTCCCACCGCTCGGCAACGGTGGCGCACCGGGGTCTCGTGTGCTCCACACCGTGACCGTGCATGGGAGATGCCTACCGCCATTTTCCAGGTGGGGAAACCGAGGATCGGGTCACAGGGTAGCAAACAGTAGCAGCAGTAATTACAGCGACAGCAAACACTGGGTGCTTACTGTGTGCCAGGCACAGTGCTAGGCACTTGCTTTCCTGAGCTCATGGGTCCTTTGTGGTGGTCCCGTGAACTAGGTAGTAGTGTCAGCGCTCTCTTACAGATAAGGAAATGGAGTCCAGAGGGGTTAAGCAGTGGACTTGAGGCCACAGAGCCAAGAGATGGCAGAGCCAGACATCAAAACCCGTCCACCCAGGGTGCCTCCCTCCACTAAGCCGCTTTCCAGGGGCGGGCTGCCGACAGACGGCAGAGATGGGACTTGGACTGGGCCCTGTGCTCTTTCCAAAGCATCACTAAGCTGATTCCGGCCTCATCTAGTTGTCAGGTTTCCTCCTGCCAGCTGTCTGTAAAAAGCAGCAGGGTGTACGTTATGTCTAGGCGTCTCTGGGAGAATTAACCTGACACTGGAGAGAGGAACCAGGTGCTGGGGAACAGGGGCGAGAGAGAAACTCGTTCTCATGCTTTTTTAAATCTTTTCAGAAATACAGATGTATTACTTGTTTTAAATTATTTTGTTAAAAATTAGGAACTCCTGGAGACTTCCCTGGTGGTCCAGTGATTAAGACTCTGCACTTCCACTGCAGGGGGCACAGTTTCAATCCCTGGTCGGGGAACTAAGATCCCACCTGCCGGGCAGTGTGGCCAAAAAAAAAAAAGGAACTCCCAGGTATGTACCTAAATCAAACACATACATCCACAGAAAAACTTGTACACGAATGTTCCTAGCAGCACAATTCTTCATAGCTCCAAAGTGGAAACAACCCAAGTGTCTGTTAACAAATGAATGGATGAACAAAACACAGTTGATCCACACAGTGCAGTGTTGTTCAGCCACAAAAAAGAATGAAGTACTGACACAGGCTACAATGTGGATGAACCTTGAAAACATGATGAGAAGTGCAAGAAGTCCGACACAAAAGGCCACGTACTGAATGATCCCATTTACGCGAAATGTCCAGAATCGACAAATCTGTAGAGACAGAAAGCAGATGGTGTTGGCCAGGGGCTGGAGGGAGGGGGTGTGGGGAGTGACTGCTAATAGGTATGGGATTTCTTTTGGGGGGGTGATGAAGACATTCTGGAACTAGAGAGATGTGATGGTTGTACGACTTTGCGAATGTACTGAAGGCCACTGAATTGTACACTTTCAAAGGGTGAATTCTGTGGCATGAGAATTACATCTTAATAAATCAAAAAATTAGGAGCCAAGCCTTCAGATGGACTCGAAAGCTGGGCTGCCCCCTCCTGTTGCCAGCAACCTGGACAACCTGCTTGGGTACCACTGCCATTTGCATCCGTCCTTTTCTGCCCATTCTTTAGCCACCTGCCTCATGGTCTCCATGTCAACGGGGGTTGGAAACAAGAGTGTTCAACTCCAGCCGTGCTCCCCACTCATTTGGAACTTATACTTTCAACCAGGGCCAGCCTGAAACATGTGGATGTCTGGGCAAGCTAGTAATTTGGCACCCCCATCAAACCAGTATTCTTTAAGTGTTTGTTTGACATTTATTTAGTGGGGATGAGGAGAGACTGATATTCTGTTAATAGAAGTTATGTAGAGAAACAGATTCACTTACTAATTCATGTCCATTGACTAGAACAATTAAGGATCCGAACATTTTTCAGGAAAGCAATTCTGACTTCTGCTGGTTCTTATCTTCAAAGGTTGGGTGTTTTTTTTTTTCTTTTCTTCTTTTTTTTACCCTCCTGCAATCTTGCAAATCATTCGGGTTGCATATTGAAGATTTAGATTTAAAACTGAAAGGAGAGGATCTACAGTCGACAACACTGTATTGTATAAGGGAGATTTACTAAAAGAGTAGAACTGAAGTGTTCTCACCGCAAAGAACAAAAAACAAATATGCAGTGATAGGGTAATAAACTCGGTGGTGGGAATCCTTTCACAATGCATCCGTCTTTCAAATCATCACGCTATACACTTTATTTTTTTTATTGAAGTATGATTGATTTACAGTGTTGTCTTAGTTTCAGGTGTACAGCAAAGTGATTCAGTTATACATATATATTATTTTTCAGATTCTTTTCCATCATAGGTTATTATAAGATATTGAGTTTAGTTCCCTGTGCTGTACAGTAGGTCCTTGTTGTTTATCTCTTTTATATATAGTCATGTGTATATGTTAATCCCAAACTCCAAATTTATCCCTCCCCCCTTCCCCTTTGATAATCATAGGTTTGTTTTCTATATCTGTGGGTCTGTTTCTGTTTTGTAAATAAGTTCATTCATATAATTTGTTTTAGATTCCACTTATAAGCAGTGTCATGATATTTGTCTTTCTTTGCCCGACTTAACTTCACTTGCTATGACCATCTCTAGGTCCATCTGTGTTACTGCAAGTGGCATTATTTCATTCTTTTTATGGCTATGCACTTTAAGTGTATCAAGATTTTACTTGTTGATTATACTTCAGTAAAAATGGGGGAAGAACTCAAAGGAATAAAATGGTTTTGTTCCTGGTAAACAGCAACACACTGTGCATGATTTAGTTCCAGAACCTCCTCCCACGCCGCAGCCCCCCATGACCACAGCTACAGGTGTGCATGGAACATGCCTACAGCAAATCTCAGCACAGAATTGTGTTCTGTTTTGATTTTTCATTCCCCTAAAGGGAGTGGGTTGATTTGCTTTTCGCCTTTTGTGTGAGAGGTCACGGGAGGAAGCCTGAGTCCTCTGGCAGCATCTTCCTACTTTATTCCAGTGTCGTTTTGCCCCCCTGCCCCTAGAGCTCTGTCCCCCGAGGAGCTGTGTCGCTCCTTAAGTTGGCTCTGCACTCACTTTTTGGATTTTAAATGCTTTTGTGTCAGAAAAATCATTTCCCCGCCGCGCACCCCTGTGTGAAGAGTGCGCATCCTTTCTCGCACCCGCTGCTGGTCTCATTCTGCCGGGTGTGAGTCACAGTTGACCTTCTCACCCCTGGGCGGGGGGCGGGGGGGGGGGGGAGCGGCACAGTGGAGGGGAGTGGGGCCGGTGTGCAGAAGCCAGCTCGCCTTTGACTGGCGTGTTGCCGTGGCAGACCCCTAACCCTCTCGGTGGGTTTCCTGACCCCTCGAATGGGGAGACTGCCACTGACCTCACAGAGGATTTGGAGGTCTTGTGATGAAGACTAAGAAACAGAACAGAGGAGAAGCCGTGCAGAGGCAGGGCGTGTGAGGGCGAGCTGGGGGTTCTGGTGGGATGGAGCAGGGAAGCCGGCGGGGCTCACGTGCCCGGCGGGGACCTGGAACCTGGGACACCTGGGGTGTTGTGTTCTTTGGAGGTCGAGCATGTCCGTGCAGGGCAGAGATGGAGCTTCAACCCCTGCTGCCCCATCCCAAAGGGGAATCTGCAGAACTGGCTGTGGCTTCCCGGGAGGGAGCGTGGGACTGCTCTGGCGTGGGCGGCGTGCGAAAAGCCAGTCTCTGTCATTGCAGCCACACCTCCCACTGCTGTGCCGTCACTGGTTATCTTTTCACCTCCCTAGTTCGCTTCCCTTCCTCCCCTGAATTCTCGCCGTCTGTGCCCTCACTCTGCAGTTTATCACTTTTGTTTTTCCGAGCCACCATGAAATGCGCCTCTTCTTTACTTCTACTTCTCGTGTCCCTAGTTGCCCCGGTGCCTGGCCTCAGCCCCTGGGGCAGGGTTGCTCCGGAGTTGGGAATCCGTTCCTGGAACAATTAGGGCTTCTATAGCAGCAGGGGGCTGCCTTCCAGTCACGGTCACTGGAAGGCCTCCTGGGCAGCTGTCTGACTCTTGGGCACCGTACCGGGGGTGCACATGTGTCAGACAAACAAGAATGGGCACTGAGCTGTACACAGGGACCACGGGAGCATCTCAGGTCCTGATGGGGGCCCTGGATTGGGTGGCGGCTTTCGTGGTGCCTGTGCAAGTTCTGTCCTCTTGTAGTCTGATTGCGCCTGGGACTCCCTGGAAATCTGTTTCTCCACCTTTTTCATTTTGTTGTGAGCGCTTGTCTCTGGCCTCCGGGTATCTGGTGGAGGTGGGCCTCCAGTCCCGTATTGCCCGAGTTCAGGGGCTTGAGTGGAAGGTGAGAGTCACCCGCATCGCCCCGCTGACCGTGACCCTGCCCCAGGCATCAAAATGCTGGTGGCTGCTTACCGAGAACTCCGGGCTGATGTGTCAGGCCCCCCCGCCCACCCCCCATCTCCCACCTGCCTCCCCTCTGCAGCCTGAGGTCCTGAGGTCCCGCAGTCCCAAAGGTTGATGGGTGAAAACCTCAGGTTTGAGGCTGAGAGCTCCGAGCTGGACTTCTGAGATAAGAAAGCTTCCCGCGTGTGCTGGGGCTATGGGTTCCGGTTCCTTGAGCAGTCTTCCTAAGTAGAGGGAGACCTGGGCGGTGTCGGGTGTATCAGCCTCCAGGAGTGCATCCTGGACTGGGTCCCTTTTGTCAAATGAAGGCTCCTTTAGCCAGGCACTCCTGCCCTCTGGGCACATCTGGATTGCTTTGGCGTTGCTCAGGAGGAGGCCTGGCTTCCTCGATTTCCCAGCGGGCGCTGAGCGATCAGAGCGACCAGGTGTCTCACCCCTCGCCCGCTGAGCTTCTCCCTGCAGGGTGCTCCCTTCTGTGGGCCTTGAGAGCAGGACATCGGCGGTGCCTTCCCACGCAGACCCGAAGCTTAGGACCGCCCACCAGCGTTGGAGTTGGGGGGGGGAGGGGCTCAGTTGCCGTTTCCTCTTCCTTAAACATCTGACTTTATCTGATGTACGTGGGGTAAATCGTATTAATCGATCCTGCTTCTTGCAGATATTGACTCCTCTCCACCAAGCAGGAAGGACTGATGTGCTCTCCCTGGTAGCTTTGGATTCCCCGGGCGGCCTGTGTTTCTCTCCTCGGTATAGGGCGCCCTGGGGTGCCTCTCTTCACTTGGCTCCCCTGGGTCAGCCTGGCCCTCCCCACCCCAGCCAACGGGACACAACAAGAGTTTGGGGGCTCCCCAGCCTGGGTGCTGCCTTGCCGTTTCCCACAAGTCATGGACAGTGACACGGAAACAACCATATGTGTGTTTCCAGGTAACCACCTCCGTGGATGAAACTGAGGCCTGGGGCTGTGGTGTGCTGGGGTCCTCTGTGGAGTCAGGACGAGTGGCTGAATCTCCCAGAGCCTGGCTCTTTCTCTCCTCCTGCCCTGAGTTAGAGCAGGAGCCCGGGTGCCGGGCTTCCCGTCCATCCCGTTCCATTGCATGTCCTGAGTCTTAGGCCCAGGTCTCGCTCTCTCCCCTTTTTGTCCCACCAAGGCCTTCGGTGGGCAGAGCAGTTGGAGTGATGTTGCCTTTTCCCTTCCTAAATTTCAGTGAACCCTTCTCCCTGTGTACCAATCAACTAGTTTGAGTTTTCGAGGCATGGAGGGTGGGCATTCCATCCCAGGAAACTAACCTGGGCGGGGAGGGAGCATTGGGGTCCCTAGTTGCGGCCGTCTCGGCCAGGCTATGAGTTGTAAAAGCACTGGCTCTGCTGAGCGTACAATAACCTGTGCAGAAGCCGTTACAATCGCTGTTTCACACGAGGAAGCCGAGGCTCAGAGATGGCAGGTATCTGGCTCAAGGTCACACGGCTAGTCAGTGCTGGGCTTGGAACTGGACCCCAAGTCTAGATCCCGAAGCACATGGCATGATTTTCCAAATACAGCTGGACTTCCCCATGGGCTGGGGGGCCTGTCCCCAGGTGAGTCCCCGGCCTCCACTCCTCCCTGGGAAAACGGGGCGCAGCAGACAAGGCCTCAGTCATGGGCGCCCTCACTGCTGTGTTTCCACATTGGCACCATGGGCTGTCTCCTCTAATTGCCCGTTCTTTTTAGTTGCCGTGAAAAGGCCTCCAAGTGCTAAGAAGGGAGAGTGCTATGTTGTATTTTTTGTTCTGTTGTTTTGCGTCAGTTCTTTCCCAGGTGTCTCAGCTGGGTATTGGGGGTGGGGTTGCCATGGGGACACGGGCCCTGACTCTCAGCCTCTCCGTGGTCACTCGCTGTCCTGCCGGCCGGGGGGCCTGGTGGGCCCTCCTCTGAGCTCTGACATCAGCTCCCGTTGGTTGGAGGGGCCCTGCCCCAACAGAGCCTTCATTTCCTGTTTCTTCTTCTACAGGAAGGGGGTTCTTGTCCTTCCCGACGACCTCATGCCCAAGTTCCACGGTGTTAGAGATGGTGGCCTTTCAGCCCACCTTATCTGCGCGTCCTCACTTAGAACTCCTCAGCTTCACTCGTTTACCCAGCGAACATTTACTCAGTACCTAGTGTGGACCGGGTACCATCCCCGGTGCCCGAGTTGTAGGTGTGACTCCGCCTGTGTGGAGTTTATGCCCTGGTGTTGGCCCAGCGCCCGCTCTGCACTCTCACCTCTGCGCTTTGCATATGCTGTTGCAGCGTCCTGAGGTTCCCTGTTCTCGCCTCTGCTCTACATCCCACGGTGGGGACGATCTCAGTCGCCCCCTACCTGCCTCTGAGCTCTTCCTGGGAGTTTGTGGCTGTGTGGGACATCAAGAGCACTGGGCCCTGGATGGCAAGAGTTGAGGGCGGCGTGGAGAGAGGCGGCCCTTCTGAGATGTGAGATCACCTCGTCATCTCCTCCGCAGGGGGCTGGGGAGGAAAAGGCTGGAGGAGCAAGGTTTATTTGTAGAGAAGCTCCTTGCGCCAGAGGAGCATGGAGCCCTTCCTTCCAGGAGGTGGGGGGCTGTGGAGGGCAGGCAGGGGGCAGCTGGAGTTGTCTCAGCTCGGCCTGGCTGTCTTCTGTATCCGCTCAATCTGATGCAGGAGCTCTCCATCCTCAGAGGGTTTGCCTCTGACAGGGGGTCCCAGGCTGGAGAGCGTCTGTCCTCAGCACCTCCTCCCCAAAGCTGAGGACATTTGCCATCCTGAGCAGGTGAGCGGAGCTTCTAGCGTGTCCTTGGGGTAGGGGCTCGACGTGAAGGGTCCCGGACCCAGGCTCAGAGTCGGTCACTTCCTTCCTGACTCCCTGGCTCGTGGGGAGGGGCGCTTCCTGCCATTGTCTCCTCTGAGGCCTCGGCAAGGTCACTGTCTCCTGAGGGGGAAGAGAGCTGAAGACAGGGCAGGACCTCAGACCACAGTGGCAACTGACACACTTTTCGTCCCCACCACCGCCCTGGCCTCCCCGCCTCCCCTTGGGCCCCTGGATGGAGACTGAGGGAGGGGTGAGGCTTCTTTCCTTCACCTGTGGGAGCTTCACCCCTCTCAGCACCCCAGCCCCACGTGGGAGGGTTGGCTGGCCGCTCCCTGGGCCGTAGGTCTGATGGGTGGCCTCGGCCAGCGAGGGAGGCCGTGTGCACCCATCCAGAGGGCAGGAGCAAAGACTGGGCTTGTCCTGTGTTCCTTCGAGGTCCCCCCATGGCGCTTGGGAGGCAGCTGGGCGGGACCTGACGTCCCCCGTGGCCCCTCCTGACCTCTTGCATCCATAGTCCGTTTCCTAACGTGGGGCCTTGGCACCCGGCCAGCCCTGCCCAGGACTCAGGTAGAACACGGAGGGGGCTTCCACCGGGTTGCTCGACCCTCCGCTTCTTTCTAGGCTCTTAGGCCCTCTCTCACGGCCCGGGAGCGACGCCCGCTGAAGTCTGGTCCTTCCACCTCCCAGTTCGTCCTCTTCTCAAGAGCCCCAGATCCCCATTCCCTGGGTTTGCCCTCTCGGCCTTAGTGACGCACATCTTCCCGAGAGCGTACTTCATCTTCATCCACGTGGCAGGAGCCGCATTTCTCTGGCTTTGTTTCTGGTCTCTGCTCCCAGTCACGTGTGGACGTTCGCCCAGGCACCTTTCAGAGAGCCAGGCTTGAGGCCCTCGGTTCGCGCGCTCTGAGGTTGGCAGGGCAGGGCGAGCAGTTGGCCTGGCCTCGGTGGTCCGGCCCAGGGCTCCTCTGGAGCTCGGTCCGCAGGCCCCTGGCACTGCAGCCCCCTCCTGGCTGCCTTCTGCCCACTCTTCCGCCATGGCTGCCTTTCCCTGGTTCTAAGGAAGAGCCCACCGCTTGCGTTGCCCTTCTTGTGCTTCCCTCACGACCGGTGTCCAGTGCACTAACTGACTTGTGTTTATAACCTCCTCTTGCCCGGCAAGGAGGCGCCTGGAAGCATCTGCTTATGAGCTGACCCCACCACCTCCCAGGGACCAGACCAGGTCTGTGTCATTTCCTTGCTTTGTTCCTCCACATACTTCCTAAGCCGCGAGCCTGCCTAGAACAATCACTCGGATTCCCAGAGACACTGTCCAGAGCTTGGGATTCTCAGAGGGACTCCTGGGATGACGTCTTTCAAGCTGGAGGGTTGTCTGGCCTGAGACTGTTCATCTTAGCAGCGTGATCGAACCCACAAACAATCAAAATGTATTCATTCAACATGCATTTAGTGAGTAGCTGCTATTCCGGGAGCTGGGTATAAAGGAGTGATAGAACATTTAAAATTCTGGCCCTCCTGGGCTTAGAGTCTAGCGGGGGTAGACATACAATATGCAAGTAGGCAGTAAAATATATAAGTACGTCAGGTGGTGATCGGAACTAAGTAAACAAGGGAAGAGAAGGCCTCTCAAGTCAGGAACATGTAAGCAAAGGCCTGAAGGAGGCGACGGAGAGAGTGGGGAGGTTATCCCAGGCAGAGGAGACAGCCCGTGCAAAGGCCCTGAGGCAGGAGCTTATCCTGGATGTCCAGGAAATCTGAGTGAGTGGAAGAATGGCAGGGGAGGGGGTTGGAGAAATATGAGAGCCCACATCTATCAGGACCTTGCACTCCTGTCTGGACTTTCACCTTTGACTCTGAGTGAGATGTGGTGCTACTCTAGAGTTTGACCAGAGAAGGGCCAGGATCCGACCTGTGCTTTAAAAGGATGGTTTCTGGCTACTGTGTTGAGAACACACTGGATAGGGTGAAGGGAGGAAGCAGGGAGACCAGCAGGGGCACGGATGCAGCACGTGAGGTGGTAGGCGCTGGACCAGGGTGCCAGCGGTGGAGGTGATGAGGGAGTTGGGCTCCAGGTACGTTTTAAAGGTAGAGCTGGAAGGAACCACTGAGGAATTAGGCAATCCTCATTGTGTGGACTTTTAAAAACAGGTTCTCATGAGCTTGGAAGGACCTAAGAGATCATCTAGTCCAACCTTTTCACTTAACCTACGGGGTAACTGAGGCCCAGTAAAGGAAGTTACTTGTCCAGAGTCACACAGCAAGCTGGTCAGTGGCAGAGTCAAGACTTGAGTTTTTGACCCCATGTTTTTGTAGCTGAACTGATGGACAGCTGTGGGAGGAGACCTGCAGAGGTCTGAGGTCCCGAGGGAAGCAGGGCTGGCCCCCAGCACTGCAGCTGAGCATGGGATTCTGGCAGATTCCACTGGCCGGCAGGAACCCGGGACATTGTAAACTGACATTTATGGGTGCTGTGTGCCTGTAACGGCTCTTCCCGGGCTGACATTTTGACCTCAGTTGGGCAGAGGTCTTGGTGGTCATGTCTGAGCTCTTGGGCGGATCAGAGACAATAGTCCTGTGCATGTTTTTGAAGATTTTATTGAGCTTCTATTAAGTACCAGCCCAGAGACAAGACACCCTTGCTCTGGAGGACCTAACAGTTTGGGAGATGGACAGGTAAACCAACGATGCCCCCGCGATCGTGGGCAATCAGGCCCGTGCAGGAGCTGTCCACGCGTGGGATCTCTGTCCGAGGACCGGCACTAAACAGCAGCTGCAGCCCCCAGATACCCCAGGGAACACAAGCCAGAGGCCTTCCGGACACCAAGGTGGTCTGCTTAAACCCATGATTCATCTCTTAGAATAAAGGGGGCAAGGAGAGTCGGCGGGGGCTGGCATCTCACTGCCCTACAGCCGTGTCACCGAGCACAGGCTTCGCTTAAACTGTGAGGACCCAGGTGCACCCCCTGAGAGGCAACCTTTCATTGCTGGCACTGCCCACGTGCTTTTTTGCGCAGGGCGCTGGGCTGGTAACTTTTCTTTAGTCTGCAAGCCAGCTCTAATGGCCAGCTTTACGGTCACTGGTGACCCTTGAGATACAGAACGAGGCCTGTGAAGCTCCCAGCTCAGCTTGGAAAGAACTGGGTATCATCCGCAGGCTCTTCCGTGTGAGGGTTGCCTGGGAAGATAAAGAGAGATTTTGCTTTCACTCTCTATGGAAAAGCTGGATCTATAGGCCAAAGGGGGGAAAACTCCAGTCTGATTTTTCTTCTAGCCTTTTCACTTGATCTGTCCCATCACAACAGCGGTATTCTTGAGGCCAACTTGGAATCGCTTCCACGGGGTGATTTACGGGCTGTCTCCAGAAGTGGTTCTTGTGCCCTTGGGTCTGATTAGCGCCCTGGCGGCCACAGGTGATCCCAGGACGGGGCTGGTGAGGATGTGGTGGCCAGACCACTGAAGTGAGGCTTGAGTCTCAGTGGGCTGGTATCAGGCCAGCCCCTGTCCTTTTGTTGGCATCTTCCTCGGAGGCTAGAGGAGTGGGGAGATGGCAAGGAAAAAAGGAACACCCAGACAGGTTCCCTCCAGGGCACAAGCCGTTTAGTCCCCGCCTGTCCTGGGCTGCAGCACCTGGAGGTGACTGGGAACCCTTCCTAGCACCCCTGGGGTGACTCTCCCCGGGACGGCCGAGGTTGGGCACTGTGCTCAGGGTGTGCCCACATCGGTGGTGGATTTCGGGATCCACATCTCCTCTCCTGGCGCCAGTTTCCCTGAGAAAAGGGAGTCCGTTGGCTTGTCCCCCGCAGCATGCTTTCCAGGATGTGGGCTCCCAGGCGGGAGGAGCCGCCTTAAGTCGGGTGATCATTTGACTAACGCGTGTTAAGCACCTTCTGTGTGCGCGGGCTGTGCCATGTGCTGGAGGTGAAAATAAAGCAGAGTTGTGCTTCGAGGGGCTTGGAAGGAGAGCCACGCCTCCTTCTCCTTCCCTCAGTCACTTCTTGCCTCTAGTTCGCCTACAAGTTATAAATACTCTGGGGAAGTATGTCGCACTCACTCCCTGGTACCTCCCTGTGCAAAAGCTTATTCAGTGGACCCAAGAAGCAGGCCAGGGCGGCGAGCATGAGAGGAGGTGGCAGTGGGGAGCCGGCATTCCAGCAGGAGGACTCCTCCAACATCGCAGATTGCCCCGGGGCCAGCCCTGTCCCCGTGACACGCAAGGGGGCATCTGAGGTCACGGGCATGTTTTCTTGAACCGTTAAAGCATCTTGCAAAGATGGCCTAGATTTGAAAAGACTGTGACCAGAAGAAAGAGAGACAATGAGAAAAGCGGTGTAGAGCACCCCGCCCAGCTCCTGGCACGTAGTAGTTGCTCAGTAAATCAGTGTTCCTTTCCTAACATAAGGAAACAAATCCGTCAGAGTCGGCCGAGGCTCCCAGGGCGTGCGCTGCCTTGGGATGAGGGCTGTGCCCTGGCCAGCAGAGCTGTCTGATCGGTGTCTGCGTGGGGCACAGGGTATGCGGGAGAGTGGCTCCTTCCATCCGTGGAATCGGGAAAGGCTTCTGGAACCAAGCCCTTTAGAGTTATGGCAGCACAGTGCGAAGGATGGTGTTTGAGGACATAGCTGCCCGAGGTGAGGCAGCCTGGGCCTCAGTCTTCTCCCACATAGAAGACTGGCCAGTGCTAGGCCA
This sequence comes from Phocoena phocoena, assembly GCF_963924675.1. NCBI lineage: Eukaryota > Metazoa > Chordata > Mammalia > Artiodactyla > Phocoenidae > Phocoena > Phocoena phocoena. The sequence goes on along the minus strand of NC_089231.1, from coordinate 83,796,918 downwards.
GCTCCTAAGTCTCGTGTGTGACACAGGAGGTAAGGGACAGACCTGGCTTGCAGAACCTGAAAGCCAGCAGAATGCCAGGTGTGGCGACCCTGGTGCCCAGGCTGCCCTTCCAGCAGGCAGAAGGGGCTCCCTTGCTCTGGCTCTCCGAGCACCTGGGCTTACACGCCTCTGTGCAAACTGGGTTTGCACAGTTTTCTTTTTAAACAACTCAATGGAGATATAATTCATATAGCGTATAATTCATCCATTAAAAGTGTACAATTCAATGGTATTTTGCATATTCACAGACTTGTTCAGCCAGCACCACGGTCAAGTTTAGAGCATGTCCATCATCCCCCCAAAGAAACCCCACGCCCTCTTAGCTATCACTTCCCTCCCCCAGCCTTGGGCAGCCACTCATCCCCTTTCTGTCACTATGGATTTGCCTATTCCGGACATTTCGTATAAATGGAGTCCTACAACATGTGGCCTTCGGTGACTGGCTTCTTTCGCTCATGATAATGTTTTCAAGGCTCGACCACGTGGTAGCCTGAATCGGTACTTCACTCCCTTTTACCGCAGAATAACATTCCATTGTGTGGATGGACCCTCATTCATCTATCCGTTCATCAGTTGATAGGCATTTACATTTTTCCCACTTTTTTGTTTTTAGCCGCACCTTGCGGCATGTGGGATCTTAGTTCCCCGACCAGGGATCGAACCCATGTCCCCCTGCAGTGGGAGCGCGTAGTCCTCATCCCTGGACTGCCAGGGAATTCCCCCCACTTTTTGGTTATTGTGAATAATGCTACTGTAAACATTCACGTATACGTTTTTGTGTGGACCTACGTTTCATTTCCCTTGAGTATGTCCCCAGGAGGAGAATTGCTGGGTCGTACGCTAACTCTATGCTTAGCGTTTTGAGGAACTGCCACGCTTTTCCAAGGCGGCTGTCAGTTTTCCAAGGCGGCTGTCAGTTTTCCAAGGCAGCTGTCAGTCAGTTTTCCAAGGCAGCTGTCAGTCAGTTTTCCAAGGCGGCTGTCAGTTTTCCAAGGCGGCTGTCAGTTTTCCAAGGCGGCTGTCAGTCAGTTTTCCAAGGCGGCTGTCAGTTTTCCAAGGCGGCTGTCAGTTTTCCAAGGCGGCTGTCGTCAGTTTTCCAAGGCGGCTGTCAGTCAGTCAGTTTTCCAAGGCGGCTGTCAGTTTTCCAAGGCGGCTGTCAGTTTTTTCCAAGGCGGCTGTCAGTTTTTTCCAAGGCGGCTGTCAGTTTTTTCCAAGGCGGCTGTCAGTTTTCCAAGGCGGCTGTCGTCAGTTTTCCAAGGCGTCTGTCAGTCTGTCAGTTTTCCAGTGCACACTGTTTTATAATGATTGCTGTGCAGAACTGTGTAGTGTGGTGGTTAATGCAGCTCCAGAACCAAGCTGCCTGGCTTTAGAACCTGGCTGGGAGACTTGGGACAGTCCCCTTCACCTTTCCCAGCCTCAGTTTCCTTATCTGTAAAACGGGGCCAAGATTATAGTGCTCACTGCATGTTGTCATGGGGATTAAATGAGAATATCTACAAGGTGCTTGGTTAGGGCTGTGTCTGTGTCGCTGTTATAAGTATTTCCCTCTAGATTGCAGGTGCTGGGCACGCAGTAGGTACTCTGTGACGTTGTAAAGGCTGCAGAATTTGCTTTTGGGGGGTGCCCCCTTTTTCAGTGCTTTTGATTCTTCTGATCACCCCTGGGAAAGCCGTCTAGGCTGTCAGTGTCTTGTACCCTGGGAATCTCTCTTCACCTGGAGGGTCTGGTACAGGGCCTTGTGAGGTTGGGGCTGGCCCCTGGACTTGCTTCAACTCCAAGAGGCACTTAAACCTTAAAGCCAGGGACGCAGGGAGCATTCGGAGCCAGGTCTCCGGGACCGGGAGCAGTTTGGTTAACTCAGAAGCTGGGGAGGCAAGACCCAACCCCATGACGGCAGCCCCTGTTCCTCGGCACCCCAGCTCCTGCTCTGCGATCAGCCACTGGGAAGAAGGGTGCATCCCTGGCGGGAGCCCCACAGAGAATAAGCTCAGTGACTGGAAAGTGTCGTCAGAGCTCCTGTGCTGCAGATGTGGCCTGGAGTCCCCAGTGCCTCGCCAGCTCCCAGGTGCAAAGACGGGCCTGCCCCCTCACCTGGCTGTGGTCCTTCTGTCAGAGCCCTGGCAGAGCAGCAGTTCCTCAGTCTGGCAGCACTGGGTATTCTCCGAGGGCTAGCAGTGCCCGGCAGCCTGCGTGCTGTCCAGGTGGGGAGGCAGAGCGCGAGAGCACCCGGGCTTATCATTTGCCTGGATTGCTGAAGGGGGTCCTGCTATAGAGTTCCATACTTTAGAAGAAAGCTGGGGTGGGTGGCGCAAAAATGCCAGCTCTGGGTGAGCGTGAAGGAGGGAATCAGTTTACTGTCTCATCTGGCAGGTGTTTACTGTGCCAGGCAGTGGGTCACAGTGAGGGAGGAGAACTCTCCATCTGGGATCAGACACGTATCAGAGCGTGTAATACATCAGTAAAGGGAGGCACAGAGTGTAGCCGAAGCAGAGAGCAGGCAGTGGCCGACTGCCTGTTGGGGAAGATTTCATAGAAAATGGGACATATCTGTTGGGTTTTGAAGGATGCACAGGAGTTTACCAAAAGGGAAGGGGGAAGGGCACAGAGAACAGCAGGAGCCAGTGCCTTTAGTACTCATAGTGTGTGGTATGTTTGGGGAATGGGAGAAGTCCTAAGTGTCAGAAGTGCGGGTCAAAGGTGGTGAGTTGGAGATCAGGCCAGGAAAGGGGCTGGACCCTGTAAAAGTCCAGCCAACACACACACCAAGGAGCTCCCAGCAGGGAAGCTCTACCTACAGAGTTGAGACAAACCTTGTTTTAAACCCAGCTCCATCACTAACTGCAAAGTGGTCTTGAGAAGATTGGGGGTTCAGCTTCCCAGAGGCTTCATGTTGTCATCTGTGGAATGGTCAGGTCGAATCTACCTTGCTCAGCAGCCAGGATTAAATGGCACCTATGTGGGGCACTCTGTGATCACTCCACAACCGGGGGTTCTTTCCCTCCTTGTGGGGAGGTGCTTCTAGAGCCCTGGCCCTGCCCCTGAGAGACCTGGGATGGGCCGGGGCTCACAGGAGGGAGGGACGGACAGGGAGTCAGATGTAAGTCAGGACTGGGGACTAGAGATCCAGGCAGGGAGGGGGTGTCAGGGACCAGCCCAGAGGCCCCGTCATAGAAGCAGGGGCAGCATGAGATCAGAAAGCTCCTCCCTGTTGGGAGCAGTGACAGGTCAGAGAACACCCCAGGCAGGCCACAGCCACAGCCAACAGGGATGGTGAGTGAGTCTTCTGAATCCTATGTGCTCAAAAGCTCTGCCCTTCAGATGTGTGATTGGGTCCAGCCCCTTTCCCAGTCTGAGGTCCAGCTCACCACCCTTGACCCCGCAGTTCTGCCACCTGGGACTTCTCCCGTTCCCCAAACATACCACGCACTTTGAGTACTAAAGGCATTGGCTCCTGCTGTTCCCTGTGCCTTTCCCCCTCCTCTCCTGGTAAACTCCTATGCATCCTTCAAAGCCCAACTGAAATACCCCCTCTTCAATGAAATCTTCCCCATGAGGCAGTTATCCACTGCCTTCTCTCTGCTCTGGCTGCACTCTGTGCCTCCCTCTATTGATGCATTGTGCGCTGTTAATGTGTCTGTCCCCCGTCCCAGATGGTGAGTTCTTCCAGGACTCTGAAGCTGGCTGGGGAGGAGGAGCCACCCACTGGTTCCCCCACAGTCCCAGCTGCTTCCCTGACCAGCCAGGTTGTCTTCGAGTCACCCTCCCTGCCAGGAGGTGAGAAGTGGCCGGGTCAGCAGGAGATGGTGCATACACTTCCATGGTGAGCCCTGTACCTGTGTCCAAGTGCGAGGGGGTGAGCCAGCAGGGAGACGCCCTGCAACCTTGGTCTGGCGGGTGGCCTGCTTTTTGTGTGTGTGCCCGGGCACGAGCAGAGCCCTCGTGCCCGCTCCCTTTGACTCTCCATTCTTCTCTGAGCTGATCAATGTGCTGACGTCCATCAGGAAACCGTGTCACCTTCGTTCTCCCCGTAGCCCGGCAGCCATGAGGTATCATTTTGGACTTGTCCACCGCATCACTACAGAGGACTGCGGCCAGCAGGGAAAGAGGGATTATGTTGTTCCCGTCTGGCTTCGGCTGCCTTCCCGGCCCCATCCAGCTGTTCCCTGTTACCCACGGCCAGGCGGCAGATGTGGGGAGCAAGGTCAGCCGGGAGCTGGAGACCTGTCTGTCATCTTCACGTGAATGTCTTCAAGGCTATTTCTGGCCTCGCCATTATCCCCACGGCTTTGGGGGATAAATATAGACACGGATTGAGAAGCCCCAGTGGCAGGCAGGCAGCGCTGGAGAGCATGCGGACGGGGTGCTTGGCTATAAATAAGTCTGCTAGAACACCTCCCGAGCCACGCTGTGCTGTGCGGAAAGACAGATTTCCTTGCCGGCTCCCTCCCAAAGCACACTTGCGCCTGGGCGCGGGAGGGAGGGAGGGTCTGTGGGAGGAGAGGGAAGGAGGATGCCGGTCTGTGGGGACCTTGCACAGCGGGGCAGGCTGCTGGGGGTAGTTCTCCCTTAGCGCGCTCTAGTAGCTTATGAAGGGCACCGGCTGGTGGCCCCAGCAAGAGTCCTAGGACAGTCGCACGCTGGGGGGCAGTGTGTTGTACCCGGAACAGCATCCTCAATCCCGCTTCCCCAGCATCTTCAGGCCTGGTTCCTGCTGCAGCCGGGCCAGCAGACAGGGGCTGGGCCTGGGTGGTCCGGGGGCCTCTGCCCACGGGGCAGCTCCACTGCTTTCTCAAGCTGCCGTCTGCCTCCTTTTTCTGCTTCCCCCCTGCTTCCGCCTCCTGACGAGAGCTTCTGGTTCCCCAGTGCTCAGCCAAGGCAGGCTGCCTAGTGACCCCGTTTAGGCTCGAGTGGCAGGGGGTGGGAGTCGGTGGTCCCTGGCCACTCCCCGCTGTCCCCTCCTCATGCCCACCTTCCTCCATCCGCCTCCTTCCTGTCTCCGACCGCCCCCTCCGAAGCTGCAGCGGATACCTGGGCTGGCGCTGAGCAAGGACCAGGATGCGTGCCCAAGTGACACTTTTCATGCGAAAGGATAGGAGTCAGTACGCTGGCGAGAATCCTGTGACGTCGCTGTGAATAAAATATCGTTGCTGTGCAGTCACTGGTAGTGGGAAGTGATTTCCTCGAGCCCATTCCCCTCTGTGGCCTCAGTGAACAAAGACCCCCTATCCCCACCCCGGAGCATGTGCGCAGTCCCGGTGCAAGGACGGGACGGTTATTAATCCTGTGAACATCACCTCTGCGGATGGGGTGTGGGCAGCCCTGCCTGTCCCACGGACGAGGTGTCTGCACCCCTGTCCCACGGTCATTCCTGGTGCTTTAGGGCTTTGAGGACAAAGGGAACCACAGGGCCACTTTGGCTTCTCGAGTGGGCAGCATGTGTGTCGACCCATCATTCAGCCCGGAGTGTGGGCTCGGAGCAGGGGTTGCAGAGGTGAATTGGGTCTGGTCTCCGCTCTGAGGAGCTCATTGGCCAGCAGACGAGACTGATTCAACAGGCAGTTGTGGTGCTGGTGATACGAGCCTGATGGGATGGGGGGCTCCTCCTGGGGCTCGGAGCCCACGGAGGAAGCTCTCAGGGGCTCTGACACGTAGGCTGGACTTTGTAGAATGCCAGGATCACCCAACCCGGGAGGTGGGGGAGGGCCTTCCCAGCAGAGGGAACAGCCTGTGCAAAGGCACAGAGGCCAGAGGATGCCCTGTGGGGATGGGGGCTCTGCTGGGAGCACAGGCTGAGCCCAGGGAAGGAGCCAGATCGGGGTTAAGGAGCGTGGATGTTGTCTTAGAAGCCAAGGGGGAGCACTGAGGGGCTCAAATCAGAGGGCTGTCACCCTCTGATGTGTGTATTAGAAAAGGCTTCATCTGACTTCAGGGAGATGACAGGTTGGAGGCAGAGGGGAGGAGGGAACAGGCTGGTGGCAGTATCACGGTTTCTTGGTTTGTTGAGTACCTGAAAGATTTTTTTTTTTTGCGGTGTGCGGACCTCTCACTGCTGTGGCCTCTCCCGTTGTGGAGCACAGGCTCCAGACGTGCAGGCCCAGCGGCCATGGCTCACGGGCCCAACCGCTCCACGGCATGTGGGATCCTCCCGGACCGGGGCACGAACCCATGTCCCCTGCATCGGCAGGCGGACTCCCAACCACTGCGCCACCAGGGAAGCCCAAGATTTTTTTTTTTTTAAGCCTTGTATTTTCTTTTCTTCCTTTTTAAAAATTTATTTATTTATTTTCGGCCACGTTGGGTCTTCGTTGCTGCATGCGGGCTTCTCTTGCTGCAGAGCACGGGCTCTACGCGTGTGGGCTCAGTAGTTGTGGTTTGTGGGCTCTAAAGCGCAGGCTCACTAGTTGTAGTGCACGGGCTTAGTTGCTCCACGGCGTGTGGGATCTTCCCGGACCAGGGCTCGAACCCGTGTCCCCTGAATTGGCAGGCAGATTCTTAACCATTGTACCACCAGGGAAGTCCAATTCTTTTGTTTTTAACCAAGCCTGTAAAATCCGGGATGTACGTATATGGGTGTGCGCCTGAGAAACTCGGGTTTCAAAAGATGGCAGGGCTGGGCAAGGAGCCACCCATTGGTTGACTTGCTCAGGTCCCCTTGTCACCAGAGGGGTGACTTTGTCCAGCAAGCTTGGCCGCTGCCAGTAGCCCGGATCTGGAGCCAAGATAACTGCTTCCCTAGGGCATTAGTCCATGACCCCGGTTTCCCTCTCCAGGCTCCAACCCCGAATCAGCCGGTTGTAAGAGGATGTTGGTGTGTGGCTCCCAGCATCCCCACTCCACCAGCCACGTTCCCCTCCTCAGCCTAATACTGATGCTATGCGGTGAGTTCCAGCACCCTGAAAAAGAAGTGACTTAAAAAGTGCTGTGTGGGGCTTCCCTGGTGGCGCAGTGGTTGAGAGTCTGCCTGCCGATGCAGGGGACACGGGTTCGTGCCCCGGTCTGGGAAGATCCCACATGCCGTGGAGCGGCTGGGCCCGTGAGCCATGGCCGCTGAGCCTGTGCGTCGGGAGCCTGTGCTCCGCAACGGGAGAGGCCACAGCAGTGAGAGACCCGTGTACCGCAAAAAAAAAAAAAAAAGTGCCGTGTGATGGAAAGATAAACATGTTTGCTTAAGTGAACCACAGAGCCCAGAACTTAATCTGGTCATGTAAATGTTTTCACGTATTTATGATTCTGCGGGTATACATTGGTAAACAGAAGAAAGGAGAGGTTGTGTGGCCTTGACCTTGCCTTCGGAGAAAGGTGTGGTATTTGTTAAGCCCCAAAGCCCCAGCCTTCATGGATTGAGAAGGTCAGAGCCAGGAGCCTCCTAAAGGGCATTCAAGTCCAAGCCCAGCATTTCTCCGATGGGGAATAAAGAAAAGCTGTTTCTCTGCTCAACCCTTCTGACACCAAATGTGTGGATTTCCCACACCAAGCAGTTTTCCAGTTCTCTGTGGGCACCAGCTGGGTGTCCTTCCAGTCAATTCAGTTCTGACGTTAACTTCCCGAGGTTAGTGAAGACCCCTTGGGTTAAAGGCTCAGTCCCACTAGACTGCCCCCTCAGACTCCAGTCACACGTAGTGGGTCCCCGGGTCCCCACCCCTGACTGGGCTGCAAATTGGGGGTGCCCACCCTCCCCCACCTCAGGTTCGGTGATTTGCTGGAAGTTCACAGAACTCAGGGGACATTGACTTATGTTAACTGGCTTATTATAAAGGATGTGATACAGATGAACGGCCAGAGGAAGAGGTATACAGGGTGAGGACTGGAAGGGTCCCAGGCACAGGGGCCTCTGTCCCCGTGGAGTTGGGTGCACCACCCTCCCTGATGTGTTCATCAACCGGAAACTCTCAGGACCCGTGGTTGAGATGTCATCATACAGGCATTAGCTCAACCTCCAGCCCCTCTCCCCTCCTGGAGGCTGGGGGGTTGGGCGAAAGTTCCAACCCCCTAATCACGTTTTGGTCTTCCTGGCTTCCAGCCCCTGACACTCCCTAGGGGCTCCCAGCCACCTGTCATCTCATTAGCATAACACTCATCATCCAGGAAAGTACAAGGGTTTTAGGACTCTTTAGAATTCTTTAGTTCCTCTGTGCCAGGAACCGGGAGACAAGACCAAACATATTTCGTTTTTTAAAAAATTTATTTATGTATGTATTTATTTTTGGCTGCCTTGGGTCTGCATTGCTGTGCGCGGGCTTTCTCTAGTTGTGGCGAGTGAGGGCTCCTCATTGTCGCGGTGCGCGGGCTTCTCCTTGCGGTACGGTGGCTTCTCTTGTTGCAGAGCATGGGCTCTAGGCACCCGGGCTGCAGTAGCTGTGGCTCGCAGGCTCAGTAGCTGTGGCACACGGGCTTAGTTGCTCCGCAGCATGTGGGATCTTCCCGGACCAGGGCTCGAACCCGTGTCCCCTGCATTGGCAGGCGGATTCTTAACCACTGCGCCACCAGGGAAGTCCCTATATTTCTTATTGTATCACAGTATCTCAGGGAAACTGATCCCCGTGGAGCTGGGTGAAAGGACATGTGTCCCGAGGCACACAGAGGACTTGGTGGCAGAGCCTGGTCCTTGGGCCCCCTCTAAGGTCTGTCCTGGGGCCCATGGAAGTCACTCCCTTCCCTGCCCAGGAAGATGGAAAGCTGACAGCTTGGTCTGCAGGGACCCCAGAGGCGTTCCCTTCCCCTCTCTGTGCTGCCTTGTTCCCTGCCCCCTGCCCCCTGATGGACCAGCGTCGCAGGTCGACCTGGCTCCCCCATTGCTTCCTCACCCACCTGCTTCCCCTCGTACCTCTTTTTTTTTTTTTTTAATTTTCTGTCTTACACAACTTTATTCTATTGTTTGACTGCAGCATTTGGGTAAGGAGCACACTTTTCTTCTTGGCTAGCGTTTCCCTTTGAGCTCTCGCGTGGCACGTGAGATCTTAGTTCCCCAACCAGTGATAGAACCCACGCCCCCTGAAGTGGAAGCTCAGAGTCCTAACCACTGGACCACCAGGGAAGTGTCCCCCTCATACCTCTTGAACCCAGCGGGACAGGTGGTCTGCGCCCGACGGGTGTGGCTTGGAAAGCAGGTCAATGCCGGGTGAAGTTCCTGAGCCTGGGGGTCAGACGGGTACGAGCCCTGTGGCTTTGGACAGGTGCCACATCCGTCACTCTCTGCAAAGTGGAAATCATAAAATGTCACCTCCTAGGTGTGCTGTGAGGATGAAATGAAATGAGCTCCAGCAGGTGGGGGTCCTTTCTGGCCTGTTTCTGCTGTCTTTTGAAGGAAGTGTTTCAGATCCCTCTGCACCAACAGGGAGACTGAGGCATAGGAAGGCTGTGACTTGGGAGGGTCACAGAGCCAGTGCCTGCTTGGGGCCTCTGTTGTTCCTTAAGTGCGGGGGCTTCTCTCCCGTGCCATGGCGGGTGTGCTGCAGGAGGCCTGGGCCAATGGCAGGGTCTCTGGTCAGAGGTCAGGGTCTAGCCAACGACCTTGAACAAGCCACTCAGGCAGGGTTCCAGTGTCCTTGTTTGCCCAAACACTTGCGCACATGATCCAGGCCAGTGTTTACCAGGGTCTAATGGCTGGCGCTGGGCTGGCACCCAGCGATCTGGGGAGATTTTTAGGAACCTTCCATTTCTTCTTCCCTTCTTTCCTTTGGTCTGCAGGCCCCCTCCCCCCACCCGTCCCCTTCCTCCGCCCTGTCTGGAAGGGCCTTTGGAAGGCTGACCCTCTGATCCCACGCTGTCGCCTGGGCATGGTTTTGGAGAGCCACTGGGCCTTTGATGTGTGTGTGCAGAGGACAGCCCATGATTTATGGTCCTGCGGGGGAAGGGGGAGGCCTCTGATTACCAGCTTCCCAAATTCCTTGCTTTATGGCTGGAGCTGGAGGGCTGCTGTTTGGATAACATCCCCAGAGGGCTTGGTCTGCTTTAAGGGCTCGGAGCAGATAACAGAGACCTCAGGACTGTTGCACCACTCCTGGGAAGCCCCCTCTGAGCTCTTGGAGGGGCCAGAAGCTCTCTGAGCTTCTCTGTACTCCAGCCCCCCACCCCCACCAAACCCACACCCGTGCCCCTCAACTCCATACCCCTGACTGGTCACCTGAGCTGAGATGGCCTGACCCCCCAGCCCTAGGTTGGTGAGGCTCAAACAAGATAGATGCTTTGGAAATAAGTTACCTGGCTTGGTAGGAAGTTTGTGACCCCGAAGCGTGGCAGGAACAGCTGCCCACGTGGCCCGGCGAAGTCTGTCTGCTCTAGGCCAGCTGCGGCCTTGGACGCCAGCCTGCATGTGGTGGTCCCTGGCTCAGGTGATGGGCTTCGTCCCTCAGGTGACAGGGGATGCCTCTGCCAGAGGGTCTGACGGGTCCGGCTCTGGCCCCGCAAACCTCAGGTTCCCACCACTGACCTGGTCTCCTCTGACAACCGTCACCCAGCTCATGGGATTCTTGGATGCCCAGTGCTGGGAGTGAGGGGGCTCGTAGAGGGTGCAACTGGGACCTGCCCGGGAATCGCAAATACTCTGGGCTCCTCTCTGCCCCCAGTGTCATTGCTCTTGTTCGTTCGTGGCTGTTGTTTTAGCAGAGAGAAGATGGTAGACCCACAAACCAGCTGGATGGTGGTGTCTTGTCGGTTTCTGTCTCGGGGTTGGAGGGTTTGGAGATGTGAAGATGTCTCCGCCTGGCCGTCACCTGTCTCCGGGGTCCTCTGGCTCCACAGGTGTGGCCCAGGGGGAGCTGCGTGACCTTTTTCTCCCTCCCGGCGCTGGCCCTGGCATTGGGGCTTTGGGGGTGAGAGAGTGAGCTGCAACAGCGTCCAGCCAGGGGGCTGCCGGGTAGCAGGGGGGACGGGACTCAGTAGCAGAGGGAAACTCTTCCTCAGGGCCTTCTTCAGCAGCCTTACTTGGTTGTTTACAAATGGTTGATTTCTGTGGTCGTTTTTTGTTTTTTGTTTTTTGTTTTTCCGCACCGCTGGGCATGTGAGATCTTAATTCCCCGACCAGGGATGAACCTGTGCCCCCTGCAGTGGAAGCGCGGAGTCCTAACCACTGGACCACCAGGGAAGTCCCTCTGTGGGGTGTTTTTTGAACTTTTTTTTTTTTACAAAAGCCTTTTGGGATTATAATTCACATCCTATACAATTCACTCATTTAAAGGGTACAGTCCAGTGGTTTTTAGTATATCCTCAGAACTGTGCAGCCATCACCAGTATCAGTTTTAGAACATTTTCATCTCTCCAAAAATGAACCCCTAGACATCCTGTCCCCGCCTGCCCTCCCCATTGCTTCCTAAACCCCCAGCCCCTGGCAACCACTAATCTGCTTCCTGTCTCTATGGATTTGCCTCTTCTGGACATTTGTGTAAGTGGAATCCTACAGTCTGTGGCCTTTTGTACGAGGCTTCTTTCACCCAGCATGGTGTCTTCAGGTTGATTCATGTTGTAGCCTGTGTCAGTACTTCATTCCTTTTCGTGGCTGAATCATGTGTCATTGGCCATGTTTTGTTTTCCTTTCATCGGCTGATAAGTGCATTTTTTTTAAGATTTATTTATTAAAAAAAATTTTATTTTTGGCTGTGTCGGGTCTTAGCCGTGGCACGCGGGATCTTTCATCGTGGCACACAGGCTTTTCTCTAATCGTGGCGTGTGGGTTTTCTCTCTCTAGTTGTGGCGTGTGGGCTATGTAGTTTGCAGCACGCAGGCTCTCTAGTCGAGGCACGCAATCTCAGTAGTTGTGGCACGCAGGCTTTGTTGCCCCACGGTATGTGGGATCTTAGTTCCCTGACCAGGGATCGAACCCTCGTCCCCTGCATTTGTAAGGCAGATTCTTTACCACTGGACCACCAGGGAAGTCCCGATGAGTGCACTTTTAAAGTGATTTTTTTCTCCATCTCAGACACAGTTCTGAGCTACTGAGTGGGTCAGGGGCAAGTGTAGAGAATGCAAATAGCAGAAACGGACGCTTCCAAGAGGGGCTCGCAGGGGTGGGACGGGGACATTCTTTCTCTGAGCAGCCCCTCGAGAGGGAGAAGGGGGAGTTGGGGGGACCCGGAAGGAGAGGGTCCGTTTTGGGTTTTCTTTTCTCATTCCGGGAGATGGGCAGACAAGGAGAGTGCCAGGCCTCAGCAGAGGTAGCGGACTCTTTTGACGGAGGCCTTGGCCAAGGCTGGAACCCCGGGCCGCGTGTGTCCCGAGGCTCTGCGTTGAGGCCAACATCTAAGGCCTCCAGGAGCCTTGCAGGCAGATCCAGAAGGAGCCCAGATTAGAGTCGGCCTGATTGATTACAACCCAGGGATTAGGGGAGGGCAGTTAAGCGTTTGTTTAACCTTGCTCTAATTGTCTCGTCTTTCCTAACAGAGTGACTAGTAATCCTGTTTGAGGCTGAGTGCAGCACTCCTTTCTGGAGGACAGAGTTTTTTGTTTTTTAATTTATTTATTTAATTTACTTTTGGCTGCGTTGGGTCTTCGTTGCTGCGCAAGGCTTTTTCTAGCTGCGGTGAGCGGGGGCTACTCTTCGTTGTGGTGCGCGGGCTTCTCCTTGCAGTGGTTTCTCTTATTGCGGAGCGTGGGCTCTAGGCGCGCAGGCTTCAGTAGTTGTGGCATGTGGACTCCGTAGTTGTGGCTCGCGGGCTCTAGAGCACAGGCTCAGTAGCTGTGGCGCACCGGCTTAGTTGCTCCACGGCATGTGGGATCTTCCCGGACCAGGACTCGAACCGGTGTCCCCTGCATTAGCAGGTGGATTCTTAAGCGCTGCGCCACCAGGGAAGCCCGAGGACAGAGCTTTTATTGAAAGGCATCACACCTCTCAGCTCTCTACAGGCCATGCCTGAGCCACCGCTGGTTCTTAGGTGTGGAGGCCGCAGCTAGGGGTCACAGGGAAGATTCTGCAGCCTCCAGGTGGGGCCAGCCTCACCCACCCCAGAGTGTAAGTGCAGAACACTGGGTGGGGGGTTTCTCCACTGAGCTGTCTTACTTGCAAGGACCCCTCAGGTTCCAGAACCAAACAAGAGGGCCAGGAGGCGCAGAGAAACAGCTCCTGCATTGACTGTCTCCGAAGTCAGGTGTCCATAGAAGGCTTTGTCCACTTTATTTAATATGAGCCCTGCATCAGCCCTGCCAGGCGGGGGTGACGGATGAGGACACATCGGTGCAGGGGGGCCTCCCAGCTTACGAGTGGATTGGGATGACTTCTGCTCTCCGACGCTGTGGGTGGCCCAGAGAGGAGGGCTGATCTTCTTCATAGGAACCGCCGGCTGGTGCAGGTGGGGTCTCCAGGGTAGTGTGCGGACGGCGCTTTCTGGGTTTGACAGCCAGGCTCCCGTAGGCTCTGGGTGATGGCAGGAAGGTGTCTGAATCGGGGTGGCCCACCCAGGGATTCCAGGGTTTTAAAAAACATCAGCCAGGGCTTCCCTGATGGCGCAGTGGTTGAGAGTCCACCTGCCGATGCAGGGGACACGGGTTCATGCCCCGGTCCGGGAAGATCCCACGTGCCGCGGAGCGGCTGGGCCCTTGAGCCATGGCCGCTGAGCCTGCGTGTCCGCGTACAGCAAAAAAAAAAAAAAAAAAAAAAAAAAAAACACAAAAAAAACATCAGCCAAGCTGACCCTCGTGCTTGTTTTGCATTTGGGCCTCAGGCACGTGGTGATACTGGCTTCTCACTCCCCCACCCCCAGCTCCCAGCCGCCTGCCCCCAGCCTGTGCCGGGGAGGAGTCACCAGCATCAAGAACCACTGACCCGCAGTGGAGAAGTTAGATTGAGGGACTTAACAGCCCCCCACCGTCTATGGTGGTGAGAGCCAAGTGGGGGAAGGTTGATCAGCCTCTGTCGGATTGTCCCGCGAGACAGAGGGCGGCTCTCGCAGCCGGAGGGACTGCTGTTTTTCACCCGTGTGAGCGGCTGGAAATCATGTGCTCCACGAGGCTGCTCCTGGGGCCGCACAGCACTTGGGGGGTTTCCAGAAGTCTGTCTCCTAAGGGAGGGGCTGCAGGATGGCGATCCTGCCGTGAAGCCAGGGGGCAGGTGGCCTGGTCCCGTCAGCAAGAGTGTGACCGTGTGAGTGGCCCAACCGCTGCTGCTTCTCCGGGATGCTACAGCCTCATGCTCATTACAGAGCTTCCGGCTTGTCCTCCTTGCTCGAGGAAGCAGGGCAGGTGGGCCGGCGGAGACCTCACTGTCTAACAGTCATGAAATGTTAGAACAGCTGCTGATACTCACTGGGTGCTCGCCCTGTGCCAGGCACTGTGCTGGATACTTCCCTCACGTTATCTCGTTTCATCTTTGCGACACTCCCGGTGTCAGCGCTGACGCTAACCTCCTTTTACAGATGAGGAGATGCCGAGAGACTAGGTAACTGGACTGGGCGTTGCCGGCCTGGCTTTTGACTCCTTTTGGAGGCCCAGCCGCCCAGTTGGTGGTCACTGGGAGCTAGATGGGCAGGACAGAGTGCTGGCTGGGTCTGTAACTCCTGGCGGGACTTGAGGCAGTTACCTTCTCGAGCTTCTGTTTCTACAGCTGTCAAGTGAAGACAGAAATGCCTGCCTCTGAGAACGGTTGTGAGGATGGAAGGAGATGGTCTGGATCAAGGGTCAGGAGCTTCCAAGATGGTCCTCTAAGCTCCTGCCTCCTGGTACTCGGCCCCGGGCAGTCCCCTCCCACTCTGCACAGGGCTGACCCGTGTGACCCATGGATGTGGTGGGAATGACAGAGTGTAAGGGCCAAGGCACAGTGTGTTTCGTGCCGTCCTCTCTCTTGGGTCGCTCCCTCTGGGAAGCCAGCCGACACCCGTGAGCTCAGAAGTGGCTCTTCCAGCCCTAGCTGAGCCTTGTGATGACCACAGTCCTGGTCAGCCTCTTGACTGTGACCCCCTGAAGGACCTGGAGCCAGAGCCGCCTTTTGCTAAAAGCCCCTTTCGGATTCTGGATGCCCAGAAACAGCATGAAATTATGAACGTTCATTGTTTTAAACCACTAAGATTTGGAGTAATTGGTAACACAGCCATAGATCACTGATACAAAGTGCCGTAAATGCTCATTTCCTTTCTGTTGTTTCACTGACTCATTTTTGTTCCACTGGCTGCAGAGATGCCTGTTTGCTGCTCTCCCTCATAACTGCAGGTCTTGATGGCTCACATCAAGGCCTTTGCACAGAGCACCGGGGTTGGTCCCATCCAGAGCCCGCAAGGGCACATCTGCTTTGCTGGTCCCTGGGACCTTCCGTCTTTGGCCTGAGCTTGAGGGCTGGTAGGGAGGTGACGGGTGAGGGAGAGGCAGGTGAAGAGTGGTCTCTAGTCCATGGGTTTCTCTTGCTTTGTTTGCAGGAGTTGTTTTAGTTGAGAGTGAGGCAGGGATGTTCCAGCCTTTGAGTATGGGAGGAAAATTCATGTTCTTACTTTCTCCTCCTCTTTCTTCATCTTCCTCTTTCCCTGGCTCAGCATTACAGACCACCTGAGACAAAGACTTTTTCCCTTTTGTGGGGGTCAGTCTGCAGAGAGCCGGTCCTAGGGCCCAGAAGGGAGCCGGGGGCAGCCGGATGGTCTTCCCAAGAGAGGGTTCTGGGCCAGCAGCGAGGGTAGGAGGGTCCCCTTTTGAAGCAGGCCAGGCAGGTGGGAGGCCATAGGAAAAAGGCAGGGAGGGTATAGGCCGGGCGCAGTCTGTTGCCTTTGAGAGAGTCAATCTGGCTGGTGGGAAGAGGCACTTACAGCCTCTGCCAGTGATGTCCCTGTTGTTGGCCCCAAACAGACTGATGTCACTGGCCAGTTGCAAGAAACTGCATTTCGGACCAACGGCTTGATCTCTAGTGCCCAGCGGGGATGGAGTTTTACAGCCTCAAGCTTCTTCAGATTTGCACAGAAGGGCCGAAGGTGTCCCCTGTAAGATGCCTCACCAAAGTCCTTGTGGCTACCCTGTCCTGAAGGACCTGTCCCTTACCTTCTCATTCTCCATAAAAAGCAAGATGACTTTATATGGTTCATGGAGAGAGAGGGCTGTGTTCCACTTAGCTTGATCTGCTCGGCGGGTACGAGTGGTCTTGTTAAATCTGTACGTGCTTTTATTTATGTATTTACTTACTGCTTATTGAAGTATAGCTGACTTATAATATTAGATTCATAGTGAGTCAGTATTTTTGCAGACTGTACTCCATTATAAGTTATTACAAGATAATGGCTTGTCCATGCTTTTAAAGAGCTGTGTTGTACATCCTTTATTGTTTAGTTATCCATAATTCAGTCATTCAATAGAGCTTTTTAAAAAATTTTTTGAAAACATTCTATAGAAGTGTAACAAACCTACAGAAAGTGTACAGACATTAAGTGTCCTGCTGATAGCTTTGTACAGACTGACCATCCAGATCGATTGACAGGGCGTCAGCTGTCCCCAAAAGCTCCCCCGACTTCCAACAACCACCCTCACTTCTAAAGCCATCCACAGGGACTTCTCTGGTGGTCCAGTGGTTAGGACTCTGTGCTTTCACTGCTGAGGCCTAGGTTTGTCCCTGGTTGGGGAACTAAGATCCCAAGAGCCACACGCGTGGCCAAAAAAATTAAAGAATGAAGCTCTCAACAGAGTTTTTGGACACCACTCATATGCCAGGCATTGTTCTAAACACTAGAGATTTAGCAGTGAACCAAATGAAATCCCTTCCTAAAACACACTGGTGGTACTAAATGCCAGGAAGGGAAATGAGCAAGGGACTAGGATAGAGAGAGAGGGTGAGGGTGGTAGGGGTTTGAGATAGCATGATAGAACCTCTCTGTAAAAACCTAAATGAACTTAGGAGCAAGTCCTAATAATATCTGAGAAAGAGGGACTAGCAGGTGCAAAGGGCCTGAGGCAGAGGTGTGCTTGGCAAGTCTGAGGAGTGAGAGAGGAAAAGTGGAAGGAGATGGTAGAGTCAGAGGCGTGATCTTGGAGGACTTGTAGGTCGTGGTAAAGACTTTGGACTTGGGACTTCCCTGGTGGTCCAGTGGTTAAGACTCCGCGCTTTCACTGCAGGGGGCCTGGGTTCAATCCCTGGTCGGGGAACTAAGATTCTGCATGCCGCACAGCACGGAAAAACAAACAAACAAAACTCAAAAAAAACCTCCTAAGTGTGAAGGGAGCTGTTGGATTGTGTTGAGGTATAGGCATGACGTATTCCTATTTGCATTTACATTTTTGAAAATAAATTTATTTTGTTTATTTATTTATTTTTGGCTGCATTGGGTCTTCGTTGCTGCGCACGGACTTTCTCTAGTTGCGGCGAGCGGGGGCTACTCTTCTTTGCGGTGCGCAGGCTTCTCATTGCTGTGGCTTCTCTTGTTGCTGGAGCGCAGGCTCTAGGCTCCCGAGCTTCAGTCATTGCGGCATGAGGGCTCAGTAGTTGTGGCGCACGGGCGTAGTTGCTCCGCGGCAGGTGGAATCTTCCCAGACCAGGGCTTGAACCCGTGTCCCCTGCATTGGCAGGCGGATTCTCAACCACTGCGCCACCAGGGAAGTCCTGCGTTTACATTTTAAAATGCTCACTTTGGCTGCTGTGTAGCTAAGAGAGTTGTTAGTGAAGCTAGTCTTCGGAAGGTGGCACAGAGGGAAGTGAATCACCTTCAAGGATGAGTTGGAAGCCACTTGGGCCTTAGCGATGCACACAGAATCACCCGCCGGCCACCAGCGTGCAGGCCTCCCCTCTCGTCCGTGTCTGGCCGCTGAAAGGGTGGGGGCTTTCAGGTGTCCCCTGGGCCTCTGAGCTGCTGGGGCTGCTGGGGAGGCATCGTAGGGCGGAGCCAGGCGCGGAGCTTTTCCTCCCTTCCCCCTGCCCAGCCTGGGCTCCGAGGGAGTTAACTGCACATTGGGAGCTGACCAGTGCGGCTGGGCTGAGCGGAACGACGTATGAAGATCTTGGGCCTGACCTTGGAGACCTTCGAGAGGCACCAGGCCAGTCCCGCTGTGCTGTGGGCTTCCCTGAGGGGCCTGCTCTGAGACCTTTCCCTCCGGCTTACGGAAACTCACGTAGCCCGGATGTCAGAGTTGCAGAAGCTGCCAGGGGATCTGCCTCTGCTTTCCTGGGCCCCTCTCCCTTCCTCCCTCCCTCCCTCCCTTCCACACTGCTCTCAAGATACCCTATGGTGGACCTAGAGATGATCCTACTAAGTCAGTCAGACAGAGAAAGACAAGTATCATATGATATCGCTTATATGCAGAATCTAAAAACAAAGATACAATTGAACTTGTTTACAAAACAGAAACAGACTCACAGACTTAGAGAACGCATTTATGCTTACCAGGGCAGAAGGGTTGCAGGGAGGGATAGATTGGGAGTTGGGGATTGACATTGTACACACTGCTATATTTAAAATAGGTAACCAACAAGGATCTACTATAAAAAGATTAAAAAATCTTTTTAAAAGGGACTTCCCTGGTGGTCCAGTGGTAAAGAATCCGCCTTCCAGTGCAGGGGACGCGGGTTCAATCCCTGGTTGGGGAACCAAGATCCCACATGCTGCAGGGCAACTAAGCCCACGCACCACAGCCACTGAGCCCACGTGCCACGACTAGAGAAAGAAAACCCTCACGCCACAACTAGAGAGAAGCCTGTGCACCACAACGAAGAGCCTGCATGCCGCAACTAAGACCCAACACGGCCAAAAAAATAAAGAAAATAAATAATAAAAATAAAATAAATAAATATATATATTTTAAACCTATAAAAAAATTAAAAAAAAAAAAAAAAACCAGCGATGCACTATGGAACAGTGAGAACCAGCTCAGGCCCTGGAACCTCATGACCAGGGTTGGAATTCGGTTTCGTTGCCTCCAGGCTATGTGACCTGGAGCAAGTAAGTCACTAACCTCTCTGTGCTTCTGTTTCCTCATATGCAAAATGGGGACAAAAGGGATTAAATTAGTTAAACCACATAGCACACAGTAAGCCTACAGGCCCCATCCTCTGCCTTCCGGGTCACTGACCATCCCCCCACCCCCACCCCCCACCCCACCCCCGCTAGCCTGTACGGCGATTAGTGCTGCCTGTCTTCTTTGAGTTGTCTGAGATCACTGCCCCTGGACCCTCTTTGAAGGAATGCATTTGGGAGATTATAATTAGAATCATTACCATTTATCGACCTTTGCCCACGTCCCAGCTGTATGCCAAACACATCATCTCACCTCACCCTCAAAAAAATCCTGTTTTCTTCCCCGTGTTATAGAAAAGAAAACTGAGCCTTAGAGGGATGAAGGAACTTGCCAAGGTCCTCTGACTGGTTATCGCAGAGCAGGATCCGACTGCCCGCCCACAAGCTGCTTCTCTCCAGCCAGGAGCAGCGTGATGGTGCCGGCTTGCCATGGTTGCTTAGGGCTACTGGTTTCCAATTCTTGCTCAAGGCCACCCTGCCTGGTCCCAGTGACTCTCCCTGCATCTGGCTATAGGATGGGCCAGAGAGGACCTCTCTGCAAAAACCTACATAAACTGAGGAAGCGATTCGTGTAATATCTGGGGAAATGCATTCCAGGCAGAGGGCACAGCACGTCCGAAGGCCCTGAGGCATCTTTCAGAGAGGGTGTTCCTTGGGCCTTCTCCCTGTGGGCCTCTGGTAGGCCATCAGGGACACAGGGAATCCTGACTTGCTGACGCTGGCTAACACGAGGAGCCTTTCTCTGAAGGTCCCTGGCATTGCTGTGTGACTGGAGGGGCCTGTGAGCTCCCCGGCTGCACTTCAGGAATTCAGGTCTAGCTAGTGGCAGGCCACAGAGGGTGCTGCCCGAGTCACTGTGGAGTTGTCAGCCCCTCCTGTATCTTCAAATAGCATTTTGGAGAGTGAACTCTTTTTTTTTTTTTCTTTTTATATCTGTTCATTGTGGTAAAATATACATAAAATCGACCACTTGAACCATTTTTAAGTACGTAGTTCCAGTGGCATTAAGTACATTCAAGTTGTTGGGCCACCATCCTCAGCATCCATCTCCAGAGCTCTCTTCTTTCCCCAAACAGACACTCTGTCCCCATTAAACACTAGCTCCCCCTCCCCCATTCTACTGGTACCTCCCCTTCTACCCTCCGTCTCTGTGAATCTGCCTTCTCCAGGCGCCTCGTACAAGTGGAATCATACAGTATTTGCCCTGTGGTGTCTGTCTCCTTTCATTCAGCGCAGTGCTTCCAAGGTTCATCCGTGCTGTCGGGGAGTGGACGTTTTTAGAAATAGATGAGGTGTTCGCAGTGTATGCCGGCCCCTGCCCCAGGAGCTGCCAAGGAACAAGAGGAGGAGAAGCCCAGGTCCTGGATAAAGTAACTCACATCATCCCTACACCTGAAGGCTGGGGCTCCTGGCTTCCTCTGTTTGCATTTCTGTAGATGGGCGCATCTTGAAAGCAAGAACCCCGTCCCACATTTAGTCCTCCACGGGCTGTGTGTTTAGGTGCTTCTCATCTCAGCCTCATTCTCCTCATCTGTGAAATGGACTTCATGCACTGATTCTCAGATTATCTTTGGCCCTATTGAGCTGGCTTCCCGTGGCCAGCCCGGAGCTGCCCCTTGTGTGCCAGGCCAACTGGGAGCAGGTGGGGGAGGAGTCCTTCTTAGACTATGACTTTTTTATTTATTAAAAATTAATTAAGGGACTGATGTATCAGGACTTAAGAGGAGTTGACAGGTCACATGGTCTCGGAAAGCACAGGGCTGGTAATCTATTTAAAAAAACATTTTCTTCTTCTTCTTTTTAATTTAATGAAGGAAATCATTAGCTGGGAAATTGGTAGAGCTGATTTATTCCTGTTTGGGGGAGGGGGAGTGGAAGAGAAAATCTGCTCTAATTGCCATTTGTTCTAAAACTATGTCAGCAAAATATTCCCATTAGCTGGGCCTGGCATGGATGGAGACAGGGCCTCCAGCTTCCTTCCCTTCACACCGTGCTCTGGGCAGGGGCAGAAGGCTCTTTCTGGACCCAGGTGGGCAGCCGTGCTGTCAGCAGAGTTGCATCTTCTTAAAGGTCCCAGCAGACCTGCCCAGGCTCCCCAGTGTGTGTTCCGGTGGGGCCCCGGCTGCCCGCGAGCCCCGGGGCTCTCACACTCAGGGCCAGGTTCCCAGGGATGCGCAACTGGGACCCCCTATCTGGGAAAGAAGACTACGTGCCTCCTGGGCTTCATCTGGTTCCAAGGGGAGGCAACTGGGTTCACCCTAAAAATAACCAAACATGCAAACAGCTTCAACAGGCAAATGCTTTTCGTACCCGTGGGCCGAATAATTTAAAGGTACAGTTGTTTTTCCACTGTCCCAGTCTGTTTGTCTTCCCGGAGTGGGGAGGCTCTCTCGGGGGTGATCTGGGCTCTTCTGGGGTCACTGTCTTCTAGCACCCCGGTTGAGGCCCGGCTGGGTGCTGAGGCCTCACTGTGGGCCCTCAGCCACTGGCCTCTCCATGGACACCTCCTGCCCAAGTCTGGCGAGGGGTGAGCCCCCTGCCTCTCCCACGCGCTGGCCGGCCTGGCTGGAGTACTGGTGCCCCTTCAGGCTTGCTGCGTGTGCGCAAGGGGTCCACCTTATGCTTTAGTTTGATTTTCTGAGCTCGTCTAGCCCAGAAACAGGAGTAAAGCAAGTTCTCAGAGAGTAAAACAAGTAGGATGTGGAGAAGGTGGAAGGCGAGGGACCAGCTGGGTGTGAGCCCCGCTCTGAGCAGTGGCTAGGTCTAGATCAGGTCTCCCGAGCCCCTGCCTGTGCTGGCCTCCCCACGTTGGGGGCATCTGGGTGCTCTGGGCCCTCGCCCACCTCTATCCTTCCTCACTGCCCACAGCACCACTGTGAGGCCCCAAGGCACATTGTCACATCCACGGCCGGGGACCCTGTCTGTCCCTGTAATAATCTTCCCGTGGACGTGCCATGTCTAGGGGGAAAGCCCACCATCAAGTGGGGGGGTTCCTGCGGGCGCTGAGTGTGGTCACCCCTTGGGACGGTGGGCCTGGGACTCCAGGGCAGGGGTCTAAAGCCATGGGGCGGGGCCACCGTCGCTGGGAGTTGGTCCACAGTGTGGGGGAGGGGCAGACCCAGACCTGTGGGGTGGGGTACTGTCCTCTACAGAGTCTTCATTCATACACTCACGCGCTCATTCATTCATTCCAAAGACTCGTTCAGTGCCTGCTGGGTCCCAGGCTGTCTTCTAGACCCTGGGGATACAGCAGTGAAAACAACCCAACCAAGATCCCTGCCCCCATGAAGCCTCCATTCCAGTGGGAAAGACAACTTTAAAAAAAGAACGTGCTACACCATGGATGAACCCGAAAGATGTTACACTGTGTAAAATAAGCCAGACACAAAAGGACAGATACTGCATGATTCCATTTACATGAGGTGCCTTAAGCAGTTAGGTTCAAAGTAGCGTGGTGGGTGCCAGGGACCGGAGGGAGGGTGGAATGGGGAGTCAGTGTTTAACGGGGACAGAGTTCCGGTTTTACAAGATAAAGTTCTGGAGATGGACGGTGGTGATGGCTGCACAGTAGGGTGAGTGTCCTTAATGCCACTGAACCGTACACTTAAAAATGATTCAGGGCTTCCCTGGTGGCGCAGTGGTTGGGAGTCCGCCTGCCGATGCAGGGGACGTGGGTTCGTGCCCCGGTCTGGGAAGATCCCACATGCCACGGAGCGGCTGGGCCCGTGAGCCATGGCCGCTGAGCCTGCGCGTCCGGAGCCTGTGCTCCGCAACGGGAGAGGCCATAACAGTGAGAGGCCCGCGTACCGCAAAAAAAAAAAAAAAAAAAATATATATATATATATGATTCAGATGGTAAGTTTGATGTTACGTGTATCTTACCACAATTCAAAAAATAAAAGAAGAAAGAAAAGCCCACGGTATATTAGATGAGGATCAAAGCTATGAAGTAAATGGGAAAGTCAGGGGAGTGCCGGGGCTGGGGCTGAGTTTGAAATAAGTAAGGGGGTCGAGGAAGGCCTCAGTGAGGAGGGTCCCAGAGCCGAGGCTACGGGGGAGGCAGCTCTGGGCAGAGGGTGCCTGGGTACAGATGCCCCGAGGCAGGCAGGGCAGGGCCTCCAGGCCTTCCCCTGTGAGTGGGGTGAGACCAGGTGACTTCAGGGCACAGGCTTGAAGGGGATCCCTCTGGCCATCCTGTCGGGGAGGAAGGGGCATGCGGGAAGCTAAGAGAAGGCTTTGCAGGGGGAGGGGGAGCCAGCTGGGCCCGCGGTCCTCGGCGGCCATTCCTAACTCTGGGTGACCCATACCTGTTGGTGGGCTCAGAGCACAACTGGAGTTATGGTTGTTTGTGGTTGCGTTTAAGTTTTTCCACTGCCACCCCCGAGATGTCACTTCTCTCTGACTTGGGACGGGTTAGGGTGGGTGAGGGGCAGCAATGGGATGGCTTGGCCAGGCTTCAGTTCTGGCTTTGAAGCCACATAGCCATCGCCCGGGCCCTTGACCTGCCCTGGCACGGGGTCAAGTGCTGGGTGCCCCCTCCTACCCGGGCCTGTTCCAGAGTCTCCTGCCTCTCAGGAGGCCCATGCCAGCCAGGCTGGGGGGAGTTGGGGGCCTGGGCTTCAGCCCCAATTCCTCCCGCCTTGCCGTGGGCTCCACCAGCTGAGTCTGGGTTTCTGCATCTGCAAAGTTAGGTTTGGATTCTAGTCCAGCCGCTGTGCCAGGGCACAAGCCTGTGAGAACAGCTTTGTGCACGTGGGAAGGTGTCCCTGAGGACCCAAGACAACACAGCGCAGCCCGAGACCACGAAACCCCTGCACAACCCCACGGGGGTCCACTGCTGCCACTTTAGGAATGGGGGGAGGGTCTATTCCAATCCTTCATCTCCTGACCTCAGGAGTTGCCGGGGAAAACGGCAGGAGATGGGGTTCTAGAATAGGGGTCTAGGGCCAGTAGGGACAGGAGGAGAGGTCAGCGGTTCAGGGACCTCCATCATTACGGAGTCCACCACGTCCACTCCCCGGCTGGCACCCAACTGCCCACCCTCTGTCCTTTTAGAGGGAGCCTTGGGGGTCAGGCTTTAGACAGAAGCTCACTCCACTGCCCAGACACCATGGGGTAAGTAGGGAGAGGAAGGGATGAAGGAGAGACGGAGGAGCTATAGGTGCTGGGCTTGGGCCGTGTCCTACCTTCCCATCCCAGTAAGTCCTTAGAGCTGCTCTGTCCAGGGTGATCACCACCAGCCCCGTGTGACTTCTTAATTTTAATTTTAAATAAGTGAAATAAGATTTAAAATTCCATTGTCCAGTCACACGAGTCACATTTCAGATGCTCAATAGCCCATGGGCTAGTGGCGGCCGTACTGGACAGCCAGGCGTAGAACGCATCCGTCAACCCAGAAAGTTCCATAGGGCAGCGCCAGTCTCATCTCTAGAGCAACCCCAAGTGGTAGAGACAGTTGCCCACCTTTTTACAGATGGAGAAGCTGAGGCTCAGGGAGGGGAAATGGCTTGCTAGCCAGGCCTCCAGGGAGTGTAAGAGAGTACTCAAACCTGGGTGCGTCGAGCCTCAGAGCGTGGATAACGGGGTCCGTGTACACAAGTGTCCTGCTGCCCAGAGGGCTGCTTCTTGGGACGGAGGAGACCAAAGCCCACTCGCTGGCCACACACATGCTGTGGGACCTCTGCCTCAGTCCCCCGGGCCAGGCGGACCCCCCCGCAGGCTCGATTACCCAGTGGGGAGCAATGCTTTAATGAAAAGGCCAGACAAGGATTAACATTCTGTTTGGGGCCTCCGGGGCTGCACCTTTGAGACCGAATCCCAAATCCCATAGGAGAGGCTTCAGGAAACATCACTGGACTCTGAAAAACTCATTCTAAAAGTAAGAGAACGATAGCCAAAAGCTTGGAGACAGCCCATGTGTCCGATGAATCCGATGCTGTGATTCAGCCATAAAGAGGAATGAAGCACTGACCCAGGCTACAAAGCGGACGAACCTCGAGAACATGCTGCAAAGTGAAAGAGGCCGCACACAAAAGGCCACAGAGTGGATGATCCCATTGATACGAACTGTCCAGAACAGGTAAATCCACAGAGACAGAAAGCAGACTGGTGGTTGCCCGGAGCTGGGGGGAGGCGGCATGGGGAGTGAGTGCCTATTAGGTTTGGGGGTGATGAAAATGTTCTGGAATTAGAGATGACGGTGGCACAGCACCGTGAATGCACTCCATGCCTCTGAACTGTGTACTTTAAAATGGCAAAAAAGGTCAGTTTTATAGGTGTTTTGCCACATTAAAAGTGAGAGGAGGGCTTCCCTGGTGGCGCAGTGGTTAAGAGTCTGCCTGCCGATGCAGGGGACACGGGTTCGAGTCCTGGTCTGGGAGGAACCCACATGCTGTGGAGCAAATAGGCCCGTGAGCCGTGGCCGCTGAGCCTGCGTGTCTGGAGCCTGTGCTCCGCAACAAGAGAGGCCGCGACAGTGAGAGGACCGCACACCGCGATGAAGAGTGGCCCCCGCTTGCCACAACTAGAGAAAGCCCTCGCACAGAAACGAAGACCCAACACAGCAAAAATTAATTAATTAATTAATAAGCTCCTACCCCCAATTAAAAAAAAAAAAGTGAGAGGAAACGGTAGGATGTAGGTAGTGTGTGTATGGGTGTTCTTTAGGAAATGTGTTCAGCTTTGCTGTTTGTGTGAACCTTTTCATAATAAAGTGTCGAGGGGGCAAGTGAGAAGAGGATTGTGAAGAGAAGAATGTTTCCCAGGTCATGGCATTCAGAGATAGGACTCCAGTGGGTCCACCCTCAAGTCTTTCTGTGTCAGAGCTGCAAGGCCTTGGCCTCTGCGTTGGCTTCAGCCTTTCCAGGGCCTCTGTTCCGACCGTGGGGAGCGAGGGGAGGGGGGACAATGGGTGCTGTGCCTGCCATGCTCCCGTCTACCTGAGGAGACAGCGTCCCTGAGATGGTGTCCACGCCCCTCCACTGGCCCCTGCTGTTTTGGTGTCCAGGTTAGGAGATGGCAGGGTTGTGCCCATTTGAGATCAGGAGTGGGGGCCCAGAGGTGGGCCTGGATGCGCCCCCTGTCATGTTATCTCCAAGGGGAGGAGCGGAGACCCCAGCCCCGGCCTCCCTGGCCCCATTCCTGCAGCTTGGAATGGGTGCAGGGCCAGTAGCCACGGCCAGTCCTGGAGCTGGGGTCGTGGACAGGAGCTGTGGCAGGGCCGGCGCAGGCAGGTGGGAGAGCCAGCCCAGCGTGGGAGAACCGCAGGGAGCCAGGGCTACGGAGCCTTCAGGGGCCGTCCACCCGGGAGGGCCGTCCACCGGCAGGGCCATCCACCCGGGAGGGCTCACCCCCTTCGTCCTTCTCCACTTCCTGCATAGGAGGTTCTGTGCATCGAGGTCCTCCCCTAGTTGGACGTCCCCTCATCCCTGAGGGTGGGAAATGTGGCCGAAACTCATGGGGAAATGTGACTCGGGGTCTGGAGACTCTAATTTTTAGAAACCGAGAGGCAGGTGGAGGTCTGAATGCCTCCCCAAACACCAGGGCCCCAGGTGGTACCCAGGCCGCTGGGAGAGTCTCTGGTCCCCTCAGTTCCCGGGGAGTCTGGCTGGACTGGCGTGGTGTGAGATGAGGGGTGGGGAGCGCCAGTGAGCCTGGAGAGGAAGACTTGAACCTCCTGCCCCCTCACCCCCCTCTCCTCCAGGGGGCAGAGAACTGCTGCTATTGCCCCACTGGGTCAGGCCAGTTCCCCTCCCAGTCTGGCCGCCTCGGGCCCAGAAGGCCTGGTTTGGTGGAGGCTGCACCAGAAGTGTGGGGATTGGCTCTGAGCTGATGCCTTCCCTCTGGCATAAGGTTCCTCCACCCGCCTCGGGCTCTGCCAGCGGCTCCCCTTTCTCCATGGCAACTTAGCTCAGTGGTCCCAGTGGAGGAGAGAGAATCAATTCTCCCTCTTCCCTCCCTCCCTCTCCTCTCTCCCCACCCCTTCCTCTTGGCTTCCCTTCCTCCCTCCTTCGTCCCTGCCCGGCTCGCGGCTCCTCCATCCATCCGTCCGTCCCTCTGTCTCCGAGGCGCCCTCCCGTCTCCAGGCATGAGTTGCCGTCAGAGCTGCGTGCCAGGGGCGGCTCCCTGAGGCCGTCAGCATGGGGAGCTTGGGGGACCTCCGCAGACATGGGGGGCTGCTGGACCAGCCCCAGGCCGGCTCCTGTGGCGTGTGGCTCCCAGCTCTAACACTTTGTCTCCCCTCTTCCCCTTCCTTACATTTTCTTCCTGAAAGGTAATTTTCTGCTAAAACTGTCAGAGCCTTAGGATGGGTTTATTAGCAAGGCAGGCTCTGTCCTGGTCACGTGGGCTGCTGTTTTCCCTGGAGTAGCTGGGATGGAGGGAGAGAGGGAGGGAGAGGCATGGCCTGACTCAGAGCTCAGAGTTTGGGCGTGTGGGGGGTCTCTCCTCCAGGGTGGCTGTGAGAAGCCCACTCCCGACTCCTGGTGCTTGGGTCTGTGGCTGTCCGTTGCTCTTCCAGTTTTCAGCCTAATTGCTACACACCATGAGCAGTCTGCTTTCCTGGACCGTGGTCTGACCAGGGGGAAGGGAAGGGAATTTAGGGGCATGCACGTGCACCCCGGATGGGGCAGGTCTACCGAGTGTGGATGGCTGGGTACAGGTTTCTCTGTCTAATCCTTTCTTGCCTGAAAATGGAGTTCAGTAGGGAAATGTTTTGTCCCCGTAACCAAGCATCTCCGAGAAGATGGTATAGTGAAGACCAGCCTCTGGCTGGTTCCCGGCAGAGGGGGTCCTGGCAGCCTGGCATCGTGGCACCACCATCTGTCTGGGGCAGCCCCTCAGCAGAGTTTGGTTCAGACAGGATCCTGAAAATGCTGCCCAGTGGGTCGAGATTTTTCCCTTGTCTCTACCCCATCTCCAACCATGGCAGTTCAGGACGGCTTCTGCACGGCTCTCCTGGAAGGAATCAGTGAGGTTAATCCATCAGCCGCCCGTCCCAGGGGCATTCTCGGGATCCGCGCCGCTCCCATTACCTCTGCACTTCCGGCAGCAGGCGATGGGAAAAAGAACCCCTCGCTGTCAACTAGAACATCTGTGTTGATGGAAAGTGAGGCCCGAAGAAAACGGATTTAGCACCCAGTTCTTAGAAGCCATGGGTTTGAATGGTGCTTGAGAGGAAGCCCTGTGTGATCTTTAAATAGAAAGTGAACACCAGTGACTCACAAGGAGACTTGAAAGTTTGGTTCAGGTATGGGGGGGGGGGAACAAGTCAGCTCTGAACGTGGTCCCCACCTTGGGGGCTGAAATGGCAGGGAGTCTAGACATTCAGGCATGTGTCTCAGAGTCAGGCTTCTGATTGGATTATACATTTGTTTTCAGCATTATCTCTGGCGGATTGCTTTAAAAACAGATGGCCCGAGGCAGGGCCCCCCCACCCCCAGCCCCCACCGGTCTGGGTCTGTGGTCAGGTCTCTTTAAACTACATTTGTTCATCCCCCAAAGCCCTGTTTCACTAAAGCCGCCTTAGACTCTGAGTCCTTGGTGCTTCCCTTTGATAATCAGATCGGTTCCTGTTGGGCAGGATGAAAATGCTTTTGTGTCTGCAGCGTCTGTGCTGTGTGTTGCTTTTCCTTTGCTTTGAGGCTGGCATCTGTCACCGAGACCCTCCTGGCATCTGGGCGCTGTGCAGGCTTCTTAATGACATTAGCCGCGTCTGGATTCTGGTTGGTTTGCTGTAAATTCTGATGGGTTTACGAGTCGTGCGATGGGTGGGGAGGCGGTGTGCTGGTTGGGCTTGGTTCGGTTTTGGTTTGCGGGCGAACGGAAAATCTGATGTGACACGTAAAAGGTCAGCCCCGTGAGTGGCAGCGTTCATTCTCAGCTTTGCTCGCAGCCTCCACGGGAGGTGGCTGCCGCTGGAGTTACTCTGCCCCCCGGGCTCTTTCATGGGCGTCCAGGGTGCGGGTTGCTTTGGCAGTCCACGTGTGTGTTTAATCAGCAAGTCGGAAGGATGGCAGAGCAGGGCTGGCGATGGAGGGGGAGGGAGGCAAGGCTCCGCCAACCCGCCCGCTTTCATCCAAAGTGAATCCTGAGTGCTCTGTGCCAGCCTCCCCGCCTCCCTCCCGTGTCCTCTGGCACCGGGAGCCAGCCCTCTTTCTTAGTGCGATTTCACATAGCGGTGCCTTACTTGAAAGCATCGTACGTAAAGAGCCGCAGAGGGTGTGAGAGCAGGTCGGAGAGGTGAGAGCCCCGGCTGCCGGCTGCCGATGGCTCCAGCCGCCGAAAGTGTGGAAAGCTCATTCCAGGAAAAGTGGAATAGTCGCCGTGTTGGCTGGCTTTCGGGCGGTGAGTGGCTCTCTCTTCTTTAATTCCACGGGAGCACTGGGATTCAGGGCGGGCTCGGTGGGAAGCGTGGTGGTTCGGACAAACCTCGCAAAGCCCGTAACTCTCCATGGGGAAAGTTTGGTTTGTCTTCCCCTGTGCGCTGGCGTCCCCCACCCAGGCTGTGTCGGGCGGGACAGGCGGTGCTGGTTCAGCATCAGGGACTCTAGGACTCGGGACCACGACTGCCTCGTGAGCCTGAGCCTGTGCCCCAACCCAGCCCTGTTGCCCAGACTGAGAAAATCTCTTAGGGGTGGCAGTTCATCTTTTTACACAAATGGCTTAAGAAATCGTGCAGGAGAACAGAAGCTCGTGAACATTAAATTCTCGTGGTCTGCTGTGCGACGTCCCTGAATGCACACATATATGCAGTCACACACACACAGATATGGTTTTCCCTTTTGCCATCAGGGGTGCATGTACCAGCTGGCATTCTGCCCTTGATAACATGATCTCCTATAAACAGTTCCCGGTACTGATAAGATCGCAGAGCTGTCCTTTCTATGCATTGCTTTTTAGCTCTGTGTCTTACCTGAGTGAGACAGACCATTCGTGTCCACTTCTGGAAAGAGCTGCCTCCCTCTCTCACTGTTCCTCTTTTCCACAACCCCCCAGGCTCTGCTACGTTGTCAGGTGTTACAGACATTAGCACATTTGTGTCTGCAGAGGAAGCCCTGGGTGCCAGCTTTTCATCCTGGGCTGCTGAGGGTCTCAAGCCGAAAGAAAGGGGGGTCGTCAGAGAGAGACTGCTAAGCTTCAGAGGTGCTGAGCTGCGAGGCCGTGTGAGCACGCGTGCGTGTGTGTGCCTTCCCCACATTGTTCATATTTGGGCATCTTCAGCTTTGCTTTCCATTTCTCCCCATTGTCTTGTTCATTTCCCTGATCAAACTCTGAACTGGGATCTTAACACCCACCTCGCCGGCGCCTTCACAAATCTCATCTAATTTAACAATTTGCAACCACTGTAGAAGTGCTTGGTGTTGTCCCGTTTTTACATATGAGGAAACTGAGTCTCAGAGCAGTTGAGTAGCCCACCCTGTGGCAGAACCAGAACTCAGATCTCTGACTCATTCGTTCACTCATTCATCAGTTACACATGCAGCCTGCTCTGCAATGGGCCCCATGCCACCGGGCTTTGGGATGAAGGGGAGACCCAGTCCTTGCCTTCCAGGGAGGAGTCCCTCCATCCCAGTTGTCTGAGGAGAGAAAAGGAAAGAAGCAGAGGGCAGGCGCTGAAGGAGGCGGCGGCCCCGGGTGGAGTGGGGAGTCCCTCGCTGGCGCCCACCCCAGCCCACCACTCCCGCCTGCTGCACTGCAGACAGTCTCGATTGGGTCCTGATCCGTCTGTGCTCTCCTGTGGGGGCGACCTGGCTCACCTTCTTTTAAAAATTAGACCTCATCTAAGGCCTTCCCTGGCGGTCCAGTGGTTAGTACTTCACGCTTCCACTGCAAGGGGCACGGGTTCGATCCCTGGTCGGGGAACTAAGATCCCGCATGCCGCATGGTGCGGCCGAAAAGAAAACAAAAAATTAAGACATCGTCTTGTCATCAGGAAGACAGTCTGTGGAGTGGGCCTGTGTGTTTTATGCTGAGAACTTAGGTGTGGATGGCTCGGTGTAGAAGGAGGGCCACGGGCCCCTGGACACTGTGCCTCAGTTTCCTCATCTGTAACCTGGAGATAGCACCAGCTACTTCATGCACCTCAGCCTGGAGGAGGCAGGTGTGAGGGTGCTTGGCAATGAACCCCCGAATTGGCATCAGGATTTGTTATCATGCATTTAGATATCCCGGTACCTTACTCTCCGATGGCTCAGAAGAGACTGCAAGGTTTGGAGTCTATAGATACATGCATATAGGTATGCAAAGAGAGAGTGCACCATTGGTAAAGCAAATGGTTTAAACAGCGATTCTGGGTAGAGAGAATCTGAGAGTTCTTATGTTATCTTTGCAACTTTTCTGTAAATTAGAGATTATGTGAAAGAAAGAAAAAAGACAGGTGTTTGAGGGCTTTTCCCCAAAGATGCACACAGTAGTGATATAACAGAGGAGGGTTTGTACCTTAAGGAGCCCACAAGAAGCCACGTGAACAAAACCGATGACCGGCCCGCCCTGCAGGGGAGAAGGAGCCATTGTAGGGGCCCTTTCAGGTCATGGCCAGGCCACACTCTCTTGAGGCAGGGCTCTCCCTGGACACAAGGGCCTCCAAGGCTAAGCTCCTCACCAGCTCCCTCCCTGGGCTTGCTGAGGCCTTCCCCGGGGCCTGAGTCTCTTCCTCCAGAGGACAGAGCCTGCTGCCTTCCCCAAGCCTGGAGAAAGTTGATGGTTTCTCGACGGGGCGCTGGTTTAGTTTTGGTCCAAGCTGCAGCATACCCTCCCACGCTGTCAGCCTTGTGACCTGCTGCTGCCCCCCGGGCTCCGGAGAGCCCCTTTCGGTAAATCCTTGCGTGGTTGCTGGGAGTTCCGGCTCTGCTCCCCGTGAGCCACCCCAGCCTCGATCGTCTCCCCGACAAAGCGAGCGTGGTGGCACCCGAGCCCGGCGCCTGAGCAGGCTCCGCTGCGGTTTCACCTTGCTGCCGTAGCGAGAAGAGCATTCCTCACCGGGTCCCCCCTCCTCTCTGAAGGCAGCTCAGAAGGTCGCAGGGAGGACAGGAGGCAGCACCAAGGGCGAGTTTGGGGCCATCTCACACCCTCGGCTGCCCACCGCACTCGGGGAACACGGCGGAAACAAGTCAGAGCCACTTGTCCTGTCCCCACTCTGCCATCAGCCCGGGTGTGAGACCTCAGAGAACTCCCTTGACCTCTCCGAGCCTCGGTTTCCTGCTCTGCACAGCAGGGTTACAGAGGGTGTGGGCAGAGCACCACGATCCCAGCCGGCTCCCGCTCTGCCTTTCGCCCTGGGCCTTGTCAAGCACTTCACAGCTTTCTAGGTGTGGACAACCATTATCCCTACCTGTAGCTGTGACCAGGCTTTGTCAGGGCTGCGGCAGGCTGCACAGAGAGGGAGCCGGGAACGGGGCATTTAAAACACTGGCTACCTGGATCCATTTGCCCGCTGGGCCCCTGCTAACTGCGTAGCTAAAGTCCTTCGTCCAGATTCCGGGTTCCTGGGATGGGAAGACTGGGAGGTGGAAGCTGTCCTTGGGGTGGCAGGGAGAGCAGAACTTGTTAGCCACGTGGACCCGGGGTTGAGTCCTGGCTGTGTGACCTGCAGAAGCCACTCAATCCCGTGAGCCTGAGTTTCGCCCCGTGCAGGACAGGGGTGATCCTCCCGCTGCGGGCGCTGGCTGAGAATGGACCCGTAGAAGAAGCGAGATGTTGCAGGTGATTGCTTTATAGGGCCGTCCTCCAGGGTAGGGCTTAAGAAGAGGATACGTTTCAAATGGCCACTCTGTACCAAAGGTCGTCCTAGGATCAGGGCCAGGCCAGCTGCTGCTTCACGTGTCCCCAAATGTTTGGACAGCCAGTGCTGTGTCATGGCCAGCGGGACCTTCCGTCAGAGGTGTGGTCGCTAAGCTGCCTGTGGCCTGGAAGACGAAGGCCTGGGCCCCGCCAGCCACCTGAGGGCACATGGCACGGCAGTGTCGCTGTTGGGGAAACCAAGGCCCAGAGGTGTATCTCACTGCTGGAGCTGGGCGTGGCCACAGTGCCAAGGTCCAGGCCTCCCCTGGACCCAGAAAAGAGCAGGGGACACGGTGACATCCCTTCTGTGCAGCGCCCACACGGTTCACGACATTCTTGGGATGCCTCTTCCCCATAGTCGATCCAGGTTGGGCCGACGCATGAAGGGTCATGTCGACGCGGAGCCCTCAGTGGTGTCCCCGCTACCAGTCCGGGCTGAAGAACCGGTTGGTCCTGGGAGGTCATTTAGAAGGCAGGCAGCCTCGTGTGCCGCCTGAGGAAGAGGCTCTACCCAGTGGGCCTTGGAGAAGCGCTTCCGTCCCACGGGCAGCTGGGCTTCTCTCCGACCACTTGGCAGTCCATTTGGACTCGAGTATGGCAGCCGGCGGGAGGGCTCCTGCCTCGGCAAGCGCCACATTCCTCTGAGCTGCCCGACCCGGGTGCTCCACAAGGCCTGTCTCTCTCTGTTGGGGGGGAGGGGGTTTGGGGAGTAGACAGCAGCAAGCTGTTGGGGGGGGCGGCGCCCCAGGGCACAGAGTCACTGCCTGCGTGGTCCTAGGGCCCTTGGAGATGGTCTCACTCAAACCCCTCTGCTTGAGCTGGGAAACTGAGGCCCACGGAGGGCCAGGGACCTACCTCGTCCAGCTCCCTGGACCTCGGTAGCACTACCTTCTATCTGCCACCTGATAACGTTCAGGGCCTGGGTGCTGTCCCCACGGGGGGTGTGGCACTAGGGCAGGATTTACACCCCTGAGAGCGGTGAGCCGTGCTGGAAGGAGACAGCGGAGCCTCTGGGATCTGCCTGCCTCACTGCGGGGGGTGGCTCCCCTGCCCCTGGGCTCTGTCCCGTTGCCCCAGGCCACCAGCAGAAGCTCCTGGCTGGGTCTTGCTTCCCTGGACTCTCGGCTCCCTGCCAGGCGGCCAGTGCAGACTCGATGGTTGTGCATTACCAGTGTGCAGGACGCATGCCCGGATGTGGCTTTGCAGTCTCCAAAGCATATTGCCTCTGGTTTACCGGGTGAGTCTGGCTGCGGCCCTGTGCAATGGCCGAGGCAGATGACCAGAGTCTTTTCACGGGGGTGGGGGCGGGGCAGAGGGGTTGAGTGAGCTGCCCGAGGTCAGCCGGCAGCTCTGGGACAGAGTTTGGACTTCAAATCATTTGCCTAACAAACGTTTGGCAGGCGACTGGCTTTACTGAGCAGCGGCTCTGGCCAGGCCCTGGGGAGATGGCTGTGAGCAAGACGCAGGGCCTGAGTTCAAAAGCAAGCCGGGGGGGGGGGTGGGTGTGCGGGGGGTGCGGGGGGTGACATGATGGCTGGAGAGAGTCAACACCAGGTGCCTGTGGAGCTGACCGGGCCCGTGGAGAATCCTCACCTGGGCGAAGGGCTCTTTGAGCACAGGAGGGTCAGTCACCTGATTCCAAGCCCAGGGGGACACCGGCATGCGTCCCCTCACCAGCCAGGCTCTGCCGTGTGACCTCAAGCAAGCCCTGTCCTATGACTGCTCTCTCCACCTGCATGAAGAGGTCGAAGCAGGCCACGTGTTTGCATCCTCTGGTGAGCTCCCCAGTATCCTTGGGGAACCTCTACAAAATGCAGGGTCCTGGGTCTCTCACATAGAGGTTCTAATTCAGTAGGCCTGGAGGGAGGGCCAGGAATCTGCATTTTGAACAAGCTCCCGAGACGTTTCTAAAGCAGCTCATCCCTGTACCTCAGTTGGAGAGATGCTGCACTTGGCCATGGCGAAGCCCTTTGAGTGCCGACATCGTCGGTCCTACGATGACCCTGACCTTGCCCCTCGGCACGGCAGCGTCCGCAGAGCTGGCAGGGTGGAGAGCCAGGGGTTTGCTGATGTTCAGCTGTCTCAGCTCCCGTACCTGGCAGGATCCCAGGGGAACCCTGGCCTCGGTTCCGAAGCTTCCAGAAGCCTTGGCCAGCTCCCCACCCCCAATGAGAGGTTCTCCAAAAATGAGACAGGTAGGGGTGCTGAGGCAAAGGTCAGGGTGGGGGTCTACCAGTTCTCATCAGAGAAGCTGCAGTGCCTGGGTTAGGCCTTCACCCAAGGAGTGCTTCTGGGGCCGCCTGCTTGGGACTGGTGCACCTGAGGACTCAGGCAGGCTTGTCTGGCCTGACCACGTGTGGGAGACTAGAACAGGCTGTCCAGGCCCCGGCATGGGGAAAGCAGGGAGGCAGGGCGGCTCCACGTCCAGCAGCCACTTCCCCTCAAGTGTCTTCGTAGCAGATGGAGAAGGGCTTCTCGCCGGCCCCTCGAGTGACCTTAGCTAATCGGGCTGCAGCCCTTCTGAGAGCCTGGTGACAGGCTTGCTCTGTCCTGCCGCGTACTGGTGTCACCCTCCCAGCCAGGACGCCATTACCTTTTCTCCTGAACGCTCCCAGAGCAGGGGGACGCTGGCTAATGTCCATGTGGTCAGCTCAGGCTATGTCCTGTTTCCTGATGCTGCAAACCAGTGAAGTAGTGTAGGGGCTGCTGTGACAAAGGACCTCAGGCTGGGTAGTTTAGAACCACATAGGTATGTTGTCTCACCGTTCTGGAGGTCAGAAGTCTGAAATCAAGGTGTCTGCAGAGCCGCGCTCCCTCTGAAGGCTCTAGGGGAGGATCCTTCCTGGCTTCTTCCAGCTTCTGGTGGCCCCAGGTGTTCCTTGGCTTGTGGCCGCAGCTCTCTGATCTCTGTCTCTGTGTCCACGTGGTTGTCTCCTCCGTGTGTATCTCTGTGTCCTCTCCTTATAAGGACACCCGTCACTGGATTTTGGGTCCATCCTAAATCCAGGCTGATCTCTTCTCGAGATCCTTAACTGATTACACCCTCAAAGCCCCTATTTCCAAATAAGGTCACATTCTGAGGTTCCAGCTGGGCATGAATTTGGGGGGACACTCTCCCACCCGCTCTACCCAGCAGGCAGAGTGTCATCAGGTAAAGGGCAGGTCTGTTCGGCTGGCGGGGGGAGCAGTGGGCTGGCAGCTGGTTCCAGGAAACAGATCTGGGGCTTTTAGCAGCCTCGGGCTCTGTTGTCAGCTAGGGCAGCTTTGCCTCTGTGAACAGAATCAGAGCCCAGAGCCCAGGAGGTGGTTGCCAAGGGCTCAGCCACCCTAGAGAGGGTGTGCCATTTGGACGCCTGCTTTACGGTGTCCTGGGCAAGAAAAGCTGAACGAGGCCCTGAAGAGCCAGCCTCAGGACCGGGTTGAATCCCAGGGAGACAGACTGCTCAAGCGTAAGAACTTTCCAACGGGACCTTGTAGTGGGGAGCGTCCCGTCCTGGGAGGTGCCTTTGCGGTCCTTGCAGGGCTGATGTCGCAGAGAGCGTTCAAGCCCCATCCCGAGAGCTCCGAACCTGTGCTTGTCAGGGACTGACGGCCCCAGCCGACAGCCACAGGTCCAGGTCAGAGACTCACCCGAGGGCAGCCAAAGAGATGCGGCAGAGCCAGCCCCGGCCTGCTGGACCCTCCCTCTGGCTGGTTTGTGGGTTTGTGGGGGGGGAGGGGTGCCCTCACGCACTGGCGTCAACTCCTCTGCAAGGCCCGACACCCCTCCCTGTGCCCCTTCCACCCTGTGGGCTTCTGCAGCCAGGTCTCCCTCCCTTGCTCTGTCCTGAAGCTCCACATCCTGCCAGCTTAGCCCAGGAACCCCTTCCATGGCCGGCTGGGCACTCCGCCTGCCCCCCAGCTCTGCCTCTCTCTGAGCACCGAGCCCTCACTGGGCACTTCACCCGGGGCACGGTGTGGAGTTGTCATCCAGGTGCTTGGCACCTGCAGGAGCCTTCATCTCTGTGTCCAGGGTCTGTCCCAGACAAGATGCACTGAACACACCTCAGCCATGAGGGTGATGTTGGTCTCCAGACAACTATGTGTACACCAGGCTGGATGCTTTTGGAGGGCATGAGGTCCAGCCCCACCTTGACCTCCTGCAGACCTTGGGCAAGTCCTTGTCCCTCAAAGGGCCCTGTGTCCCCATCAGCTAAGGAAAGACGGATCCTGCTGTTGTGTGAAACCCGTCCTGTGTCTGACTTCTGGAAACCAGGGGTGATGGAGGGGACCTTGACACGGTGCCCGAGATGCAAGCATCCCCCATGGCCGGGACCAGATGCCCCACGGCTGCCTGGCGGCTGGCATCTCAGCCACCTGGCTGCCTCCCTTCCCACACCTGTGATGTCCCTCAGCTCCTCCTGTTCAGAGAGAATAGCCTCGCCAGTGAAGTCCCCGCTGATTCCCAGCCCCGCCCAGGCTGCCTGTCCACTGGAGCCACCTGCCTCATACTCAGCAACTTTAAATTTTTTTTATTGAGATGAGATTCACACAACATAAAGCTGTTTTAAAGTCCACAGTTCAGTGGCATGTAGTACACTCAGTGTTGGGCAACCACTACTACTGTCTAGTTCCTAAACATTTTCATCGCCCCAAAAGGAAACCCTGTGCCCAGCTCTGGGGCTCTTCTCCCTTTTCTGTTTTATTTTAAAATTGTGATAAAATACACATAACAAACTTTACCATTTTAAGGGTCCGGTTCAGTGGTTAAGTACATTCACATTGTACAACCATCGCCACCATCCATCTCCAGGACTCTTTTCTTTCCCCAAACAGAAAATGTCCCCATGAAACACTAAACCCCATCCCTTCTCCCCCAGCCCCCGGCACCCACCACTCTCCTTTCTGTCTCAGGGAATCTGGGCGCCTCGGAGACGTGGAATCATACAGTACTTGCTCTTTTGTGTCTGGTTTATGGAAGACATGCAGCATCACGTCTTCCAGGTTCATCCATGTTGTAACGTGAGTCAGAATTTCCTTCCTTTTTAAGGCTGAATAACATTCCATTGTATGGATCGACCACATTTGTTTATCAGTTCATCCATCAATGGACACGTGGATCGCATCCATCTGTTGGCTATTGTGAGTCCAACCCTGGGGCTTTTTGAGAGTCTAATGAGAAAAGCACAGGGCCAGCCGTCTGACAGGGCTGTCGGACTCCCAGTATATGCTCCCACCTCCCTTAATCCATAATTCACTGCAGACCTGAGCCCAGGCCCCAGTGGAAAGAAGATCATTCCAGAATGCCCCACACCGCCTGTACCTTCCTCTCCGAGCCACGCTGCCTTCCCTGCCCTTGGGCCCCCATTTTCTCCTCCAGAAAGATAAGGGCACAACTTGCTGAGAACCTCAGCCCTCAGTGGAACTGGCTGACCTTGGGCATGTCGCTTCCCTTCTCTGAGCCCTTGCCTGTCATCTGTCAGAAGGACGTAATAACCTGTGTCCACCACTCCGGTGGTACTCTTTGAAAACCCCCTAAGTGGCTGTTCGCCTCCTTGGGCCTCCACTCTTTACTGCCGGCCCTGTTCCCCCTTTCATTCTGTCCACAGGTGTTTTCTGAGCACCTGCCCTGGGTGAGCTGGGGCTGCAGGTGGGGGGCTGTCCAGCAGACGGGGCTTTGAGCAGCCTTGGAGGGATGACCAGACATATCAGGCCGAGGCGGAGTTCACTTCTGGAAGGAGGTGCCCAGTGCCCGAGTGTCATCTTATTTAATCCCACCTAACCCAGTGAGGTGGGTGATGTTCCTACCAACGGGTAAACTGAGGCCCAGAGCAGTTAGATGACTTACTTGCTCGGAGGCAAGGCTTAAATGCGAACTTCGGTCCGTCTGCTCCAAAGCTCGTCTTCGCCACTGCATCTTGCAGCCTCCCACTAGCTTTGTTTGTTTGTTTCACCACCTGGTTTTATTTTCTTTTTTGCAGGGTGGGGGGATGGTGCCCGCCCCCGCCGACCCCCGCCACCCCCACGCCGGCTGTTCAGTGCCTCCTCACTCCCCACCCTGTTGACATGGGGCGTTTGCTGCGCTGGTTTTGTTTTTGACCCAGTCAGCCTGGCAGGGAAGTGGCGGGCTGTGTGCAGAGCTTCCCAAAATAGCCCCAGGCTCCCCGCCAAAGATAGAAGAGCCAGACTGTGTGCAGTGGGCTTGGACCAGCTAAGATGACTCAGTTGCGGGTACCCCAGCCAGCCTCTCTCTTCTTCTGACCTCCCCTCGAGCCCACCCGCCCCGCACCTCCCTCAGCCGGAGGCTGCTCCACACCCCTGTACCTCTAAGGTGGCCTTACTCCCAGGAGCGCCCAGAGGCTGCGGAGGGCTGCCAGCTTCGGGCTGCTGGCTTGGCTGGGTAGCCCTGGCCTGGAATCAGGGCTTCTCATTCCCTCCCTGGGACTGACTTGCCTGGTTTGACCTTGACCAAGTCCCCGCCAGCCTCTTGGCTTCAGTCTTCCAGTTGGAGATGGGGAGAGTGCATCTGTCTACTGCCTCGTGTTGTCGTGGGGACAGGGGTCCCAAACGGTGGGGGGAAGTTTGGTGATAACAATAGTGATGAGTTATTTCTTCCTATCCTGACCGTTTTGAGTGTGAGGGTACAGTTCAAAGGGAAGCCCTCCATTAGCAGGGCTGTCCCAGCATCACCATGTCCGTCATCGTGGTACTGATGGCAGCCGCTGCTGTTCCTTGGGTGTCGTGTGCTGGGCACTTTACATTCATCGTCTCTTAATTTATCCCCCCTGACTACCCTGTGGGGGTGTCCATGGCATTGGACTGACTTCTATAAATGTGAGAACTCAGGCTCAGAGAGTTTAACTTGCCAAGACCCAGTGGAGGGTGGAGCCGCCATGGGAACCCGCTCTGGCTTCAAAACTGGGTTCTGCCTGGGATGTCTTGCCCCCTCCTCCAGGGTAAGCCTGTCCCTGCTCTAGGCTTCCCTCTCCAGACCATGAACCTAGTCTCATGGGGGCTGCCCTTGGCATCCACAGCAGCTTAAAGATTCTGTCTGTGTTCACCCAGGGAACCTGGTATAGGACAGACACACACTAAGGCTTGGCCTCAAAGAGAGCCATGAGGTCATAAGGGCATCTCTGGAACTGAAGGGGCCGCACCTTTAACACCCTCCTTATTTATTTATTTATTTGTTGAAGTAGAGTTGATTTACCGTGTTGTGTTAGTTTCTGGTGTACAGCAAAGTGATTCAGTTATACGTATATATATATTCTTTTTCTTTTTTTTAAATGACAGTTGTATATATATTTTTAAATTCTATTTATTTATTTGGTTGCACCGGGTCTTAGTTGTGGCAGGCGGGCTCCTTAGTGGCAGCTTGAGGGCTCCTTAGTTACGGCTCGCTGGCTCCTCAGTTGTGGCATGGGAACTCTTACTTGCAGAATGCATGTGGGATCTAGTTCCCTGACCAGGGATTGAACCCAGGCCCCCTGCATTGGGGCGCGGAGTCTCAACCACTGTGCCACCAGGGAAGTCCCTATGTATTCTTTTTCATTTTCCTTTCCGTTATGGTTTATTACAAGATATTGAATTTACTTCCCTGTGCTATACAGTAGGACCTTGTTGTTTATCTTTTTTTAAAATAAATTTATTTATTTTATTTATTTATTTTTGGCTGCGTTGGGTCTTCATCACTGCATGCGGGCTCTCTCTAGTTGCGGCGAGCGGGGGCTACTGTTCGTTGCGGTGCGTGGGCTTCTCATTGTGGTGGCTTCTCTTGTTGCAGAGCACGGGCTCTAGGCATGTGGGCTTCAGTAGTTGTGGCACGAGGGCTCGGTAGTTGTGGCTCACGAGCTCTAGAGCGCAGGCTCAGTAGTCGCTCCGCGGCGTGTGGGATCCTCCCGGACCAGAGTGCGAACCCGTGTCCCCTGCATCGGCAGGCGGATTCTTAACCACTGCGCCACCAGGGAAGCCCCTGTTCATCTATTTTATATATAGTAGTCTGTATCTGCTAATCCCAAGCTCATAACGTTTACCTCCCTCCCCCCAACCTCCCCCTTTTTATATTGTGCATTGAAGCAACTTCAGAGAACAGTCAGCCAGTATTTCCCAAGTACCACGCCCCGAGGGCGCCTTCCCACTCCTTGAAGAACCCCGGGAGGCCTGATTGTTCCGACTCTGCAGCTCAGTAAGGTCAGGCCACCCAATCCGAAGCCATCGGCTCCCACGTGGCAGTGCCAGGACCAGCTCCCAGGCTGCCTGGTGCTTTTGCTACCCTTCCAGGGTCCAGACTCTGATGGGAAGCTCTTGGCCTCCACGCCCCAGCCCTGCACCTCATTCCGGCCTCTCCCTCCTCTGTCGGGTTCAGGTGCATCGGCACGGGCAGGGGTTAGCCTGAGCAGGTGTCTGTGGGTTCCATCCCCAGATCGGGTTTGCGTCACCGTTTGCCTCCGCGCCCAAGGCTGGTGTGATTATATTTGTGTGCATTGCCATGTGTGTTTATTTGTGTGCGCGTTTGTTTTTGCTTTGTGACTGGTCGTGTGCTGTGTCCCCCGGGTCGGGGCCTGGCGGGTTTTAGGGGCAGGGCACATGTGACTCTCATCTGGACCTCATCGGCTGTGAGATGAACCGGGGCTGACGCACAGTCGTTTCCCCAGTTTGTGGTGAAAAGCACTGACGTGTAGAGCTGCAATCCCTTATCCTCAGTTCCAAACTCCAGCAAGCTCTGAAAACCAAACGCTTTTTCATAATTCTCTTGGCAGCAAGCTCGGGCCTGAACCGAGGTGAGGCTATTTATAGCCCAAGTGAGGCTATTTATAGCCCGTATGCGTCCCGTGTTCATGCATTTCACTGCAGAAATGTCCACGGATTTGATTATTGGATGCTGCTGAAACATGGAGTATTACGCATCTAAAGTGCGGGGAGTTCTGAATTCTTGAAAGCATCTGGCCCCAAGAGTAAGCCTACTTTTGTACTGGTGACAATTAGCCTCTGCCCCCAGCCCCCCCCCACCCCGCCAGTGTCCCTCCCAGTGTCCGTTTCCTGGAGCTAAAGTGGTGATGCCACCCACAGGGGGCCCCAGGACCCCACCCAGCACCACTGGCAGTGCTCAGCAGATATTTTTATGATCACCGTGGGTGATAGAGCACATCTTTATTGCCAGGCACAGCGTGGGGTGCTCTCCACACGTATGTCTGACACCCCTCTTTGGATGTAGTACCACTCCCCTTTACAGATGAGTAAACTGAGGCTCGGGCTTTTATGTATGATATCTAAGGACAGAGAGGGGAGAAGGGAAAGTGCTAGGGCTCAAACTTGCCCTCCCATCTTGCTGCCTCTCTGGGAGGGAGTCTGGGGACACAGCAGTTCGACTCCCTGGATTTGCAGCCAACACACGTTGAAATGGGGAGGGAACAAGCATATGTGTCCCAGGTGCATATGGAGGGGAGCAGACAGATGCGAGCCAGGCCCAGCCCCTGGCAGGGAGGAGGGGGGAAGCAGGGCCCTGTGCTGCAGGGCCTCCCTTGGGACCTACTGCCCACTCCCGCTGCAGTTCCCGCTTCTCAGATGGTCCTTTTGTACAAGCACCTTTGCCATTCCCCTGCCTTGTCTGTTCCCAGCAGCTGGTGGCTGCTGACACTCCGAGCCGCTCGGCCCCCGAATCTTTTCTGCAGTTCTCTCTGAAACCACAGAAACACAGGGAGTTGGCATAACTTTGCTCCAACCCCATCTGCCTGCTGTTCTTGGGGACCAGCTCCCCTCATAATCTTCGGGAGCTCCCTTGCTCTGAAGTCCCCGAGCGTGCACGCTCCCCCATGTGCAGGCTCTTTCCCATGCATCTCCCTTCATCCTGTGACGACCCAGGAACCCCTCGCTGCCGGCCATGGCAGTCCTGCCTCAGAGCCTTCGCTGGGCCTCTTACCCACCAGGAGTGCCTCCCACCCCTACCTCAGCCATACGTGCACCGCAGTGCCGTAGTGCAGGGAGAGAGCGAATCCTGGGAGGGCTGCAGGTTCCGTGCCTGCAGGGTGGGCTCGGAATGGCTGCACTCACTGAGCTGTGGGTGAACTGGCCTCAGGGCAGGTGCCTGATATGCTATGTACTTTGGCACAAGCCCCACTAGCAGGGACTTTCTTCTTGCCTGCCTTACGGGGTTAGGAAGTTCCCCTGAGCTGACATGGCCTTAAAGAAGGCAACGGTGGCCCACTGTGGAGAGCTTTGGGTTGAGAGGCTAGTGCTCTGGGCTCCAGTTCCAGCTCTGCCCTGGCTCCCTAGAGGGAGAGGAGGGAAGGATGGATGCGTGTATGGATAGATGGATGGGTGCATGCATGCATGGCTTGATGGCTGATGCATGGGTGCATGGATGGATACATGGGTGCATGTGTGGCTGGAGGAATGGCTGGATGGAGGGGTAGGTGGATAGATGAATAGATGCATTGATGGGTGGATGGATGCATTGATAGATAAACAGATCAAGTCTCTGCCCCTCTCTGGGCCTTAATTTCCCATCTATACAATGGTGGAGTTAGGTAACAAGTTCCCCTTCAGTTTCTGAGTTTTGTGATCCCATCTGTGTCAACCTAGCACCCTTAAAGACCCCTGCCCCACCCCAGGCACCGATAAAGAGCGCCACACCTGTGCCCAGGGGCTCTGGAACCCTCTCTCGGTTGCACTTCCCACCACCCACTGGATGTGCCCTGTGCTGGCCTCAGCCCCAGTGTTCATCCTCTGCCTGTGTGTGTGTTGTTTGAACTCTGCATGTCTATCCGTCTGCTCTAGTTGGAGGTGCAGTTGTGTTTTCTTCTGACTTTTTTTTTTTTGACAAAACCATTTTTTTTATCTGTGGTGGGGGACTGTACGTCCATTCAGGATGAACCACTGAGCAAACAGTGGGTGGAAGTACGTACAATAGAAAGGAACAGCGCCCCCTGGAGTTGGGCAACGCTGCGGTGGCATCGGGCCCTGGGGATCCACAGGAAATAACGCGTGGCCTCGGGTCCTCGGAGAACTCACAGTTTTGTGGGGAAAATAAGATCTCGAAGCAGCCCAGAGGTGAAGTAGCATCATACACGGTAACACATGTCCTTCGTGCAGAGAGCTTGGCGGAGGGAGGGGCAGCTGCGGCTGAGGAGGCTGTGAGCCAGGGACAACTTATCAGCAAGGTGGGGCTCGGCGGGGCTCAGCCTGCTAGGCTGGGCATCCTGGGGGAGGGGGGGGTCCAGATGATGGCACTAAGTGCAGGCACCCAGACCCGCTGGGGACCTCCACGCATGAGGCTGTCCCATCACTAGTTTAGGCAAGACCTCGAGTGCCAGGCTACGGAACTCAGGTGTTCTTTGTTGAATAAAGGTGAATTCTTGAAGATTTTAAGCAGGAGGGTCACACAATCAATGCCCCTCTCTTACAGGATGCTGGGGGATCTTTGCTTAAAGAAAAAAGGGTAACTTGGAAAACTCACCTATGGTTGGTGCTCTGAGCCCTTGGGACCTAGGAGCTAAGACTTACTGCATAAAGAAGGGAAACTGATAAATGAAGTTTTGCATGACTTTTTTTCCTAAAAAAAATTGGTTTTGGAGATGAAATTCACATAACAGAAAAAAGAAAAAAGAAACCTAACCGCATTAAGGTGAACAGTTTAGTGGCGTTAATACATCAGCAGTGTTGTGTAACTACCACCTCTGTCTAGTTTCAGAGCATTTCCATCGCCCCAAAAGGAAACCTTGTACCCATTAGCACCAGCCCCTGGCATCCACCAATCTGCTTTCCTTCTCAAGGGATTTGCTAGTTCGGATGTTTCGCATCAGTGGAATCATACATCAGATGCTGGGAGCCTTCCAACCTGACTTTTCTGTTCTGTTTTGCCCCACCATGCCCTAAGGTCACCCTGTACTTTCTGCTCTGTGACCCTGAGGCCAGGCCTAGGTCCAGCCTGGCTGTAGCTCCCAGCCTCGCACTGGTCCAAGAAGGATGTTCAGATAGATTCTATGAAGAGCAAATCAGTGAGCCGCAAGCTGGACCTGCGGGAGAAGCAGCCCTTGCGCCCTGCTGGGGCATTAATTGTGTGTTTGGCCATGTGTTGAAGGACAGGGCGTGAGGCTGGGGCAGTGCCCGGACAGCAAAGAGGACAGACCCAGCTCCAGAAGCCACAGTGACACAGTGACA
This sequence comes from Phocoena phocoena, assembly GCF_963924675.1. Classification (NCBI taxonomy): domain Eukaryota; kingdom Metazoa; phylum Chordata; class Mammalia; order Artiodactyla; family Phocoenidae; genus Phocoena; species Phocoena phocoena. Next base: position 83,752,060 of record NC_089231.1, on the reverse strand, counting down.
GTGGCATCTGCGGCCCAGGCAGGCTCCTTCCTGGTCTTCTCTGGGCCCACCCTCTGTCTAGATCCCTTACCAGGACTGAGGCTAAGGGCTCACCGTGTAAGCTGCCCACGGAGTAAGGGGGCAGGGGCTGGCCGGTCCAGGGGAGGTGGGCTGTCTACTGGCCCCTGTCCAGACTGCCCCCTGGAAGATCCCCCAGAAATGGCCCCAAGCCTTCATTGCTCTCTCTCTCTGACTGTCCGGAAACATGGGCTCTGTGTGCCCTGCCGCGTGCCGAGGTTGGTTTTCTCCCTGCCCGGGACCACCACCCTCGCAGCTGCGGCTCCTGAGCATTTACGCAGGTCTGCAGAGCGTCTCTCGGATCGCCACACCCAAGACCCAGGACGCACCAGACGTGGGCCCTGCCCTGGAGCCTCGCGGTCTGGGGACAGGCAGCGGGAATGGGCTGTGTGAGGGCTTGAGGCGATGTGCACCCGGGGCACCCAGCTTCGGTCTAGGGGGCCTGGCGAAGCGCGTGCTGGCTAAGTCTTAAAGGACACTTTGGGAGTTTGCCAGGGAGACCAGGTGGGGACGGGCTTTTCGACAGAAGGAACAGCAAGTGTGAATCTCAGCAAATGCTTCCGGCAAAGGGAGCGAGCTCCCGCCGCGCGCCAGGCACTGGGGAGCCGGTGAGCCCGTGAGCGCTGCCTTTGAGCGGGACGAGAGGTGCGAGGCTGCCCGCAGCGGGGCTCCAGGCGGCCAGGCGGTAGGCGGGCCCCAGAGGTCGGGGGACGAAGCCCGAGGACCTTGAGTGATGTTCGAGGGCGGGGCTCTGACCCTGGCGGGGGCTGTCACACACTCAGATGCGCTCTGCCGGCTTCTAGAAGGAAGATTTGCGGGGATCCAAACTGCAAGGTCGGAGACCAATGAGGAAGCTGCTTTTCCCCCCAGGGAGGGCTGACAGGGCCTGAACCGAGGCCGGGAGGAATGGGGACCACAGGTGAGGCAAATTAGACTTCCGGTTCTGTCTGGTGATGCGAGATCCGCCGGGAGGGTCTTCAGGTGGCGCTTGGGGCCTGATCTGCGTCCTCTTCTGGTCCTTGGCAGTCGAGAGGCTTTGGCTGAACTGCCTGACCTTGTCCGGCAGGCAGGTTTAATCTTCTGCAAAGTGCCCAACAGGAAGGATGAGGAGCTGGTTCCTAACTAACTACCCTGAGTGAAAGCTCAGGCAAGGAGGTGTGGCTTGAACACTGGTTCCTAACTACCCTGAAGAGTGAAAGCTCAGGCAAGGAGGTGTGGCTTGGTTTCTGCTGCCCTGACAGGAGGAGCCCGGGGCTCCTAGCCCAGATGCCGCCAAAGGTCACAGCCGAACCCCTAGATCCCTTGGGTTTGTGCAGCCAAAGGTCCAGGTCTCCCTCCCTGACCCCCCCCCCCCCGGGGGCAGCTGCATCTGGTTCCCCTACCCTGGCACCTCCTCGTGCACCTGCTCCTGTAGGGTGAATAATTCAGGACGAGCCAGATGGCTCTGCTTCTTTTCCTCCTGCTCTCCCATCGCCTCCCGGAGCTGGTTGCTCACTCGCGGTGGGCATGGCGATGGGGGGGTGGGGCCCGGAGGCTCCAGGCGTCCAGGTGTCTGAGTTCTCACCACCAGTACCCGTAGCCTCAACAGGCCCCAGGGTGCCCCACCTTCAGAGTCTGTAGGCCCATTGCCTGTGGAAGTGGAGAGAGTCCTTAGAAACCACTGGTCCTGCCTTCTGCCCATCCCTGGTTTCGCTCAGGGTCTATCTAGGGCATTTCGTAAATGTTTATAGGATGAGGAGACCAATGGTACCATTTGCACACTTAGGAACACTCCTTCCTTTGCTCTTCCCAATGTCCCTATTCGGAAGGGATTCACACACACATACACACTTCTCACGTTTGAGATCTGAGGTCTCGGAGCGCCCCGACTTGCCCAAAGCAAGCAATGACTTCAGTCTGCACTTGCCTGGTCCCCGTTCAAGGCCAAGGGCTAGACCTCAGTGAACAGTGAACTCCTGGGACTACAAAACCCTATAGGGGAAACTTTAAGGCATGTTCCACTCTGGTTGTTGGCCTCATTCTTAATGGAATCCTGTGACTCCCTTAATTGGGCTGAATGTGGAGAGAGCCAGATCCGGAGGCCCAGGTGTGGGCAGTTACCCCAGTGCCCAAGGGCAGGGACAGGATCCAGTGTCACACAGGGCCAGGAGAGGGCAGAAAGGCTGTGAGCTTTTCTCGCTCAACCCAGGAGGACTTTCTGGAAGAGGATGGCAGGGCAGTTCAATTCTTTCATGCTTTGGCTCTAGCAGAAGGAGGCAGCAGCCTGGTCCTGGGCTTCCTGGTGTTGGCAGGAGCTGCTGACACAGAGAACCCGACCCGAGCCCGTGAAGGCATCTTCCTGGGCGAGCAGCCGTGGTGGCACCGTCCCCACGTCTGTCTATTCAGGTGAAGCCCTCGTGGTGAGAAGCTGGCACAGAACACTCTGGGGCAGCTCCAAATAGAAGAGGAGCTTGTCTCCCAGGCAACACGAGCGTGAGCTGTCAGCCTACACTCCTCCACTGGGGTACCCAGCACTGCCTAAGAGCGCCGTCAAAGTTCAGGTGTTCACTCTCCTTCCCAGAGGAGTAAACTGAGGCCAGGGTTATGCGACACGTACAGGTCATCAAGCTCAGCCTGGTGTTCCTTCCGCTGACCCTCCACTACTACCCAGGGACCCTCAGAGCTGACTCAAGGAAGCTCAATGGGGCTTGGGACCGGTCAATGTTCCAGGAGCCAGGTGGACCTGGGAGCAGAGGTGGGGCGAGGTTACCACCACAGGGAAGAAGCCCAGAGAGAGGCGGGGGGCCCTAGACAGTGGACAGTGAGGGTGTGAGCACGTAATAAAAAGGTACTGCTTTCCTAACTACCTTCTCTCCGCTTCTCCTAATCTTGCTTTCACATGGCTTCCACTGACATCTTACAAGTGTGCGTGTCTGTCGTAAAACTATCCGATCAGTATACTGGGGACACTTTTGTAGACGGCGCTCATGGGGAGGTCCTGGCAGCGCTTCCCCCTGCCCCCTGTGCTTCTTCTGGGGAGGGGAGCAACATGAGGAGAGCTTAGGGGTCTGGGAAGAAAGAGAATTCCCATCTCGGATCTGTTGAAAGGATCAGTCTGATTCTGAAGTTGATCGGAAGATCGTGTAGCCCAAGCTACCCTCAGAGTGGTCCAGAAACCTGTGAATCTGAGCAGAGTCTACTGATGTGTGATTAATTTACAAATAGGGGTGCAGAGTGGGAGAGCGCGTGCACAGGGGCCTGCTGTTCCTGCAAAGCTGCATCAAGATGTCACCGAGCTGGGTTTTATTTTGGTCCCCAGTGTTGTATCTGTTTAGTACCAAGCCCGCGTGGCACTGGGCATCCTGGGCAGGCCCAGCTGGTGGCGTTACCACCTCCTGGAGGGAAGAAGTCTTCGAGGTAGTTCCAGGCAGGTGGAACCAGATTTGTTAGAAGCCCAGAGCAACTCCCCAGATTCACAGAAAGTGCCCAGGGTTCACAGATAGTATCTCCGCGTGATGGGAGGGTGGTGGCGCATGTCCAGAATCCCGGACGTCATGTCACCCGCGTCTGCCCTCCCCCCGCCCCCCAACCAGCTTCGCCCTCCCGCCCCCACCAGATCAACTCCCCACAGCTTACATGGATAAAGACAGTAGTGTGAGAGATTTCAGAATGATTGTACGTGTTAGCTGATTTGGAATTTTTCAATCATTCTTTTTGACCTTGGGGTAGAATGAAATTTATCTCTCTGCCCTTTAGGAGAAAAAGGTTTGCTCAGCAAGTGAATAACACGTAGAAGATCAAAAGAAGAGGGATCATCCTACTACTAGTCAGGACTTGTCTGGTTGTGAGTAACAGAAGTCACGCTCCAGCTCCGGTGAAAAGGAACCTGCTGGGATGCTCAGATCACCAGGGCAGGGAGGACGGGGACAGCCAGCCGCAGCAGCGGCTGGAGCTGCAGATCCAAATGGCGCCGGGAGTTGGGCTCATGATCGGCTCTGTTGAGGCCCAAGTGCCAGTTCTGTTGGCCCAGACTGGCTACCTGGAGGGGACACAGCTGCTGATAGCCTCCGTGCCTTTGCTACCAGTGAAAGACCGATTCACTTTCTCTTTGACCCCACATTTTAAAAAAATCCTTGGAAGTTTAGGGACTTCCCTAGTGGTCCAGTGGTTATGACTCCGTGTTTCCACTGCAGGGGGCATGGGTTCCATCCCTGATCGGAGAACTAAGATCCCACATGCTGCTCACGGTGGCCGAAAAAAAAAAAATCCTTGGAAGTTTAAGCAGGGGTGAGATCAGTGTTTGCAGATTGAGAGCACACCACAGCCTTCTCTTCCTACTTCAAGTCCCTCCATGTGATAGAACAAATATTAGTAAATATCCATGTAGGCAAAGAGATGCCTTTAATGAGGAATGAACCATGAGGAATTCCCAAAGGGTGGAGTGAAAATGAGATTAGACTGAGAAAGGAAACAATGGCCAAAATTGTTCCCAGGAGGTAGAGAGGTTCTAGGTGTGCTCTGAGGCTAGATGTGGCAGATGAGAAGCAGGAAGGGATTCTGGGGTGACCACCACTGTTTGGGGGATAAATGAGGAAGAAGAATGAATACAACTGTTAAGTTTCCTCTCTTGTTGAGGAAGGAAAGGTAGACCCTTTTTAATCTAAGCACTGTAGAGAATTACATGGTTTTTTTTCTTTTGTTTGTTTTCCTTTTTAAGGAATTTTGCCTTTTTTTTAAAAATTATTTATTTATTTATTTATTTATGGCTGTGTTGGGTCTTCGTTTCTGTGCGAGGGCTTTCTCTAGTTGTGGCAAGCAGGGGCCACTCTTCATCGCGGGCTCTCTTGTTGCAGAGCACAGGCTCTGGACGCACAGGCTCAGTAATTATGGCTCACGGGGCTTAGTTGCTCCGCGGCATGTGGGATTATCCCAGACCAGGGCTCGAACCCGTGTCCCCTGCATTGGCAGGCAGACTCTCAACCACTGCGCCACCAGGGAAGCCCGAGAATTACATGTTTAAGTACATGTGTTTATATACTTAAAGATTGCTGCTGGAAAAAGGGTCAACAAACTATGGCCTGCAGTTCAGATCTGGGCCACCATTTGTTTGTGTAAATAAAGTTTTATTGGAACACAGCCATGCCTATATGTTAATGTATTCTCTCTGGCTGCTTTCATGCTATAGTGGCAGAGCTGAGTAGTTGCAACAGAGACTCTATGGCCCACAAAACCTAAAATATTTACTATATGGCCCTTTGTGGAAAAAGTTTGCTGATCTCTGCTCTAGAAAAATGAAAATAAAACATATCCAATCTATTGTAGAAAAGTAGATGTATCTAACCAAACAAAATGAATCCAATCAAAAGAAGAGAAATATGGTAAAGAAATATGGAATTAGTCTAAACATCAGTAAGCACAATAAATGTGAACAAGTTAAATTCACTAATTAAAAGGTAGTCTCAAAACTTGTTTAAAAATTTTTTTAATAATTTTTATTTATTTATTTATTTATGGCTGCGTTGGGTCTTCGTTGCTGCACATGGGCTTTCTCTAGTTGTGGCGAGTGGGCTTCTCATTGCGGTGGCTTCTCTTGTTGCGGAGCTCGGGCTCTAGGTGCGCGGGCTTCGGTAGCTGTGGCACGTGGGCTCAGTAGTTGTGGCTCGCGGGCTCTAGAGCGCAGACTCAGTAGTTGTGGTGCATGGGCTTAGTTGCTTCACGGCATGTGGGATCTTCCCAGACCAGGGATCAAACCCGTGTCCCCTGCACTGGCAGGCAAATTCTTAACCACTGCGCCACCAGGGAAGCCCTAAAAAATTTTTAAATGAGACTGAAAACAAAAAAGAGACAGCTTAAGTATGAAAATAAAAGGATAAGGAAAGAAACCCGTAATGAACCATAGCAAAGAAGGCAAATATAGCAATATTAATATCAGATAAAGGAGAACTAAAAGTGAAAAATATTTTAGGTATAAAGGAATTGTTTAAACCTGTAAAAGGAATATTCCACCAAAAAGTTAAAAGCCCGTCGACTTTCTGCACTTAACAGGGTAACTTCAAATACATTAAATAAAAATTGATGAAATTATGAGTGAAAAATGACAAATATAGAGTAACAATGGTGGGCTTTAAAAATCTCCAAGATATCCCTTGTGGTGTATATGTAGACGTACACAGGTGATGAAATTGTATAGAACTTAATACATACACACACCGTACGTACCAGTAAATACAGTAGAACTGGGGAGATGGGATTAAAATCTGTAGATCGTAGCAATGTCAATATTCTGGTTGTTACAGTTTTATAAAAAGTTATCACTGGGGGAGACTGATAGTGTACAAGGGATTGCTCTGTGTTACTTCTTACAACTGCATGTGAACCTGCAGTGATCTCAATTAAATTTTCAATAGAAAATTCTTCAAAGACAACATATTAGGTACAAAAACCAGATAACTCTTAGGTTAAATGAGGAAATCAGAGTGAAAATTATAAACTACAGTATTTTAATGAATGTCAGTTAGAGCTGAATGTGAAAGCCTATGGATGAGACCAAATCAGTGCTCAAAGGAAAATCCGTAGCCCTAAATTCACTTACTAAGAGACGAGCGAGACTAAAAGTTACTCAGTTCAGGGCTTCCCCGGTGGCGCAGTGGTTGGAAGTCCGCCTGCTGATGCAGGGGGCGCGGGTTCGTGCCCCGGTCCAGGAAGATCCCACGTGCCGCGGAGCGTCTGGGCCCGTGAGCCACGGCTGCTGAGCCTGCGTGTCCGGAGCCTGTGCTCCGCAACGGGAGAGGCCGCAACAGTGAGAGGCCTGCGTACCGCAAAAAAAAAAAAAAAAAAAGTTATTCAGTTTGACTTTCAATTCAAGAAACTAGAAAAGTAAACTCGAAGAAGGTAAAAAGATAATTAAAAATGAAGTGAGAAAATGTATTTGAATTCATCAATAATTCCAAAAAAATTGTTCTTAAAAAGACAAGAGGTAAAACTTTGACAAGTCTAATTAAAAAGAAAAAAAAGTCGGGCTTCCCTGGTGGCGCAGTGGTTGAGAGTCCGCCGGCCGATGCAGGGGACACGGGTTCGTGCCCCGGTCCGGGAAGATCCCGCATGCCGCGGAGCGGCTGGGCCCGTGAGCCATGGCCGCTGAGCCTGTGCGTCTTGGAGCCTGTGCTCCACAAGGGGAGAGGCCCCAACAGTGAGAGGCCCGCGTACCACAAAAAAAAAAAAAAAAAAAAAAAAAAAGTCAAAGGCAGACGTAAAGAGAATATAACTTCAAAAGCGATTTTTAAAAGAAAATATATGCAATTCTTTGGCCAGTTAATTAGAAACACTAAGTGAAATAAAGTAAATAAAAGTAAGTAAATAAAACTACCTAAGTAAATAAAAACTACCAAACTACCTAGTGGTTCAGAACCCAGACACAGATAGAAGGCCATGTGACGACAGAGGAAGAGATCCGAGTGTTGCAGGTACAAGCCAGGGAATGCCGAGGATTGCCATCAACTTCCAGAAGCTGGGAGACAGGCACAGGATAAGGAGCCAACCTCAGCGACACCTTAATGTCAGACCTCTGCCCTCCAGAACTGTGAGAGAGTACATTTAGGTTGTTCAAAGCCACCCAGTTTGTGACAGCAGCCCCAGGAAACAAATACACTCACTAGCTATTTGGGAGGAAGAATAAAAGGAGAAAGATGAACTCAAACGAACCTAGTGGTTCAGAACGACGGCTAGCTGGGGATTTAGGGTGAGCTCAGATGGGTAGTAACCCAGGCATTTGGTGAAGCAAATGTAAACTCTCAAGAAAAACGGTCCCTTGTCCTAAGTCTCAGAAGATTTCTACAAATAACCTCCACAGAAAATGATCAGTTCACAGTCAAAAGTAATGGCGTCATGAGGTGACCGAGCACGTGAGCCAGAGGCAGCCCGGACAATTTGCCTCAGAAACAGCCCTTGGGACTTCAGATACGGCAATATTTAGGCCTAGACAATAAAGTGACTACATTTGATGCATTTAAATAAATAAAAGGCATGGTTGAAAATATGTGCAGGGGATAAAAAGCTGTAAAAAATGAAGAAGGAAGGAATTCCCTGGCGGTCCAGTGGTTAGGACTCTGTGCTTTCACTGCTGAGGGCGCACGTTCAATCCCTGGTTGGGGAACTAAGATCCTGCAAGCCGCATGGCGCGGCCAAAAAAAAATGAAGAAGCAGATTTGGAAAAGAACCAAACAGAACTTCACTAGGAGAGCAGTCATAGCTGAAGAAGGGATTAGTGACTGGAAGCCAGATGTGAAGAGGTCACCCAGGATAGAACACTGGGAAGAGAGGAAGCTGTGGAGGAGATGAGACACACGGAGAAGGAGAACACCTAACATTCATCTAATCACAGTACCAGAAAAAGAAGAGGAAAATAAGCCAGAGGCCACGTTTGAAGAGAGAATCGCTGAGAACTTTCCAGAATTGATGAAAGACAGAGGTAGGAATGGAGAGTAGTTTGGAGGGAGGGGGAGAAAATGCTGGAGAAGTATGTGAAACTCAGCTCATAGAAGATGGCTAATTTCTTCTCTCAGGTCCTGGGCTTCAATTCCTGAGAACGGAGCAGTCCTTATGCTAGGACAAGGTTTCAGTGAGGAGTGGGCTTTGAGACTATTGAAGACATTCCTCCAAATCATGCAGGGCCCTTTCCCTGCACTGCCCAACTCAAGGGAGTGCCAATCCGATGGTAGTCCATGAGAATATCACTGCCTGGACTTGGGCAGTACACAGCCTGTGCAACTGAACTAAGCAACCCAGCTACAGCTGATGGTTTCTCTTCCCAAGTTATGAACCCATGGGGCTTTCCAAGTTTCACCAGTTGCTTTTTTTTTTTCTTTGTGCTTTCTTTCTTTCCTCTCTCCCTCCCTGGAGAGGCGTGGCATCCATCATCAGTGGAAGGATTTTATGGGGTGATGAAGGGAAGCTAATAACAGTAAAGCAGAGCCAGTTACCTGGGAAACTTGCCAGGCATGTTGTGTTCCCCAGCAGCCCTGGGAAGCCTGGCTGTAAAGGCCACACCACACATACAGTGAGATAGAGCAAGGCCTGGGCAAATTGTACAGACATGTGGATTTGCATGTACCACACATACAGTGAGATAGAGCAAGGCCTGGGCAAGTTGTACAGACATGTGGATTTGCATGTACCACACATACAGTGAGATAGAGCAAGGCCTGGGCAAATTGTACAGACATGTGGATTGGCATGTACCACACATACAGTGAGATAGAGCAAGGCCTGGGCAAGTTGTACAGACATGTGGATTGGCATGTACCACACATACAGTGAGATAGAGCAAGGCCTGGGCAAATTGTACAGACATGTGGATTGGCATGTACCACACATACAGTGAGATAGAGCAAGGCCTGGGCAAGTTGTACAGACATGTGGATTGGCATGTACCACACATACAGTGAGATAGAGCAAGGCCTGGGCAAGTTGTACAGACATGTGGATTGGCATGTACCACACATACAGTGAGATAGAGCAAGGCCTGGGCAAGTTGTACAGACATGTGGATTGGCATGTACCACACATACAGTGAGATAGAGCAAGGCCTGGGCAAGTTGTACAGACATGTGGATTGGCATGTACCACACATACAGTGAGATAGAGCAAGGCCTGGGCAAGTTGTACAGACATGTGGATTGGCATGTACCACACATACAGTGAGATAGAGCAAGGCCTGGGCAAGTTGTACAGACATGTGGATTGGCATGTACCACACATACAGTGAGATAGAGCAAGGCCTGGGCAAGTTGTACAGACATGTGGATTGGCATGTACCACACATACAGTGAGATAGAGCAAGGCCTGGGCAAGTTGTACAGACATGTGGATTGGCATGTGCACACACGTGCACACCTACCCCTGGGGACACCCAACTCGGCCTCATTGCTCCCTTCTGAGTTGAGTATTTGGACCCAATTGTTGGAGCCTGAGGCACCTGGACCCTTGCTTACCCAAGGGCACAGTAGAACAAGCTCTGGATCGCAGGCCAGGAAATGTGGATTCTAGTGTGGTTCTGCCCTTGACTCGCTGTGTGGCCTCGCCAGATGACTCAGCCCCTCTGGGCTCTCATCTCCCTGCGTTGCCGTGGCTGCTTCCGAGCGTTGACTTTCCAAGGGTGACAAACTGTAATATACCGTGAGCATCTGAGCGGGGGCGGCAGCCTCTCTAAGGCCATTTGGGCCTCCTGGCTTTGCTGTAGCTCATTCAGGGCCACACTTGTCTCTCCCAAACCCACCCCCTGGAAGGGGGCCGATACAGCCTCAGATGCCCACGCACCTTCGCCGTGGATAACAGCACACAGCTCTCTCTGGCTGTCTGAGCTTTATACCCCTGTGCGCGCTGTGTGCGGGGAGGCAAGTCTGGCTCCATGAACAGTCGGAGTCACAGACGCTGTCAAGAAACCCGGTTTGTTCTTCCAGGGACATGACAGGGAGGGTACGCTATTCTTAGAGAATCCTTTCATTGCTCCGAGGAACAGCTAAGGGAGCAGTTTGTAATTAGCACTTTGGCTGCTCAGTGGCGTTATCTGCTTGTTGAGGGGCTGTGTGAACATTTCCCAAGCAAGGCTTTCTGAGTACCTAAGGCCCCTGCTCCATGGCACCTGCTGAGAATGACAAGACGAACAGGACAGATTTGTTACCGTGGCATCGGCCCGGGCACTGTTGTAGCCACGAGCAAGATGGGCGAGGTCCTGGACGTGGGACCAGCTATGCTGTGGGGAAGGCATGGCCATGTGCAAGTGGCTCAGACCATTACAGAGGATGCTGAGCCGGGGGGGGATCCTCCACTGAGGGCACATGGCATCCGGACTGCGGCCTGAATCACGACAAGGAGCCACTTGTGCCACAGCCCCCAGCCTGGAGGACGCGCGTGTACTGGGGATGGCAGAGGCCCGGGATCGGGAAGTAGCCTGGCGTATTCCATGAAAGGAAGCAGCCCTGGTGGCTGCAGCATAGGAAGGCGGGCGGGCAGGGTCCAGGCGGCAGATCTCCTTCCTTTTTAAGGCTGAATAATATTCCCCACCAGGTTTTTGATGACTTATGCAGTATCTGTCTTCCCTAGTAGCCTAGGAGCTCCCTGAGGGCTCTGTCTTGGTCCCCTGCACCCCCTGGCACCCAGCACAGAGCCTGTCATCTGGCTTAGTAAACACTGCTGGTTGCGTGCTGTTCAGAGGGGCCCCAGTGTCAGATTTCTTGCTGGGAGGAAAGGTTGGAGGGACTTGTTGAGACTAGAATTTAAGAACCTTTCTTGCCAGGTTATGGAATTAAGGTTTTAGCCTCCAGGCACTATCCTGTTCTTACTAGCCACCTAGGGAACTTATTAAAAATACATATTCCCAGGTCCCTTGCTCTGCAATGCACATTTGGGCTGGAACCAAGGAGTCTGTGTTTGGAAAGAAATATCAACTTTTATTTCCAAGATCAGTCAGGAACATTAAAATAAAGCCAAGTAATCACTCTTGGATGTAGTCTACATGGGGTTGGCCCTCAGCTCCAAGGTTTGCACTCATGACAAAATAATCTGAAAGAAAAGGCAAAAATGATTTCACTAAATCATGCATCTTTGTAAAAAGCATTAAAGTTTTTAGCTTTCAACAAACATTTTTTTGCTTTAAGCAAACGTTAAACCTGTTTGCTCACATTATATCTGGATTCAGATGCAGCCACCACTAACCCATCAATAAATATCTCTAGCCTTGAATACACCACTTAAATTTTTGATTCCTTCCCAAAATGGGGCACACTTGCCTTTTCCACCTTGGAGGATTGGGCTGCAAAAGCAAAAAGCTAAAAACATTTGTAAACCATAAAATGCCATTATCAGTGCTAGGGGGATATATTTATATAAATTGACATAAATTTAGATGACATTTGTTCAGTTCTTAAGCTGTTTCTCTCCTGGCCACACTGAAAGATAGATAAACCTGACTCCAACTGAGTGATGGGGGATGAGATACTTTGATGACACTGAGCCATGGTTTCCTCAGCTATAAAAATGGGCATAATAGAGACTTCCCTGGCGGTCCAGCGGTTAAGACTCCGCGCTTCCACCGCAGGGGGCTTGAGTTCAGTCCCTGGTCCGGGGAACTAAGATCCCGCATGCCGTGCGGTGCTTTAAAAGAGAAAAAAAAGGGGCGTGATAGCCATGCAGTAGAATGTTATCCTGCACAAAAGAGAGTGAGGTACTGATGCTACAATGCGGATGAAACTTGAGAATATGATGCTGAGTGAAAGAAGCTAGACACCAAAGGCCACATAATTGTATGACTCCATTATGAGTGAGTGATGATGAGTATGGGGTTTCCTTCTGGGACGAGAAATGTTCTGGAATTAGTGGTGATGGTTGCAAAACTCTGTAAATATATCAAAACCCACTGAATTGTACATTTTAAAAGGGTGAATTGTATGCCATGCAAATTACATCTCAATAAAGTGAATAGATAAATGGGGGGGTAATATATCTAACTCAAGGCAGTCGTGAGGATTAAGTAACTCATAGTTTATTCATGTGGCCCGAATGTGTAAAATGATAGAGGGGTTTATACACCAAGGGACCGAGCAGAAAATCTGGTTTCCAGGTGTCGGGGTGCAAGATACGATGAGACCCTGGTAGGGTCTTCAGGAGCGCCAGGATGGGATGGACTGTATTTTCTTGTGCATCCTCCTTGCGGTGCCCATGAAGAACTAGGGCAGGGTGGGGCTTGGTCTCTGACCGTTCAGTTGCTCCGGAATCTGTGTCTTCAAAGAGCATTCCAGTTGGTTCCTGGGATCGGCAAGTTTGGGAAACATGGTTTTAGGCTCGTGGGGAACTGTAGGCAGTTTCTCAGAGCTAAAGGGCTTTAATGCTCCACCGGGACACCTAGAAAGCACTGGGCCTGTGCGCCACTGGGCTGTAGCTTTTGCAGAAGGTGCTGTGGGAGTGCAGAGCCTTGGGGTGTCATGAGTAGGGTTGGCTTAAGGGGGTAGAACCAGGGACACTGGCTCTTAAAACTCCTAACATGGGGTGGGTGCCCCTCCAGATTTCAGGCCAGCCCTGTGGGGCTATGAGCAGGCTGCACAACACCAGCTTTTTTTTTTTTTTTTGAAACAAGCAAACAAAAATTATAATTTTCAGCTGATGGCCGACAGGCCCTGAATAAGCTGGCTCGGAGCCTCGGTGCTGAAATCTTACACACAGTCGGCTCCGAGAGGAGGTTTGCTGGTTGGGTGGGCTGGCTAAGTCGAAAGAACCTTTTCCAGGCAGAAATCTATTCAAGGGCCATGCTACCTGCCTGAGAGCCTCAGACGCTCCGTCAGTATGTGTTAAACACAGGAATTAACAAAAGATGGAAATACGAGGACTGAGAGCTGGCCACTGGCTTAGCCACGCAGAGGTCATTGATGGACTTGACCGATGCGGTTTCAGGGATGTGGTGAGCTTGAAAGGATGCTGGGAGGTGAGAGGGTGGAAGTCGCAAGAAGAGCTAACTCTTGAGAGGATTTTTGCTGTAAAGGGGAGCAGAGAAATGGGATGGTTCCAAGAGGAGGAAGTGGGGTGTAGAGAGCTGTGGGATCGAATCTCTGTGTTGTACACCTGAAACTTACAGAATGTTATATGTCAATTATAACTCAAAAAAAATTAGCTTAAAAAAGAGAGATGGAGCTTTGGGGTTTTTGTTTGGTTTTCGTTAAATATTGGACCTATTACCAGCATGTCTGAACGCCAATGGGGGTGGGGCCTGCAGTGAAGAGGCAGAAACTGATAGAGGAGAGTTAACTTAGAAGAAGGTTCTTTTTTTCCTGCTTTTTAATATTTATTTATTTATTTATTTATTTTTCTTCTGGCCACACCACGTGGCATGCAGAATCTTAGTTCCCCGACCAGGGATCGAACCCGTGCTCCTACATTGGAAGCGCAGAGTCTTAACCACTGGACCACCAGGGAAGTCCGGATTTTTATTTATATTTAAAATTAAGGGCTTCCCTGGTGGCTCAGTGGTTAAGAATCCGCCTGCGAATGCAAGGGACACGGGTTCGAGCTCTGGTCTGGGAAGATCCCACATGCTGCGGAGCAACTAAGCCCGTGTGCCATAACTACTGAGCCCACGTGCCACAACTACTGAAGCCCGCATACCTAGAGCCCGTGCTTCGCAACAAGAGAAGCCACCGCAATGAGAAGCCCACGCACCACAACGAAGAGTAGCCCCCTCTCGCCACAATTAGAGAAAGCCCACGCACAGCAATGAAGACCCAACGCAGCCAATAAATAAATAAATAAATAAATTTATTAAAAATAAATAAATTCAATTAAAGAGTGTAGTTGATTTACAACATTATATTGGTTTCAGGTGTACAACATAGTGATTCAATATTTTATTGATTACACTCCATTTAAAGTTATTATAAAATTTTGGCTATATTCCCTGTGCTGTACAATATATCCTTGTAGCTTATTTATTTTATAAATAAATAATGATAGTAGTTTGTACCTCTTATAAATAAATAAGTATAGTAGTTTATACCTCTAATCTCCTACCTCCATCTTGCCCCTCCCCACTTCCCTCTCTGCACTGGTAACTGCTAGTTTGTTCTTTGTATCTGTGAGTGTGTTTCTGTTTTGTTGTATTCATTCATTGATTTTATTTTTTAGATTCCACATATAAGTGACAACATACAGTATTTGTCTTTCTCTGTCTGACTTGTTTCACTAAGCATAATACCGTCCAAGTCTATCCATGAGGTTGCGAATGGCAACATTTCATTCTTTGTTTATAGCTGAGTAGTATTCTATTGTGTGTGTGTGTGTGTGTGTGTGTGTACATCACATCTTCTTTATCCATTCGTCTGTTGATGGACACTTAGGTTGCGTCCATATCTTGGCTATTGTAAATAATGCTACTGTGTGAACATTGGGGTGTGTGTATCTTTTTGAATTAATGTTTTCATTTTCTTCGGATATATACCCAGGACTGGAATTGCTGGATCATATGGTAGTTCTATTTTTAGTTTTTTGAGGAACCTCCATACTGTTTTCCACAGTGGCTGCACCAATTTACATTCCCATCAACCGTGCAGGAGGGTTCCCTTTTCTCCACATTCTCTCCAGCACTTGTTATTTGTGGCCTTTTTTTTTTTTTTTTTTTTTTTTGCGGTATTCGGGCCTCTCACTCTTGTGGCCTCTCCCTTTGCAGAGCACAGGCTCCGGACACGCAGGCCCAGCGGCCATGGCTCACGGGCCCAGCCGCTCCGCGGCATGTGGGATCCTCCCGGACCGGGGCACGAACCCACATCTCCTGCATCGGCAGGCGTACTCCCAACCACTGCGCCACCAGGGAAGCCCTATTTGTGGCCTTTTTGATGATAGCCATTCTGACAGGCGTGAGGTGATGTCTCTTTGTGGTTTTGACTTGCATTTGTCTGATGATTAGCAATGTTGAGCACCTATTCATGTGCCTGTTGGCCATCTGTATGGCTTCTTATTCAGTTCTTCTGCCCATCAGGAGAAGTTTCTTAAATGATACGCATGGGACTCAGTGCTCGAGAGGTTGACCTCCCATGGGAGCCAAGACGTTTTTCTGTTGTAGCAGAAGCAGTAGGGGCAGGTGGGTTGGTGGATTCCATGGTGGGAATTTGAGGGAATAAAGAAGAGCAATCGGGGAGAAGGTCTAAAATAGCCGGGGTTGGGGAGTGCAGGCGCAGAATCAGTGGGGTGGGGTTGCCGGGTGCTGGGCCCACCGAGGTGTCCACCAAAACCTGGAGGCCAGGCTGGCCGGAGGAGTGAGCACTTGGCCCCAGTAGCTGTGATTGTCCCCGATGTGTATTTTATCTTGTCAGTATCAACATCGTCGTCATCATACAAGGCATCATCCCCAGTTTTGGTGAAAATCTCCGCTCTGGCTCTTATTACTGCCTTTTCTTATTAACTGTGGTGCCCCAAAGCCTCTATTTCCCGGGCGGTTAATGAGCGGAGATGCTTTGGGGCCCAGCCTGTGGCAGAGCCCCTGCCCGTGATGGATGGTGTGCTGAACACTAGCTTAACCAGAGCCCCCCCAACTTGGAGGTGCTCCCTGCTTCCAGGCATCTGGAGGAGTGGGTTCTCCCTCCTTCTGCCCCAGTAGCTGGGGGACATTCTCCCCTAAGGGGCGCTCATTTCAACGTGCTCCTGCAGGCCCAGACACAGACCTTAGGTGGGCAGATGCGTGTACTGCTGACATAGGGCAGTGGCCTGGGTGTTGCTGCGGTGGTAGCACCCACGGAAGGCAACCAGGAGCCAGAACCCCTGAGCCAACCCCAGGTGACCGCTGTGCGAGCCACAGCTCAGAACCAGACGGTCAGGCCCAGGTCCCTCTGGGTCTGTGTTTCCATTCTGACCCCGAAGCATCCAGGGGCATTCTGTTCGGATGGCCCTGCCTCGTTTGAGCTGTACTCGGTGCTAAGTGTGGGAGCAGCGCCCTGGAGGCCAGTGTGGTGATGGCCTCACCGGCAGTGACCAGCAGGGTCCCCAAAGGGCAACGAGGAGTGCGGGTGGTGGCGAGTTCCGCCTGCTGCCCTCTCGTGCTCGTCTTGGAGGATCTGGGTCCGCTTTCATTTCCTCACCTGCAAATCTCCTCTCCTTTTTCTCCCGACAAGCGGGGCTGGAGCTGGCAGGCCCGGCGAGGGAGTAGGAGTCGTGAAACTGGGGCACCGATGATCACCCTTGGCTTGCGGCTGTCTTTCAGGAGGGCACCAGCCCTCTCGGGATCCGCTTTGCTCTCTGCGCCATAGAGATAAGAGGTCCTCCCTGCTAAGCCCCCTGGCTGCCGGTTCAGTGGGGTGTTACACATGACATGCCACATAACCCTCAAGCATTTCCCAAGGGTCCCACCCCTGCCACCCAGCGTTCCCAGCCCTGCAGAGAACGGCACGCCCTGCGCTGCCCCCAGCTGGGCCCTGCCCCGCGGGGGCTGATGACTGAGTCCCGCAGTGGCTTGGCAGTCGTCCCCAGGTTGGCACTGCGGGTGAACAACCATGAGATTTGCAACCTTTCCTGGGATGTCAGTGACTGCAGGGGTGCCCAGGGGCTCTGTGGGGACCCTTTCAGTGCTCAGGCTGGCGGGGGAGGTGCCGTGTCCTCCTCATAAGGTTACAGGACACGGACGGGGTCTGTGTCCCCCCAGCTCTTCACATCTGTGAAATCCAGGCATCAGTCTCCCCATTTATAAAGTGAGGGTTGAACTGGGAGGGGGCGGGGGTCCTGTACCGTTTCCTCCCAAGAAACCTTGGCGGAAGTCCAGTGTCTAACAGATAAAGGTGAGACTACTGTGGGGGGCAGGGATTGGAGACCCCCCAGCCCCCCACCCCTGTCCCTTCCAGCTCAGACTTTCATGGGGGTGTGTCTGCTCCTGCTTTTACCCCCAGGGGACAGACAGCTAATCACTGCTAACTTCATACACACACTCCCTACGCCCCCGGCCTGCCCCAGATCCCCGGGGCACAAGGAACTGCCCCTTTCCCCTCTACCCCCTCCCACTCATCTGGAGCCTGCCTTCCCTAGAGACAGATGGTAGGAGGGGAGGTATTGGGCGTGGGGAGCTGCCCACATGGGGGTAGATGAAGTTCTTTTAACGTCACCCACTTTGGTCCCTGATAGGGGGCCAGTAGGTTTGGGAAGCAGAGAGCAGAGGAAGGGGGCTTTCCCAGAGACAGCAGAAGAGAGACCCATGGGAGCCAGATGGGATGTTCCGAATGTGCCAGAGACCCCAGAGGCTGCCTGGGCCTCTCCCGTCCCCACCAGCGGCCTTCCCCACGATTGCAAACATCTAGGCAGGCTCCCCTGGCCTGGCTTGAACGAGCTTCCAGACCTAATGGCCAGAATGCAACTGAATTGCATTTGGATGGATTCCATCCTCTGTTGTCTCTGCACAGCTTCACTCCTAAATTCCATCTGTGACGTCAAACCCCGGCTCATCACGGAAAAACAGATTAGGTTCTGTAAACTCAATTCTCATGCTTTCCCTCCCAGTCAGGGTGTCTCGCCGTGGCCTCCACTCAGAGCAGCCATCTTGCCTTCCTACCTGCCCACCCTTCTGAGCCAAACCCTAATAATCACCCCCGTCTTCACTGATGACCCCCCCGGGGGGGGGTCCCTGAAGACCTTTGGGACCCAGCTGGGGAGGCCCCGAGAGGTGTCCTGCCCTTGAGTCCTTGGGCAGAATCAGATGCTCTCGGTCAACTGCAGGCCCCTTTTCTCTGTCTTCCCACGTGGGTTCCGGTGGGACAGGCTGCTTGAGGAGGAGTCGGGTCACCCCTCCCCGCCCCTACTCTGCCCAGCGTCCAAGCCAGGGCTCCGGGCCCAGCAGGGTGCAGCCTGGGCCGCGCACCTTGTCCAGGGCTGGTCCCTCCCCGCCGTGGCCTCCCGGATCGCCATGCCAGGTGGCCCCCACTCTGACTTCTTCTCGCCCTTCTGTTCCCTCAAAGACACCGATGAACATGGGGGCTGGGGGTCCTTTCTAGCGTCGTGAATACATGGGTTCTGGAAGCCCAAGGCTTTTTTAGAGACAGATACCATACCTGAGGCCCTCTAGGGGGTCTGTCCCTGTTCTCCCCGGGGAGAGATGGGAGGGTGGTTTGTGTGCGGTGGTCACACAGACTCCTTGCCTGGCTTCCCGTGCACGAGGGCTTCTGCAGACTTTATTTCTTTCTTCCCTCTCATTATTCCAGCCCCAAAAGCTTCCCTGTGGAAGGAATTAAAATATAATTCTGTCTAACCCATCACGACTCCAGCGGGGACGGAGATGAGACGTGTGTCTGTCTTGTGAGCCCAGGCAGCCGGGGTGGGTGTAATAAGATTGTCTGAGGGTTCAGCTGCTGGGTGAGGATGCTCAGGGGACGGGCAGACGCCAAGTCACGCTGCCTTCTCTCATTAGGGGGCTGGTGGCTGCCTGTGCCCCCCTGGCTTCAGACTCAGCCGGGAAGAAAACAAGGGGACTCTCGTGCCCTAACCAGGTCCGCATTCTGGCTGCAAAGCTCACCAGGACCTCCCAAGGGGCCTTTCGTCCTTCGGACGTTGGTGCCCTGGGTGCTGGGCTGTCTTCCCCTGATGCCAGTGCATGTAGTGTCTGCACCTGTACCTGCCCCTGGCAGCCCAGCCTGGGAGCCTACAGGCCCTGTTCCCCAGGCACCTGTCTTCCAGACCTTGCTCAGCACAGCTGCACCTCCTAATTGCTAGCTGAGTGTTGGTTGGAACCGGACTAAGCATTTTATGTGCACTATCTCATTTAATCCACAAGACAGCCCAGCGGGGTAGGTGCTATTCTCACCTCTGTTTTGTAGAAGATCAAATGAAAGATCAAAGAGATTAAGCAACTTGCCCATGGTCACTGCTGGGAGGTGGCAGAAGGTCTGGCTGACTCAAAGTCCATCATTTTCACAACTACGCAGACTGCCCTTCTCAGACCGGTTATACACATACGGCTCACACTCTGTTGCTGCTGCCTTGTGAAAAATCGAGTAATAGAGAAAAGTGCAAGTAAAAGTTGCCCAGAATTCCATCAATCTGAGATAACCCTCTCCAGCATCCAGTGAACATTTTTTTCAGATTCTGTACAGATATGTACAGAGTAGTAATAACTTTTTTTTAAAAACTGGGTGGTACTCTACATTCATTTTAAAAATAAAAAATCAAATTTAATTTTACTTGAATTTAACCAAAGATAAATCACCTACTTGCATGTATCTAAAATGAAACAGAAGGGAATTTTTAAACTTCAGAAAAACATTTCTTCATCATAAGTGATAATAGTTCCTAACAGGTTAAAGTTAAGGTGAGAAAAGAGGGAAACAAGCTTAACAGCTTTATTAGATATAATTCACGTACCATACAATTTACATTTAAAGTGTACAAGTCAGTGGTTTTGGTCCTATTACATTAATCTTTAAAATTGTTATATATATTTATCTGTAACACAAAATTTTCCATTTTAACCATTTTTAAGTGTACAATTGTGTGGCATTAGTACATTTACAATATTGTACAACTATCCCCACTACTATTTCCAAAATTTTTTTATCACCGAAATTGAAACTCTATAAGTATTGAACAGTGACCCCCCTATTCCCCTCTCTCCCTGGTAACCTCTAATCTACTTTCTGAGAGAAAAACTTTTAAAAGGTTAGAGTCATTAATTTTTTTAAGTAATAAAATTTATCTTTTAGGGCAGTTTTAAATTTACAGCAAAATTGAGAGGAAGGTACAGAGATTCTCCATATACTCCCTGCCCCCACACAAGCACAGCCTCCCCTATTATCAACATCCCCCTCCAGATGGTACAGTACAACTGATGACCCTACATTGGTACATCGTTATCACCTAAAGCCCATAGTTTATATTAGGGGTCACTCTTTGTGTTGTACATTCTATGAGTTTTGACAAATGTATAATGATACACATCCACCATAGTAGCGTCATACAGAATAGTTCCACTGCCCTAAAAATTCCTGTGCTTCAACTATTTATCCCTCCTTAGTTTTTTAACCTACATAATGAATCAAATTCCATGCTTCTGTTCTTCCACTCTCAATTTTTGTTAGTTATATTATTTGTGGACCTTGTCAAGGTTTTTGTATTCTATTCAATAACCATAATTGCCTTGGTTTCAAAAATATTAACTCAGTATTCACCAGGATTCCTCCATTGATGAACTTACTTTTATTTATCTTTTGGTTGGTTGGATTTTAGCATCAGGTAATTTTTAAAAGACGTTATAGATGTCTAGGCTCCTAAATGCGTGTTTCAGAATGTCTATTAACTTTATGCTTAAGGGACAGCTTAGCTGGGTATAAAATTCTGGTTTACAATTTCTTTCTCTTAGAACTCTATAGATATTGCTCCACTGGTTTCTGAAATTGGGTTGCTGAGGAGGATTCTGACTGTCCTCAACCCATCTCCCTGTGCCCCCTAGTTATATGATTCTTTCTTTATCCTTTAAGCTCAATAACTTTTTTTGGGATGTCTCGGTGTTCATTATACCATCAGGTTTTCCTGGGCTACAGAATGGCAGTTAATCTGCAGAGTCAAGTCTTTTTTATTTCAGGGAATTTTTTCATTATATATTTGAATACTTCCCCCACCCCCATTCTATTATTCTGTTTCCTCAGAGGAGCATACTAATTATGTATATGTTGGATTTCCTCTTGCCTCCCATATCTGTCATTTTGTCTTATTAGTCTTCATTTAATCTTGTGTGAGTTCCTCAAGCCCGCCCACCATCTCTAATTGTTCACACTGTGCTTTGCCCCTTTATTCATTGCTTATAGTATGGCTTTTTAAAAAATATCTGTGATGTATTTATTTTTCTTTCCCATTTTTCCCTGAACTCTGCTAACCAGCCTTTCAACTTTCATCTCTTGTCATCCAGTAATTTCTTTTTTAAATTTCTATGTTTCCTTCCTTCCACTCCTCTGCCCCCACCAGTTTCTAAGAGATTATATCTGTAATTTCTCTGAGTCAGTGGAGAACTGTTTTTTCTGAAGTCTTTCTGCATTTCTGTGGATGATTCCTCTCGTCATGCCCCCCACCCTTAATGCGTAGGACCCATGTGAGTTCCTTTCTGATTATTGTTCTCTAGCTACCTTCTAAATAGCAGCGTGTGGGAAATGCAAGGAGTGATCTGGAGCAGCCTGCAGCTGCATTTTGGGCTTATTTATTGTCTGGAAGACTCTCTTCCCAGAGCTGTTTTTTGTCCTGTGCCCAGGGATTCCAGCTCTCTCAGGTTTGAGGGTTCACAGAAAAGTTCTTTAGGTCTCTGACTCTCTGTATCATGACCAGCTCCTCACTGCCCCTTCTCCCTCCCAAGCCCCACTTCATTCCTTTACCGGGAGAACTAGGTTCTGTCATAGAAATGGCTCTCACTCCCCTTCCATTCCATAATGTAAAATTGCATCTCTGCGTGTACTCAGTTGTTCACAGCAGCCCTATTCCCGTCAGCCCCAGATTGGAAATTACCCAAATGCCCATCAACGAGGGAATGGTTAAATCAATTATAGAATATTCACCCAGTGAAATATTAGACAGCAGTGAGAGCGAGCCCTCTACAACTACATGCAACAAATTGGATGGACCCCAGGAACATGATGTTGATCGAAAGCAGCTGGAATCAGAAGCGCGCTTACAGCCTGATTCCGTGGGAAACTGCGCATTCGGTGGGTCAAAGACAGTTGGATGTTGGCAGCTCGTAGGCTTCAACCTAGTGCAAAATACAAAACAGGCAAAAGGCAGACGGTTATCCATGGTGGGGGAGGGTGCTTCTGGGTTATTAATTTTCCGTTTCTGGATCTGTTTGCTGGCTATATGGGTGTGTTCAGTTTGTGAAAATATCTGTACTTATGATATGTGCACGTTCCTGGATGTATGTAGTACTTCAATAAAAAGTAGAAAACGGAAGACAGGGTGATGGCTCTCCTCCCCCGGGGGCATCCACAGCCCTAGACTCCATCATTCCATGTCTTTCAGGTGGTATTTGTTCAGAGGTCCGAGGTGGCACGTGTTAGCTGTCAGCATGTTCCTTCCTCCCAGCTCAGACCTTGTGGTGTCTGGCTGGTATCCTTCATGGACTGTGGTTCGGGGCTGCAGCCATCTCCTCGTTTCTCGGCCGTGGTGACTTTTCTCTGTCTTTAGCCGCTGTCTGTCGTTTTGAGAACGGAAGAGCTCCCACTGCTCTGTCTTCATCAGGAAGTCAGGATAGTTGTCGGAACCAACTAGCATAGGTGTAGAAAGAAACAGATCTGGCTTTCTTAAGTAAATAAAATGCTAGTATCTGATGAGGCAAGAGACTGTTGGCCCCTTCAGAGTGATCTCCCTGAAAGACAGCCCCCAGAGGGGCCAGTGTCCCTCTCCCGAGCACTGTTCCTCTTTCCGGGAGTGACCCAAGGGACTCACAGTGACCCAGAGCACTGACGGCTTCCCAGAGAGCAGCCCTGGTGGGTGTGGGTGACCGCAGACCTTCCCCAGGGCTGCTCGGAAGGACGGCTTGGCTTCTGTGTGGAAGTGCTTGTTGGGAAACTTATGCTTTGTGGTTACACACTGTCTGGCGAGTATGTCTTTCCTCCCCTGGGAGAGAGAATTCTTGAAGCAAGTGATGGTCTCTTGTCACCCTGCTCCCGCCCCAGCAGACCCTGAACTCCATGGGCGCGTGGGTGTGGCTGTCATGCCTGCTGCAGGGAGCAGCTTCATCTCAGCCTTGAGCACAGCCTGCCCTGTGGAGAGTGGCCGCCGGTGGCCTCCGTGCCCCCACTGCCCTGGCCCCATCCTCCGGGGACGTGGCATGGCGACGCTGGGGGTGCGCCAGTGGGAGGTGTCTCCGATGGGGTGGCGCGTTCCCACCTCGGGGCCTTTGTTGGTGCTGTTCCTTCTCCCAGAGCGTCCTCCTCCCACATGCTCTGCTGAACAGAATCTCACTGATCCTGGGAAACCCAGCTCACGTCGTTTGAAAGCTCCACGTTCTGTGAAGCCTTTTCCAAGTCCTTCTGGACTGAGAGACGTACACCCCCTGGCAGGGGAGCACTTCACCCGCACTCGTCTCGGTGACACTGGCGATGACTCTGGACGGCGGGTGGCATTATCCCCATTTGACGTATGGAGAGACCGAGGCTCGGTGGGCACGGATCACACGGCTGGGAAACGCTGTTGTCTGAGGTTGCGACCTCAGATCCCGGGGGGAGCTCCACTGTGACTGGGGCACATTTTGTGTCACTCTTAGAGTTCTGAGTCCTCTCCTATCGTTAGTCACCACGCACTTAACTATAACTAGAAAGGACCGTTTATTTTGTTCTTTCCTTCTACATACCTACCTCTGTCGCTCTTTGGCCCCTGTTGGGTGGAGGCACAGCTGTCTTCCTCTAGCCCAGCAGGAGATGGAAATGCAGCCTAAGCGGCGTGTTGTCTTCTGGGGGCCGTCATGGGGTTATTGCCCTTGGTTGGCCCTAAGCTTCGCCTGCGAGCCCAGCTCCCCCAGGACATGGGAGCCGCTGAGGGCCCTCTGGGTATGTGTCCCCTCCCTGTCTCTGTGCCCTCAGGCTGCACGTGGAGATGTGGACGCCCCCTGTGGGATTACAGCTTACTGGGTAGCTTGTCTTTGGGAGAAGAAAGCGGAGACTTGGGGAGGAGAGGAACGTTATCCTGTGTGTGTTCCAGACACGTGTTCACAGGGCCCCCGAAATTGAGAACCAAGCCTGTGTCTGGGTGCTGGTTCATGGTCTGAGAGTCCATCCGAGTGTTAGGATGGGGGGACGTGGAGGCTGTTGGGGGGAAGTGGAGGCTTCTAAGGAAAAAGCATAGTCCGGCCCCACGTCCTGCCCTGGTGCCTGGTGGGCTGGAAGAGGCAAACCAGTGGACATTTGGTCTGACGTGTGTGGGCGAGCGCGGGCAGGTCATTTACTGTGGAGCCGTGAAGAGCCCAGAAGGGCAGGTTGCTTAGAGTTTCTCGATAACATATAGAGATTGCATCTGACCTCTTTGTTAGCAGTTTAGATGACGACGTGGACTTGCCCAGGCTCACTCTGGGTCATTGCATTATCCCTTGCCACAGAAGGAGCCCACAAAGCCATGTGGAAAAGCTTTGGAAAAACGGCCCTTATCAAACCTAGGTTTTCCCTTTCCGGTCTCCAGTCCGCATTTCATCCAGCCTCTCGCCAGCATACGGTTCTCTCTCCTTTGTTTGTGTCAGGAGGTTCCCAAATCGGGTGCCTGTCCTACCCTCTTGGGGGTGTCAGCCTGGGTGCCTTGCTGCCCCAGCTGAGCCCAGGGTCTTGTTTCCTTGTTTTGGCTGTGCCTTGAGGCTTGCGGGATCTTGCTAGGTACCCACCAGGGATCGAACCCGTGCCCTCGGCAGCGAAAACGCAGAGTCCTAACCACTGGACTGCCAGGGAATTCCCTCAGCGTCTTGTGTCACACCCTCTTGTGGAAGGAGGTGGTGCCTTGGGGGCTCTGGACCATCACTCGTCTCTCCTGCGGCCTCAGCTTCCAGCCAGACTTGAGCTTGGACCTGTGGGTCTCAGAGCCGAGTCCAGGCAGCCTGCAGCCTCTGCTTTCTCGTCCTCCTGGACAATTTCAGCTCGGGCCCCGAACCCACGTGCCCTCTTAGCTGTTGGCTGGACCCACACCTTCAAGGAAGGTTAGAGGTGATGTTTGCACATGAGCACGGCCTCTGGAGGGTTGAGTCCTCCCCTTTGTGGTGAGCTCAGCGGTCCAGGGTTGATCAGGGAAGAGACAGGACCAGGAGGGGCAGTAACAAGCTTTCCTGGATGGCGCTGGGACAGGTTTGCTAGGGTGGAAAATTTCTCCCAGCAAGAGGCCTTCCAGATACAGTGATGTGGGACCACCACCCAGAAAGAGGCGGAGTTAGACAGGGGGCTCATGTGTCGAGGTGGCATCGCTCAGAATCACGATGGAGAGCCTCTGGGTCACAAAACTCCCCCTTTGGGGTCTTTTATGAACTCGAGTTTGTCTCATCTATGCCTAGCAGATGTTGGGTGCAGTTTCTGGGGTATGTAAAGTAGATGAACTCTAATTGGCTAAAAAGATGTTTATCTGGACTGTATTTCAAGCAGTTGGATAAGTGAGAAGTTGAGTTTGGTGCTGGGTGTTTTGGGGGCTAATAGTCCTACCTGCTGTAAAGAAGGAAACAACATGGGGGTCACTTTAGGCTAATAACGTGGGGGCCATCCCCAGCCTCCATCTCCCTCCTTAGGTGGTTTATTAAAGAATTTCTTTTCACCTTACGTACCGAAGGTCCCAAGAGTTCTGGTACACATGCTTTTCCCAATCGCGTTAGTTATCCAGTAACGCGTTAGTGCCCAGGCCTCGTACACATGGTGCCCTGGGGAAGCTGCCTGCCCGGTCGGCCCTTGCTTTTATCACTTAGCCAGCATCCTGCCTCCAGTCCCTGTGAATCCTCACTGACTGCTGTCCCCGGCGTGGTCCTTCTAAACTACTCTCCTGATTCTGCCACTGCCTGTCTTGGAAACCTTCACTCAGCTTCCAGTTAACAGCATCCATTCTCTCTGGGGATAACCAAATATATCCACAGCAAAGCCCCCACCACCTAGGGGACAGATTATGATGGGTGATTTCTTTTTCCAGATCACTGCAGGTATGCCTCCTTCAAGCATTAAGTTTTGTTTTGTTTTTTTAAATATGATTGCTTTAGGTGCAAGTCTTCATCAAATATATTGTCATCTTAAATGCAAGTTACTGTGAATACATTGTTTGCTTATATATATATATATATATATTTTTTTTTTTTTTTCTACTGTACACGGGCCTCTCACCATTATGACCTCTCCCGTTGCAGAGCACAGGCCCCGGATGTGCCGGCTCAGCGGCCATGGCTCACGGGCCCAGCCGCTCCACGGCATGTGGGATCTTCCCGGACCGGGGCACGAACCCGCGTCCCCTGCATCGGCAGGTGGCCTCTCAACCACTGCGCCACCAGGGAAGCCCTGCTTGCTTTTATTTTTTAAATAGCTTTATTGAGATGTAATTCCCATGCCGTGCAATCCACCCATTTATCTGATGTTCCTCTTCTACCTCCAAGACCTAGCCCAATGTCGGCAATAGAGTAGGTATCAATAAGCAGTTGGTGGTGGATTGAACTGAAACTACACCTCAGGTCACCTCTTTTGATAACTCGGGATCTCCTGCCAGGAAGCAGTGTTGCCATCTGCACCCAGTGACAGGAGCAGAACCGATTGCCCTGACGCCGAATGGTCCCAGACTGCTGATTTTTAAAATTCTCACGTCTGTTTTTCGTAGTTTTGTCTGTCCTGCCTTCTTGCCGGCCGTCATCACTCGCTGCTGTCACCGTGCCGGCCTCCAGCTACTCCAGAACACCGGGGAGCGGAGGCTGCAGGCTGTTAGAACTTTGCGTAGAACAAGAACGCGATGCTCTTGACTCTTAGGGGATGCGATGCCCTCCCATCGCCTGGCCCTCGCTAGCAGGATAACAATCCTTGGTCTCCTCGTGGCTGATCAGAGTTCATACCTGTCCTCTACACAGTTGCTTAGCAAACAGGGAAAATGGAGGCTGGGGAGGTGAGGGAACTTGCTCAAGGTCACGCGGTGGGCTCAGGGTCACACAGTGGGCTCATGGCTGACTTGAGACCAGAACTCTAGCCTGGGGTCTAGACCAGGCCCTTCCTTCCTGTGGTGCTTTACCCATCAGCTTTTGCAGAAAGTGACTCTCCTGTCCTCTCTTTCTCTCTCAGGGGTCCTTGGTGAATTTTGTCATGGTTATTTAAGGAACCTCGCCTAGAAGTCCCAACGCACAGTTCCCCATTGACGGGAAGGCTTGGACTCCAAGATGATTATAAAGGAATATCGGATTCCTCTGCCAATGACCGTGGAGGAGTACCGCATTGCCCAGCTGTACATGATACAGGTGGGTGGTGAGGCTGTGCACGCAGCAGCTCTCGGCACCGGCGTGGAGGGTTGGGTGGCCCTGTGGCCTTCACAGCAGTGTGTGTCCAGTAGGCTTCTGGCCAGTGTTTGAACTGCACTGGAGCCCTGGCTTCCAAGCACGAGGCCGGGCACACGCAACACGCCGCGGATGTTTGTGGCATTGGATTGTCTCGCCAGCACCGTATTCACAGCACTGACAAGACTAGCGCTCTTTGTACATAACACCCATCCTCTTACTGATCCAGAGATTATCCTCGTGTTTAGTCATCTTGGGCTGTATAACGAAATGCTACAGACTGGGTGGCTTAAACAACAGACGTTTATTTCTCACAGTTCTAGAGGCTGGGAAGTCCAAGATCAAGGTGCTCACAGATTTGGTGTCCGGTAAGGGACCTCTTCCTGGCTTACAGACGGCCACCTGCTTGCTGTGTCTTCACATGGCATAAGGAGCCAGGGAGCTCTCTGGGGCCTCCTCTATAAGGGCACTAATTCTATTATGAGGGCTCCACCTTCGTGACCTAATCACCTCCCAAAGGCCTGACCTCCTAGCATCATCCCATTGGAGGTTGGGGCTTCGACATATGAATTTGGGGGACGAGGGACACAAACGTTCACTCCATGACAATCCATTTGACAGACAGGAAGGTGCAATGCCCAGAGAAGTTAAGTGACTTGTCCAAGAGCACACAGCCTGCCTCCCGGCTCCAGGTACGCACTTTCCTCATGCCTTAGGCTAAGTGGCTGATTTACAGAGTCACAAGTGACTTTGAGGATGACCGGGGCCTGTGACAAACCAGAGATGATCACCCCACCCCAGATGTTGCTGGCCTCCCTCCTCAGTGCCTGACTAACCTGGAACCTGGGATGGGGAGAGCCAGGATCGGGTCCTCATGGCCCAGACGTGACCATAGCTCCTGCTCATTGGGGTGCTGGCTGCGGTCCTGCCCCGTGGGGGTCCCCATCCCAGCTTCTCTGCTAGCCTCTTGCTCGGTGCCCCAGCCCTTTGCCTGGCCTGGCAGCTTTCCTCCCAGTTGGGGGTCTGGTTATGAACCTGCTCCCGGCCTGGCTCTGGCTTTCCTGGGTACACGGATGCCTCGGTGCAGCCCCTGGCCGCGCAAGCGTTACACGGGGCCGTCAGGGCAGGGAGAGCCCGGCAGGGCCTGCACCCTCATCCCGAGTCTGACCCGGCCCCCAGCGTGGGAAGCTTGGCTGGGAAGAGAACAGAAGGCCGGCTCAGCCTCTCTGGGGGGCTGTTTGCTCCACGCTGCTTCAGGAGCACCACTCAACTCCCTCTTGAACCACTTACCCAGTAATTATTCCTCGCGAGTGGGGAGAGGTGAGACTGGCATCAGCCCCCCAGCGCTGGGCACTCTGGGAATCTCTCAGCCTGTTCAAGGACCAGCTGATCTGCCAAAGGCACTGTTTGTCCTGTGGCTTCCTCATTCTTCCCCGAGCCAGGGGAGCCCTGGACCCTAACCCTGGGCCACAGCAGATGGCCCTCAGCTCTGCCTGGGGGCTGGGAGCATCAAGATCCCAGGAGGCTGACTTTCAGCTTGCAGTTTGTCCCAGGCTTTTTCAAGTATGTAAACACCTCTGACTCAGGGCTCCTCAGACACCTGCCATCTGCACCCCCTGTATTAAGGTGCTTTTTTCAACATCTATGCCTCCAATTAATGTGAAACCTTCCCAGCCTCCTAGGTGATGCCTCCTACAGCCCCACTGACACGGCGTGCCTCTCGAGGCCAGCCTCCTCTGCTCCCGCTCTGGCATTTGTCTCACCCGCCTCTGGCTCCATGGTTCCCGGGGGGGGGCTCCATCCACCGTGGGGGTGATGGAAAAGCCCATTATCTCCACTGTGTGACAGTTTTGTGGGTGTGAAAGTACATCACAGCTCACCGGCTGTACCTTTACAAATAGATGGTTTCTTGTATGTCAATCCTACCTCAGTAATGCTCTTTGAAAACTAAGTTAAATTCCCCAGACTTTTCTGTGCCCGGCCTGGGAAAGGGCTGGGCACAGGCTGGGCACAGCTAGGAGGCTGGGAGCCCAGTGTTCACTTGGGCTTGGGGGGCCAGTGCTCCAGGAGGGCCCTTATTCCAAGCTGGGCCTTACGAGATGGATGGTCCGTCAAGGAAGGCAGCTCCGTTTTTCTGGAAAGAAGAGCAAGACCTTAGTTCATTACCCACTGATCCCGCTTACCAACTGGGGCGGCAGCTAGGAAGAGGCCGGCCTTCCGAACAAGCCACCTCCTCCCTGAGGTTGTGAACGAGATGGGCTCACGTATCAAACTGCCTCATACCTGCCTGGCCAGCACTCAATATACATGTTGTTCAAGGTTAAAAAAGAGAAAGGAAGGAAAGAAAGAAAAATTGGTCTGGCTGGGAGAGAGCCTTCCATCCTAGGAGGTGCCCAGCAAACGGGGGGAGCGATCAGAAGTGCCTTAGCCAGGACCCTGGACAGCTCTGAGAGCTGCCTGATTGGCCCGGGTTTCTTGGCCTTTGAGTCCTTCACCCCCCACCCCCTTCATCCGGTGCTTTTTCTGCACCAGGCCCCTGGCGGCTCAGGCTCCTCCCTTGCAGACCCCAGGCCCCAGGGATGGGGGAGGGGAGGAGAGGAGCGGGGAGAGGCCTTCACCCAGCCTGTGCGGGCAAGGTAGGGTAGGTCAAGCCCGCAGTCTCCGGGGAGTGGTTGGCAGGGATGGGCAGTGGCTTCTGATGTGAGCAGGACACTCCCCTTCTCCTCTTCTCCCCTCCCCCATACCTGGGGCCTGGGGTCTGTGCAGCCCCAGTGAGGCCAGGTGGGAGGCACCCTCCCCCGCCCCTGCTCCCTCTCTGGCCTTCCCCGTGCCTTCTCTGCCCTCGGATCCCTGGCAGGCCGCACCTCAGCCCTCAGAGACTCCGTGTGCCCTGACCCCTCTGACATGCACGTCCTCTTCTCACTGAGCCACCCAGCACCCCAGATGTTTCATTCCCTGGGGCTGCCGTGACAAAGCACCACAAACTGGATGGCTTAAAGCAACAGAAATTTATTCTCTCAAAGTTCTGGAGGACAGAAGTCCAAAATCAAGGTGTTAGCGGGCCGTACTCCCTCTGAAGGCTCTGGGGCGCTGGGGGGAATCCTCCCTTGACTCTCCCAGCTTCTGGTGGTGGCCGGCAATCCTTGGCGTTCCTTGGTTTAAAACTGTTTCACTCCAGTCTCTGCCTCTGTTGTCACATGGCTGCCTGCCCTCTGTGTGTGTCTGTGTCTCTGTTTTCTCTTCTTATAATGATCTCTTCTCATTGGATTTAGGGCCCAGCCTAAGTTGTCTAATCCATCTAAGTTAAGATGACCTCATCTTAACTAATTATCAATACATCTGCAAAGACCCTATTTCCAGATAAGGTCACAGTTTGAAGATTCTCGGTAGATATGGATTTTGGCGGGGGAGGCCTTTATCCCACTACACTGGGGCTTGGGCAGACAGGTAGCCCCATCCCCACTTATAGTTTTAGAAACTGAGACCAGACACAAGAAGCAACTTGTCCAGGATGAGAGAAAGTTGGCCCCAGGGTTAGGGCTACAGTCTCTGTACTTGCTCAATAACTGTTTATCAGCACCTACCTTGTCCCGAGGTGTTTTCCTTGAGGCGCTCACTGCTTCGGGCGAGTGGGCCCTGGAATCCAACAGGTCTGAGTTCGTCCTGGCTCTGCTGTTTGGTAACTGTGTAACCTTGGACGGGTCACTCGGCCTCTCTGAGCCTCCACCTTCCCATCTGTACCTTGGGGGTGATAGTAGTCCTGCAGTCTTCTCAAGGGCTCATTGCAGTAACTATATGAGAAAGCGCATACCAAGCGCTTAGCACAACTGCTAATAAACGAAGCTACTGTAAGAGGCGGGATCTTGGAAAGCGTCTGAGAAATGGTCGCTGTTTTCATGACAGAATCTGGGCCACATTCCAGGAGCTCCTTTAAAGAGTGAGGAATGTCATGTCCCTGCTCTGACTCCATCTGTGGCCTCAACCAGGGTCTGCTGTTTTTCTGAAGGGGACTCAGTGTCTCTGGCCATGGAGATAGATAACGTCTTTGTGCCTTAGAGAGGGTTCGTGCCCCGAGGGCGAGGCAGTGCTGTGGGGAGTGCCTGTGTACGTGTGCGAGGACTCAGGTGTGTGCATGTGTGAGTATATGTCATCTGCTGTTCAGGAAGCTGACCGAAGGTGGGCTTGGTGATGCTGTCATGTCACCATGGAAACAGATGCTGGGCTTAAAGTCACCAGCACCTTGACCACGAGGTTTTGTGCAGAAGCAGAAACCTGAGCTTCTGGACCCTGGGAAGGACGTTCGTGGCAGAAAGACACTTGGAGGTGACCCAGGCATCACGTCTCCTGGGCAGTGCCTCCGAGGCCCCTTCTCACTCGTGTTTGATCTCTCTGAAATCTTAGTTGAGTACAAGAGGCAAGGTTGGTTTTTATTTGTTTGTTTGTTTTGTTTTACACCAGATTTATTGAGCTGTAAGTCCCACACCACACAGTTCACACATTTAAAGTGTATAGTTTAGTGGCTTTTAGCACATTCACGGAGTTGTGAAACCATCACAATTCTAGAGCATTTTCATCATCCCATAAAAAAGTTGCTCTCCATTCTCCCCCAACCCCCAGGCAGCCAATAATCTACTTTCTGACTCTCTGGATTTGCCTATTCTGTACATTTTATATAAATGGGATCGTATAATATATGGCCTTTTGTGTCTGGTTTCTTTCACTCGGCATGTTTTCAAGGTTCATCTATGTAGTAGCATGTGTCAGTACTTCATGCCTTTTTACAGCCAAATCATGTTTTATTGTATGGATATAATTCGTTTATCAGATATATTATTTACAAAAAATTTTCTCCCTTTCTGTGGATTGTCCTTTCACTCTCTTGATAGTGTCCCTTGATGCACAACAGTTTTCTTTTTCATTTTGATGAAGTCCAATTTAGCTATTTTTTCTTTGGTCGCTTGTGCTTTGGATATCATATTTGAGAAACCATTGTCAAATCCGAGGTCATGAAGATTTGCCCCTATGTTTTCTTCTAAGAGTTCTATACTTTTAGTTCTTACAGTTGGGGCTTTGATCCATTTTGAGTTAATCTTGATATGTGGTATGAGATAGTAGCGCAGATTCATTCTTTTGCACTTGGGTATCCAATTGTCCCAGCAGCATTTGTTGAAAAGACTCTTCTCTCCTGCATTGAATGGTTTTGGCCCCCTTGTTGAAAATCAATATGTGTAGCGTATAGATCTGTGGGTTTATTTCTAAACTCTCATCTCCATTCCACAGATCTGTCCTATGCCCGTACTATACTGTTTTGATTCCTATAGTTTTTTGTTTTTTTTTTTTAAAGAGCTACTACCACCCGCAACAGGTGGATGAATCTTTTTTGGCTGCGTTTGTCCTTCGTTGCTGCGCGCGGACTTTCTCTAGTTGTGGCGAGTGGGGGCTACTGTTCATTGCGGTGCAAGGGCTTCTCATTGCGGTGGCTTCTCTTGTTGTGGAGCATAGGCTCTAGGCGTGCGGGCTTCATTAGTTGTGGCACACAGGCTCAGTGGTTGTGGCGCATGGGCTTAGTTGTTCCGCCGCATGTGGGATCTTCCCAGACCAGGGCTTGAACCCGTATCCCCTGCATTGGCAGGCCGATTCTTAACCACTGCGCCACTAGGGAAGTCCCTACTGTAGTTGTGGGGTTTTTTTAAATTTATTTTTGGCTGCATTGGGTCTTCGTTGCTGCATGCAGGCTTTTCTCTAGTTGCGGTGAGCGGGGGCTACTCTTCACTGTGGTGCACGGGCCCTAGAGCTCGTGGGCTTCAGTAGTTGTGGCAGGTGGGCTCAGTAGTTGCGGCGCACAGGCTTAGTTGCTCTGTGGCATGTGGGATCTTCCCGGACCAGGGATCAAACCCGTGTCCCCTGCATTGGCAGGCGGATTCTTAACCACTGTGCGACCAGGGAAGTCCCCCTACTATAGTTTTATAGCAAGTTCTGATATTGGAAAATGTGAGCATTCCAGCTACCTTTTTGTTTTCAAAATTGTTTCGGCTGTTTGAGAGCCCTAGGAGTTCCATATGAATTTTAGGATCAGTTTTTCCCTTTCTACCAAAACTGCCATTGGATTTTGATAGGGATTACATTGGACCTGCAGATTGCTTTGGGGAGTATTGACGTCTTAACAAATATTAAATCTTCCAGTGCGTGAACACAGATGTCTTTCCGTTTATTTAGATCTTCTTTAATTTCTTTCAGCAATGTTTTATAGTTTCCTGTGTACAAGTCTTTTCTTTCCCAGGTATTTTATTCTTTTGGATGCTATTGTAAATGGAAATGATTTCTTTATTTCCTTTCTGCCGTATTTGCTTTTGTGGGTTGATTTTGTATCCTGAAGCTCTGTTGAATATATGTATTAGGTCTGACAGATGTGGGGGGCATTCTTTAGGTTTTTCTGTATATGGGTGTGTCATCAACAAATTGAGATAGTTTTACTTCTTCCTTTCCTATTCGAATGCCTCTTACTATTTCTTTTTCTTGCCTAATTTCTCTGGCTAGAACCTGCAGTACAATGTTGGCTAGAGGTGAGAAAGCAGGCATCCTCATCTTGTTCCTGACCTTGGGAACACTTTCAGTCCCGGCACACTCAGGAGTCAGAACGGAGGAGTTTGCACGTGCAGTGCTGGGCTCGGACAGGGAACCGTGGCCCCTTCAGTCTCCTGCATGAGTGCTGGGGCACGTGGAGCCGGCAGTTGGGGGGGGGGGCGGGGGACGGTGTCCTGAAGTGACACAGGAGGAGCCAGCCTGGTTGGCCAAAACCCCACCCCCCATTCAGCACCCTCGGCCAGTCTCCTAAGCCCCTCTCCCTCTGCAGAGTGCTCTGGACCCACACATCGCTAGTGCTTTTGTCCCCACAGAAGAAGAGCCGTAACGAGACGTTCGGTGAAGGCAGTGGCGTGGAGATCCTGGAGAACCGGCCATACACGGACGGCCCTGGTGGCTCCGGGCAGTACACACACAAGGTGTACCATGTGGGCATGCACATCCCCAGCTGGTTCCGCTCCATCCTGCCCAAGGCGGCCCTGCGGGTGGTGGAGGAGTCCTGGAACGCCTACCCCTATACCCGAACCAGGTGAGCTTGCCCTCAGCCTCCGTGCTGTCTGCTGGGGAAGCAACCCTGCAGCATAGATGCTGGTGCTGGCCCCCCAGACAGGCTCAATCCCCACACCCCAGGGAGCCCTGGCTTCTGGGGAGCTGAGCCTCCGTTCTGAGTGGTACCCTGAAGGTCCCCCAGGTTCCCCCTCAGAGAACAGGCAGGAGAGGGAAGGGTATACCCCTAGGTGCCTTCTAGCCTGCCCGTGGGGGAGACCAGGAAGGCCTGAGTCCAGCGAGGGCCATCTGAGACTCCTTTGCCATCTGGGAAGGCTCAGGGAATACAGACTTACGTTAACGTTCGCCTGGGAATGCAGGACCGTCCACCAGCTGGGAAGAAACACAAACTGGGGGTAGACCAGATGGCCCAGAGATTCCCTCCAATCCTGAGACCCTCAGTGACTATGATGATGTTTTATAACAAACCATGTTGAGCAGGGCTTTCTTTGGATCCCTCTGGTAGGGGGGCTCTTCACTCTGCGGCCCCCACCCAATATAGCTGAGCACTGCTTCGTTAGAAGAGATCGGGGGCCGCTCCCAGCTGGCCACCCACTTGCTGAGCAGGTGGAGTCCCCATGAATCTCCTGGGGCTTCCTTCCCCAGGTCGTTGAGGGCCTGGAGCTTGCTGGAGGATCCATCCAGGTCATGTCTCTTCCCAGCAGCACTTTTCTCCTCTGAGCTCATCTCCAGTCGAGAGACGGGGGCTGTTTCCCTGTTGCCACACCTGGTTTCTTAGGGGATGGGGGACAGGGTGGCATGTCACACGAAGCGCTGGTCCAGATTCAGCTGACTTAGCAGTGTGCCACCTTCGCTGTGCCTGAGTCCACACCATGCCTCACACACGTGGACACAGGGCTGCCGGCAGCTTCCCGGAACCACTCCCTCTTCCCCCTAAACCCATCCCTCCCCACAACCTGGACTTGGCTCTTCTTGGGACGAGGTGAAGGTCCAGGAGGTGGACAGGACAGACACGTCTCGGCCACCACTCCAGCCCTTGTCCTCCACCCAGCCACCCACGCCTACACCGCTAAGCTCGAGTCCTGATGGATACTCTCCTTCCCCCGCAGGTTCACTTGCCCTTTTGTGGAGAAATTCTCCATTGACATCGAAACCTTTTATAAAACTGATGCTGGAGAAAACCCCAATGTGTTCAGCCTGTCTCCTGTGGAAAAGAACCAGCTGACGATCGGTAACCGTCTACCCTGACGCTCCCAACTCCGGGAAGGGCAGGAGCCCTGCAGGGCTGAGTTCCTGGTTTCCCTGCCCATGGGCCCCTTGATTCTGCCCCTGATCTTCAGGCCTGGCAGGCTGCAGACCAGCTCCTGTCCTGGGCGGGGAGGTTAGAGTCCAAGCAAGCCTGGTCGGAGGTGAGGGGGCAGGAAGGATGGGTCTCCTCGGCCCCATTTCCCTGATGTGCCCACTAAGGCTACGTGCGTTTCCCACTCAAGCCCCTTCCCTTCATCCCTTCGAAGTGTCCCCATCCCCAAAAATGCGTGCGTGTGCTTGGGGGCCATATCAGGCTGACAGCCATGCGTGAGTGCAGCAGGCCGGATGGGGCCTGTGTCCCCTTGACGGTGGGCGGCCTCTGCTCTACTCCCCTCTAGCTGACTATGCCATGTGGGAAACAGGCCCCATTTGTTAAATCTTCTTTTTCAAGCGAGGCCAGAAATCAGGGTTTTCATGTGAAATCTTCCAATTCCTAAATGTTGACAACTAATTAAAAATCTTTGTAAATATGCCACCCAAACAAGACACGTCTGTGGACCAGCCACACCTCAACAGGCCCCAAGCCTGTAGGAACAAGCCATTGTGGTTCCCAGATGGGTGCACGGCTGGTGTTGGAGGGGTGTTGACGAACTCCCAGGCAGCCTCAGAGGCCTGGAGGGCAATCCCCTGAGACTCCTCCCTCCTGCCGGAGTTTTTAGGCCCCAGTGGGCTTTGGGAGATACCTTAGCTTCCTAGGGCTACCAGAACGAAGTACCACAGACTAAGGGACTTAAGACAACAGATACTTTTTGTCTCACAGTTTTGAGGTCAGACGTCAAGGTCAGGGTGTCAGCAGGGTTGGCTCCTTCTGGGGTCCCTGAGGGAGAATGGGTTTGGGCCTCTCCCCTAACGTCTGGTGGCTGCAGGCAATCTTTGGCGTCTCCTCGCCTTGAAGACGCATCACCTCAACCTCTCCCTTCATCTTTACCTGGTGTTCTCTCTGCGTGCATGTCCGTATTCGAATTTCTCCTTTTTTTTTTTTAATTGAAGTATAGTTGATTTACAATGCTGTGTTAGTTTCAGGTGTATTTATTTTTTAATTGAGCCAAATTTCTCCTTTTTATAAGCACTCTAGTTATATTGGATTAGGTGCGCCCTGATGACCTCACTTTAATTAGATGACTTCTTTAAAGACCCTGTCTCCAAATAAGGTCACATCCTGAGGCCCTGGGGACCAGAACTCCAATGAATGAGTTTAGGAGGGGACACATTCTACCCATAACAGGAAGGAAGGGCCCAGCATGACGCAGGCCCTCTGGCAGCTCTTGTCTGGCCAGCTGCAGGCTCCCCCCGAAGGCCTCCTGCCATGGTTCCTAAGTCCCAGCCCCCCCTTAGCGGCCTTTGCCTGCCTGAGTGGGCTGGGCACGTGGTCTGCTCCAGGAAGGATGTGCATCCCTCCCCACATCCTGCTGCCCGCGGGCCGCTTCTGACCAGTCACCAGTTTCCGCGGGGCCAACGTCTGCGTCTGTAAACCCCAACCCAGACTCGGTGCCAGCAAGCCAGGGAGACGAGACAGCCGGGGCCCGGTCGGGGCAGAGCCCCCCCAAGTGCCGTCGTCCCCACACATCTGAAAGAAGGAGTCTCTGAGCCACAGACCCTGTCCTGAGGTCTGCCGCTGGCACGCAAGCCCGTCTACCACATGCACACCTCGGGGAGCCAGCCCAGCAGGATGGCTTTGACTTGGGGGAGGAGCCGTGTGACAAGAGGTGGTCCTTCCCAGAGTCACTGTCCCGCCCCTCACCCAGGTCCCACCAGCCCCCAGTGCTGTTTCCCAAGCGCCCAGCCCCATGGCATCTGCTGCCCACTCTCAGGCACATCCTGGACCCTCCCAGGCCCGACGCCTCCCCCTGGGCCCGTCAGACGTGGTTTCCGGACTCTTCCCTGCTGATCTGTCTGGGAGGGGCTTCCCAGCAGGCCAGCCGCCTTAAAGCGCATCTGTAGGGCCACTTCCCCTCAGGGTGCCGGCCGGGCACAAAGCCTGGTGAGAGATGGCGGATGTGTCCAGCTGCATCTCCATCACCCCTACCCACGCGGACACCCTGGTGGTTCCCCAAACTCCCCCACCTCCTGGTTCAGTGTCACATTCTGGGACGTTCTTGGCCTCACAGTTCTGCTCCTGTAGCTGAAACACCAGCTTTTCTGGGAAGCTTTACTCTCTTACTCGCCCCCGCCGCATCCCACATCCTCCATCCTCATCTCGCCCATGCTTCTCCAGCTCATCACCTTATTTATCCGCTTTGGCAAGTGTGCCCAAAACAGGGGGGTTGCTGAAATGATTTGAAAAGGCAACAAGGAAAGCCACAGGTCCTGAGGGCGGGGGAGCTTGGGGTCAGGGTGGACCAGAACAATGTCCTCACCCCCACGTCGGGCCCCATGGCACATCGAGGCCTGGGGCCCGACGAGGATTTGGGGGTGGCAGGGACATGGCGAGGAGACTGGATGGGGAGGGGTGGGGTGGAGGTTGCGGCAGACGTTGTCACTCACGGGGTCTCCCCGTAGATTTCATCGACATCGTCAAGGACCCCGTGCCCCCCAACGAGTATAAGACGGAAGAGGACCCCAAGCTGTTCCACTCGACCAAGACCCAGCGGGGACCCCTGTCGGAGAACTGGATCGAGGAGTACAAGCAGCAGGTCTTCCCCATAATGTGCGCCTACAAGCTCTGCAAGGTGGAGTTCCGCTACTGGGGCATGCAGTCCAAGATCGAGAGGTTCATCCACGACACGGGTGAGCGTGCCCAGCCTCTCCGTCTGTGTGCCCCTGTCTGCCCGCCCTCTCTCTCTCTGCATCTGCCCGGGACTCCACGTTTCTGTCTTACTCTGGACAGGCGACCCCCAAGGCCCACATGCAGCCACCCACCTGGTTTACCTTGACCATAAAAACACTTGACGAGCACCTACAGACGACAGGCAGTGTATGCCTGCCCCAGACACTGCGGACTGGCTGGTATTTGTAACATGTGATGTCCACCCACCATGGGGGAGCAGCCCCAGGGGACTGCCCCCCTGCTGCTCACAGCAACTCTCGGCACCCCAAGGCCAGACCCCAGGCCCTGCCCCAGCACTGCCGCCCGCTTTGGGCTGGAGGCCCCAGGGGAGAGCGTCTCGGACATCCTCCTATCCTACACCCACGCCCGCCTGGCCCAGAGCAGGTGCCCAAGGAACGGGACAGCAGATGCCCAGGGGTTCTAGAAGGAGCTAGTGCTGGCCCGGGCTCCTCCCTGCCCCCCAGTCAGGGCAGAGGTCAGTGCCCAGGGCCTGGTTTTAGCCCCAAGACTCATGATCCAGGAGCAGCACCCGGGCAGACACCTGCTCACTCCAAGAGCAAGGGTGGCTGTGTAGCCATGAGCAGTCCCGGCACTGATGGTATGCTTCACAGGCGTCACATCAGCTCTCCATGGCCCTGCAGGGTGGCCACTGTCACCCCCTCCCGCCCCCATTTGCAGTGGAGGAAGCCCAGGGCCAGCCCTGGGTCTGAACCCAGATCTCCTGTCCCAGCCGTCCTCGTCTGTGCGTCACGTCTCATCAGACGGTCTGTCCAGTGTGGGTGCTAGCTGACCCTGAGGGTGGCGTGCCTGAGGCCACGGCCCGGGGCTTGGGGGCACCCTCCTAGGAGCAGGGGTGAGAGGGAGTTTCTCCCAGGCAGGCTTTTGGGAATGAAGGGATATAGAAAGGACGGCTGGGGAGGCCGAGTGGCCTGAGCGAGGCCGCAAGTGGGAATCGGGAGGTGAGCCCGAGGAAGGGTCGCCAGAGACCAGCCTGGGAACGGGGAAGGGCCGGGCCACCTGGGAAGCCACTCAGCTTTCTCTAGGAAAGCGGGAGGAAGACTCAGTGATGACCCTTCCGGGTTTGCCCCACTGGAGAAACTCAAATGCACGTTCCGGAATGTTCAGAGCAGCAGGATTGTAAAAGCAAAACGGACAATGAAAGTGAGGCAAAGGCCCGCTGGCAGGAGAAAGAATAAATAAAATGTGGTATTTCACACAAATAAATACCATACGGCAGCAAACCGGCAACTCACCCAAGAAGGGGAAGTGGCAGAAAAATACACGCAGCATGGCACATACATGTAAACGTCAACAACATGTCGGCCAGCCCAACATACTGTATAGAAAAACACGGAAAGAAAAGCAAGGGACAAACACAAAATGCAGGATGGACCCTTTCAGGGCGGGAGGAAGATGCGTCTGGGAGGGCGACCGTGGGCTCCGTGTTACTGGTCACATCTACTCCCTCGATGGGTGGTATGGGGGGGGGGGCAGGGCGGGGGGGGGAATACTTTATTTCTTCTTAATGTTTTTTAAGCAGCCTATTGAGGCCTGATTTTGCATCTCTTGTAAGAGAAGTTTGAGTTCCGTAGCTTGAGCGTGTTTGCAGAGTAGTGCACACAGTTCTAGAACATTCCATGCCCCCGGAGTCTTTCGCAATCACCCCCACCCAAGGCGGCCCCCATCTGCTTCCTGTCCCTGTGGTTCTTCTGTTCTTTATACCTTAAAAGTATCTTATTTTCCATCTTATTTTCTATATATGATATATTCCTATATATCGTACTTTATTGTATTTTATATCTTATTTTATATCGTGTGTGTATATATTCTGTTTAAAAAAGAAAGGACCAACGTGCTTCGAACTTGAGGTTGACTTTCCCGTGGGAAATTCGACAAGAGAAGTGTCCTTGACTCTGAGATAGGAAACACTCAGGAAGTCCTTCTCCAGCTCCCCACAAGGCAGGAATTCCCCCCCGCCCCCCCGCAAAACTCAGCATGGCTTCTGAGCAGACACAGTACCTTGGGAAGCCCCAGTACCCCAGTTACAGAGCCACTGTGAGCTTGTGAAACCATCTGTGAGCCAGACCCCTCATTTACACATGGGGAAACGGGCACGAGGGCAGTGGTGTGCTGGAAGCCACGCAGTGGGTGAGGGGCAGAGCCTGTCCTGCACCGCGGGGCACCTCCCAGCCTAGGAGTCCCCGGGGGCTCTAACACAGGCGTCTCTCTGTCTCTCTCTCCCTCCCCTGCAGGCCTGCGGAAGGTGATGGTGAGGGCCCACCGGCAGGCCTGGTGCTGGCAGGACGAGTGGTACGGGCTGAACATGGAAAACATCCGGGAGCTGGAGAAGGAGGCGCAACTCATGCTGTCCCGCAAGATGGCCCAGTTCAGCGAGGACGACGAGGGGGCCGCGGAGCTGGCCAAGGACGAGGCCCCCCAGGCCCAGGCCCCCAGGGAGCCCCCGCAGCCCAGCAGCAGCGGTGGGGAGCCCCTGGCGGGCAGGGGTCTGAAGAAGCAGTGGTCCACGTCCTCCAAGTCGTCCCGGTCGTCCAAGCGGGGAGGTGAGCGCACTCTGTCCCCGCGGGTGTCCCTGCCCTCTGCTCGGGCACCCCGGCGACTGCCCCTGCCAGGGCAGCCCCGTGCCTCTGCCGGGGACTTCGAACTCTGAAGGTGGACTCTTGCTTTCGGACCTGCGGGCCACAGCTGTGGGACTCAGAACTAGTCACCTCCTTGTAGCCTCCGCCTCGCAGCGAAGCCCAGGGCGTTGCCCCAACCCTGGCAGGTTCCCCCAGACTCACCCACCCAGACTCACGCACACAGCCCGGCTGAGACAGGCAGGCCGGCCACGTGGGATCCCTACTCCCAACCCCTCCTGGGACCCAGCAGGCTGCAGCTCTGAGCCAGGGTTCCAAGGCAGGGTGGGGGGGGTCTGGGTGCGCTGCGCCCAGCACACCCAGGAGAGGCTTCTGCGCCTGAGGGAGCAGCCAGGCCAAAGGACCCTGAAAGGCTTCAGATACTCAGAAAGGCCTTTCTCTGGAACTCACTTGAAAGTGCGGTGGTTATGGGGGAAACTCGGGCTATTTTGTCTAAAACGCCAGGAGTCCCACCCCCTCTCGCAAATCCAGCTTTTCCCACACCAGGCTTGTGCTGTGCTGAAGGGATCCATGGAGACACACGCATCGATACCTTTAATCTCACTTCCCGCCCCTGCCGGGCATCCCTGTCTGTCGGCCCCGCCGTGGCAGAGTTGAAGGGGCTCACTCCTGGAAATTCCCTGGCGGTCCACTGCCAGGGCCCGGGTTCGGCCCCTGGTCGGGGAACTAAGATCCCGCATGCCACGCAGTGGTGCGGCAAAAAAAAGGGAGGGGGCCTTGCTCCTGAGCAGATCAGGTCTAGGGCATAGGAGTGGACCCAAGCCTGGGTGACTGCACGTCCTGACCTCATACCTGATACCCTCCCCCATCCACGTCCTCCCGGGACAGGACTGCATTGTGCCAGGTGGGCTGGGA
Organism: Phocoena phocoena; assembly: GCF_963924675.1. Lineage (NCBI taxonomy): Eukaryota > Metazoa > Chordata > Mammalia > Artiodactyla > Phocoenidae > Phocoena > Phocoena phocoena. The sequence goes on along the minus strand of NC_089231.1, from coordinate 83,709,885 downwards.
GATGCGTCAGAGCCCTCATTTCTCCATTGCATCCCCTTCTGAGCCCTCCTGGCCCTACTCCAGCATCATCGCACCTGCCTGCCTCCGCCCATTTATCCCAGTGCTGCTGGGTGGTCGGTCAGTCTGGGGTTTTGCCTTCCAGCGAGTCCTTCCCGCCACAGCATCTCGGAGTGGAGGATGCAGAGTATCGCCCGGGACTCGGACGAGAGCTCGGATGATGAGTTCTTTGATGCTCACGGTAGGTGGGCACCCTGGAGCACACGGGCCTTCCCAAGAGGGGGAGGGGAGGGGTCTGAGAGAGCTGCAGGGGATGCAAGGCAAGTCAAGGTGGGGATTACCTGTGAAAAGTTCTGGGTGAACAGCAGCACGTGGGGGCAGGGGCAGGATGAGATGGGGTCTCACACTCACCTTAACCTGGTATCAGAATGTGCACGGGGTCTGGCAGGTGGGGACTGTTCTCTCGAACCCCCCCAAAATGGATTTAAAATCAGACAGTGACATTTTTTCCATATGTGAATTTATTCCCAAAGGGAATTCCCTGGCGGTCCAGGGATTAGGACTCGGTGCTCTCACTGCCGTGGCCCCGGGTTCAATCCCTGGTCAGGGAACTAAGATCCCGCAAGCCATGCGGCATGGCCAAAATAATAATAATAATAATTCCCTAAGAAGCTTTACAAAAGCATAACTTCTTCTAATCTTCTAATTTTTGTAATTACTGTCTTTTCATGATTAAATTAACACACATCTAATGTAGAAAGCTTAGAAAATACAAACAAGTAGAAAATACATGAAGTGCCCATTTTCCCGCGAATCCCAGAATAAGCACAGCAAACAGCCGGATAAATCACCCACCTGTGATTTGCACCTACCAAACATCCTTGCTTCGTACTTTGCCTTTCCTCTTGAGGAAGTAAGAGGGGCCAGCAGGCAGGTACAGGGAGACAGGTTTGCAGTTTATAAGGCAGGACGCACTCAGAAAGGGACAGGGACTTGCCCACAGGCACACAGCAGGGCAGAGGCAGATGTGGCCCTGGGGTGGGGACCAGGAAAGGGAGGCAGGTGGTTCCTGAGGCAGCCTCTGCACCTGGGGCCTCCCTGAGGCTAGAGAGGGTGTTTAAGGCATCCCATACTCCCACTGCCCTCCAGCCAGGCCAAGAGGCTGAGCCCCCCCGGCTCTGTGTCCCTGATATGGGGCAAAGACACATCTAATGTAGAAACTTTAGAAAAAGCTGGAAAAGAGAAGAGACAGCAGAGCAGGAGATGCCAGAGCCGCAGTGTCCTGGGGAAACTGTCCCAGTGACCCACAGAGGAGGGACCAGTCATGGTGGAGCCCAGACAGCTGCTTCCTACCCAGCAGTCACGGGTGAAAGTTCTCAGAAAAGCAGAAAAAACAAGAGTCATGGACGGAACTGTTCATAGCAGCACTTCTCACTAAGCTGTCGTTTTGTGGACATTGAAAACAGTCAGGAACATCATGGAGAAACAAGATGTGGTCCGTCCATACGATGGAATATGACTTGAGCATGAAAAGGGATGAGGCACTGACACGTGGTTGAAACTTAGAAACACCATGGGAAGTAGAAGAAGCCAGACACAAAAGACCACATACTGGGGCTTCCCTGGTGGCGCAGTGGTTGAGAGTCCGCCTGCCGATGCAGGGGACGTGGGTTCGTGCCCCGGTCTGGGAAGATCCCACGTGCCGCAGAGCGGCTGGGCCCGTGAGCCATGGCCACTGAGCCTGCGCGTCCGGAGCCTGTGCTCCGCAACGGGAGGGGCCACAGCAGTGAGAGGCCTGCGTACTGCCAAAAAAAAAAAAAGACCACATACTGTATGATCCCATGTATGGGAAATGTCCCGAACAGGCAAATCCATAAGTACAGAAAGTCAACCCGTGGTTGCCAGGGTCTGGGAGAGGCGGGGGATGAGGCATGACTGCTAATGGAGATGTTTCCATCGGGGGAGATGGAGAAGTTCTGGAACCAGACAGAGCTCATGGTTGCATAGCATCGTGAATGGACTAAATGCTGCTTGAAAATGGTTAAAATGGTGAATTTTATGTTAAGTGAAAGTTACCACAATTTTTTGAAGAACATCAGGCAGAAGCCCCGTGAGTATGTGGCCGTGTGTCCGTCCCGTTAAGGAAGGGAGAGCATAGAACCAAGTGGGGAGGGCCGCACGGGCCAGAGAAGCACGGGAGCCCCCAGAGCGGCCACTCTTAGGGCTCCCAGCACCCCCCTCCCCTGACTCCCTGCCCTTGATCGGGGTGCTGAAGCCCCTCTCTCTCCTCCGCAGAGGACCTGTCCGATTCAGAGGAAATGTTCCCCAAGGACATCACCAAGTGGAACTCCAATGACCTCATGGACAAAATCGAAAGCCCTGAGCCAGAGGACACACAGGGTAACCAGCTGGGGGCTGCAGGTTACAGCCTCCTACGGAGGAGCACCGAAGCACCCAGGGGGGTTGGGGGGACACCTCGGGCCCTGCTTGTCACGGTCACAGCCTCTGTCCGCTGGGCCTGCCCCTTTGCTCACACCCACCCACCGCTTCTGTGTTGCAGACGGTCTGTACCGCCAGAGTGCCCCCGAGTTCAGGGTGGCCTCCAGTGTGGAGCAGCTGAACATCATTGAGGTGGGTGCCAAGGCGGAGAGGGCCAGGGCTGCAGCAGGGGGGGCAGGGCGTAAAGGACCAGTCCCGCGGGGGAGACCATGGAGGCAGAGCTTGGCTCCCACAGCATCATGTCCACACTGGCCTGGGCACCACTGGAGAGAGGTCTGGGGCCCAGCCCCTCTGATGCCCCTGAGAGCCAGTAGGACTGCAGACAGCTCCCCCGAGGAAGGCCTTGACCCCGCTCCACCCTTGGAAAGCAAAATGAGAAACTTGTAAATTCCAGATCAAAAATAAGATCTTCACCTTGTGCTCAGCTTGTCTGAAGTCCCTGAAGGAAAAACGATAGAAGGGGAGGAAGCGAAAGTCATCTAGGCAGAAGTGATATGGCCGCCCCGCCGGGGGTGGGAAGAGTCTAATTGTCCAATCAAGCTGTCTTGGTAGAGCGCTTGTGTCTGCTTTGGGGGTTGTTTGCATGGAGCTCACGCCCCTTCTCCTCCTCCACCTGTGGGCGGTCAGAGCTGTTTGCAGTGGGGCAGGAGCCGGGGCAGAGTGGGGCTGTCACACGCTGCGGTCACCTCACTGCTCTGGCCTCTAGCTGCCCGAGGTGGAGACGGCACCTCTGGGGACTCAGGACCCGTGGGGAGTTCGGACCGGGGAGGGGGTGCCTCTGCACCGCCGTCCTCCTCTTGGGATTCTCTTTGAGTTCTGAGGTCGAAGCGGGCTTTTCTAGAAGGGTGACTGGAACGAGGGGAATTGATTCCCAGTTGCTGGTTAATGGCGATAAAGCAAACAGAGCCTCCCCTTGCCTTCGGCGCACACAGCTATGACGGCCCCCCAGGAGGGGCAGAAGGGGCCTCGGGCTCTGGATCTTCCTGGGGATGTGCATTTGGACCCAGCACTGGTTCTGGGACACCGCCATCCAGAGTCAGATCCCTTTGCTGGCAACGGTCCCCAAACCGGAGCCTCTTCTCCCAGGCTCGAGGGAGGAGGACGGCTTTACCTAGTCACTGCTGGGGACCCCTGGCTCTCCAGAGCTGGCTCCCAGGCCCCGCCTCCCAATGGCTCTGTTCCCACTGGGGTTCGAGTCTCAGGCAGGGTGTGCCCCTGTAGAAAGCAGTTTGAATGGGAGGAAAGCTGTGTCTCGCACAGGCCTCCTGGGTCCCTGAAGAGCCCCCAGCCTCCAGTGCTGGGCCCCAGCAGCAGGCAGGATTCTCTCAGCCCCGCACTGCCCAGCCCTGCCCGTCCCAGGCGACTGGGGCCACGTCTGGGTGACAGGGAGGGTGCTGTAAGACACGCCTTCCATGAGCCTCTCGCCTGGCTGTGTTGATCAGTCTTTGGGACCATCTGGTGCTTCTGTCCTGGCCTGTGGTCTGGGCAGCCAGTGACCACACCCTGCCTTGGGCCGTGAGTTCATTCCTGCCCGGGCCCTGTGGCCCACGCCCGGCCGATGACCAGCCCCCTCTTGGGGACTGAGGCAGCCCAGCCTTGCCTCCACCCCAGGCCCGGTACCACCCACCAGCCTTCCTCCCGCCCAAAGCCCTCTGCTGCTCAGAGGCTCCCAGCCCAGCCCGACCCATTCCCGGTGGCCTCGCCAGTCCCTGGGTTCAGTGCCCAGTTCAGGGCCAGCTGACCCCCCCCATGGCCCCTCCAGATGGCTTCAGCCCCTTGTTCTGCTCCTGAGTTCCGTAGGGACAGGCCCCTCTCTTCAGCTCCCTTCCCCGCCCCCCTCAGCCCCTGACATAATATGGGCAAGGCAGGTACTCACCTGTGGCTCTCTTGGGCCCTGGCCCTGGCCTCCCACACCAGAAGTCACACACCAGAAGCCAGGGATGGGGAGAGGCCCCTGGGGATGGGGCTACAGCCTATGGTAGCAGAAGAGCACTGAGCTGGTGGCAGGAGCTCTGGGTTCCGGTCCAGCTTGGTACTGATGCGCTGTGTGATATTAGACAAGTCCCTTGTTGTCTCTGGGCCACCTCGTCTGTAGATCCCATGGTGGATGTGTGCAAGTCTCACTTGGACTTCATAAGCAGGGCTGACTCCTCACAAATGAGGGGGGTTCAGATAGACACACCTGCGTTGCCCTCCCCACTCTAAGATGCTGGGGTTCTGCCACCTCTGGGACATCTCTGCTCTTGAGGACCTTGGTCTTAGAGGCTGGGAATGGCAGGGCCTGAGGGCCATGGGCCTGGGGCAGCGGGGGAGGGCCCATGTAGATGGAGGGAGAGCTCAGAGCTGCTGGCTGAGCCGCCAAGCTGAATCTGAATCCCTGACCCCCACCGCCCCTCTTTTTCTTTCTTTTTTTTTTTCTTTAATTGCTTGCCTCAGAATTTTTTTTGGTTTGGTTTGGTTTTTGGCTGCATTGGGTCTTCGGTGCGGTGCACAGGCTTCTCTCTAGTTGTGGTGCGGGCTTAGTTGCCCCGCAGCATGTGGGATCTTAGTTCCCCAACCAGGGATCAAACCTGCATCCCCTGCATTGGAAGGCGGATTCTCAACCACTGGACCGCCAGGGAAGTCCCCCCCAGCCCCTCTTAAGAGAGCCTGTGAGGGCTTCCCTGGTGGCGCAGTGGTTAAGAATCTGCCTGCCGGGCTTCCCTGGTGGCACAGTGGTTGAGAGTCTGCCTGCCGATGCTGGGGACACGGGTTCGTGCCCCGGTCTGGGAAGATCCCACATACCGCGGAGCGGCTGAGCCTGCGCGTCCGGAGCCTGTGCTCCGCAACAGTGAGAGGCCCGCGTACCGCGAAAAAAAAAAAAAAAAAAAAAAAAAAAAGAATCTGCCTGCCAATGCAGGGGACATGGGTTCAAGCCCTGGTCGGGGAAGATCCCACATGCCGCGGGGCAACGAAGCCTGCATGCATAGCCCCTGCTTGCGGCAACCAGAGAAAAACCTGTGCACAGCAACGAAGACCCAGCGCAGCCAAAAGTAAATAAATAAAATAAATTTTTTAAAAAAAGAGAGACAGCCTGTGACAGACCGATGTCTGGACACAGACACACGGAGGGCAGGCAGGCCCCAAAGGCCCGCACGGGGCTGAGCCTCTGCCTGTCCCCCAAGGCTGGAAGCCCAGAAGCCCCTGCCTGGGCCCACAGATGGGAGGTGGAGTTGTGCTTCGGAAGGAAGAGACCCTCTCCCTCCCTGTCCTCTGTGCCCCTGTCAGGCCGGCAGGGAGCAGGGCTGAACACAGAGGGGAGGGGAAGAAGCAGCTGGGCCTCCCCGGGGGAGGGGCACCAGGCCCTGGAGCAGAGGAACTGAGACAGGGTCTCAGAGGGAGTGACTGGGCCGCCACAAGCGTCCCCCCAGCAGGACAGAAGCTTCGGCCAGGAGCCGAGTCCCCAGGGAGTTCACCCCCCCACCCCCCACCCGCACAGGACGAGGTCAGCCCGCCGCTGGCCGTGCCGCCCTCCAAGATCCACGCGTTGCTGCTGCTGCTGCACGGAGGCACCATCCTGGACACGGGCGCCGGGGACCCTGGCTCCAAGCAGGGCGACACCAACACCATCGCCACCGTGTTCGACACCGTCATGCGCGTGCACTACCCCAGCACCCTGGGCCACCTGGCCATCCGCCTGGTGCCCTGCCCGCCCATCTGCTCCGCTGCCTTCGCCCTCGTCTCCGAGTGAGTGCCCAGGCTCGCTGCCACCTGCCCCTCCCCTGGCCCTGAGGGTCAGGAGACACCCCCCCCCCCCCCCCCCGCCAGCCGCGGTACTGGGACCGCAGTGCCGACATCCAAACCCGCCGTCTAGCCTGTTCTGCCGGGAGGCGGCAAAACCTACGCAGATGGCTGAGCCTAGGGTCCTGGAGGGGCCGGGGCCCCGAGCTGAGCCTCAGTTTCTGCATCTGTAATGTGAGGATGCTGACCTGCCTCTGACATACTGGCCTTACTCCCTGGCCCTGTTCCCCATGCCTGGCCTGGAAGCATCCCCACGAGGTTTGCCAAGCCAGGGCTGAGGCTCTCAGGGTGTCAGGCGGCTCCTGCTCTGATGCTCGGGTCAGGGAAGAGGGGCCCACGGGGCTGAGCTGAGGCCACCTGCTCTCTCCTGACCGGTCTCCCGCCCCCAGCCTCAGCCCCTACAGCCATGACGAAGGCTGTCTGTCCAGCAGCCAGGACCACATCCCCTTGGCCGCCCTGCCCCTGCTGGCAACCTCTTCGCCCCACTACCAGGAGGCCGTTGCCACAGTGATCCAGCGGGCCAACCTCGCCTACGGGGACTTCATCAAGTCCCAGGAGGGCGTGACCTTCAACGGGCAGGTGAGTTGTGGGGTGGGGGAAGGGAAGACAGAAACCCTGCAGGGTGGGCTGGCCTGGTGCTCCAGGCCAGGGCTCTCCCCAGCCAGCCTTGCAGCAAGCAGGGTGGACTCTCAGGCCCCTGAGCCTCTCCCCCTCCAGGTCTGCCTGATCGGGGACTGCGTCGGGGGCATCCTGGCGTTCGATGCCTTATGCTCCAGCAACCAGACGGTGTCTGAGAGCCAGAGCAGCAGCCGCCGGGGCAGTGTGGCCAGTGCGCAGGTACTGGCTTCCCCCAGCCCCCGGAGCAGGGGGCCTCCAGGCTGAGGACTGTCACCCTCTGGCTCCAAACATCCCAGAGGCCTGTGGAAAAAGGGAAGGGCAGAGGTTGCTAATGCAGGTGCCCAAAGGCAGGGGGAGGATGCGTGGGACAGGTGAACAGCTGCGGCGCGGCTCAACCTAGGAGCACGGCAGCTTCAGCAGGCGGTGAAGCAGGGTCTGCACCGTGGGGAGCAGGCTCTGGTCCTGGGGGGTGGATCCTCTGAGCTTCCCAGCAGGAGAGAGCACCCAAGGTCCCTCTGCTGCAGACTAGCAAATGGCCTGGCAGGCCGGGCGAGGCAGCGGGATCAGTGGGAGATCAGCAAGGCCCACATGGGCAGGCCAGGCCAGGAGTGAAGGCTGGGGGGGGACCGTGGGGCACAGAGGGACAGGGCTTTTCCCTCCCTGGCTTGGGTGAGAGGCCGCTGAGCAGTGGCCAGTGGGCCTGGAGTCAGGAGGGCAGACACGGCTTCCAGGACACTGAAGAGGGGGCCAGGCCAGTGACCACCGGGCAGTGAGCCTGCATGGGGCCGTTCCAGGACACTGACCTGCTGTCCCCGGGCACGACGGTCAACGCGGCACATGGCGGCACCCTGGAGAGCAGCCGGCACCTGAGCCGCAGCAACATCGACATCCCCCGAAGCAACGGCGCTGAGGACCCCAGACAGCAGCTGCCCCGCAAGAGGAGTGACTCGTCCACCTACGAGCTGGACACCATCCAGCAGCACCAGGCCTTCCTGTCCAGGTGGGTAGTGAGGCCCACCGCCAGGTGAGGTCGGGGACTCTAAGACAGAGGGACGGCTCAGAAGTGAGAACGTGGATAAGATCGTGCCGATGGCCCACGTGAGGGTGCTGGAGGCCCCCCCGGCCCTTGTCCTGCGATCCCCAGACTGGGCCACGGCTCTTCAGCCGGGAGAAGGTGCTTGTTGGGTACGGCTGTGGTCTCGTACACGCCTTGGGCCATCTTGAGTCAGAGGGAACAGATTGACCAGGGCTGGAAGTGGGGATGGCAGAATCAGGGAGCAGAACTGACCAGGGGCGGCGTGATCCCGGTCAGGGCTGTCCCAAAGGCGGTGGGCTCCCTAGAGAGGTTGGGACCTGCTGTCACCGGAGGTGTCCCAGCAGGTGCTGGACAGCTGCACTCACAGGACCACAGAGGGACCAAGCCTCGTTTGGGCCTGATGACCCCTGAGGAGCCTCTTTCAGGAGGCTAAGGACAGGCCAGCCCCGAGAAGGGCTGTGGTGTGACCTCATTCGTCCCCCGGCATCTGCAGCCTCCACGCCAGCGTGCTGAGGAATGAGCCCAGCTCCCGCCACTCAAGCAGCTCCACCATGCTGGACGGCACAGGGGCCGTGGGCAAGTTCGACTTCGAGATCGCTGACCTCTTCCTCTTCGGGTGCCCGCTGGGGCTGGTCCTGGCCTTGAGGAAGACCGTCATCCCCTCCCTGGATGGTGAGAGTCCCTGCAGGGGAGGAGTGAGGCGGGGGGGTGGGGGGAGTGGGCATGAGCTGGGCAGAGGGTCTCAGTGGACCCCTGTCATGAGGCCATGGCCACCTCCCAGGCCCCTTCCTCCTCTTTTCTGCACCCCCCACCAAGGACCCATTGCTCTCCTTTGCTCCAGCTTCAGCAGCTCAGTCCCTGGCCCCATTTCCCAGCACGCTGTTTCATTTCATCTCCAAGGCACCTCTGGGAGCTGAGGTCCAGAGATGGAAGGGGCTGCCCCAGGATCAGATGGGGCCAGACCCAGTCTCCCAGGCCCGAAGTCTTCCCATAAGGAAGAGATGTGAAACCAGGCACCCCCAAAGTCTCCTCGATCGGGTGGCCTCCCAGCCCCAGAGGGACCACAGCCATGCTGCTCCAGGTTCCTCCTCATGGCTACACACACAGGGAGACAGAACTTGTGGGCTAAGCAGCCGTCAGAACAGCAGTCCCTGCCCAGTGACCCTGGGATCAACGAGTGTGGTCCAGGGAGAAGTGCCATCCTACAGGAGCTGTGCAGGGGCCCCAGCGGGAAACTGAGGCTCAGAGAGGCAGGCGTAGACACTTGCCCAAGAGCAAGTAAACAGTGGCTTCGGTATGAGCGCACAGCTCAGAGACACTGATGTTAGGGCAACGTCATCTGTAAGGGTGAAAAAACAGAACCAACCTAAATGGGATGCGAACTGGTTAAATCAATCGCGGCACAGCCATACAATGGAATACCCCGCCGCAGTTAAAAAGAATGGGGCGGAACTGGAGTGCTGATACGAAAGACTCCCATTTATTGTGTTAAATGAAAATAAAGCATAGATTATGTTCCTATTTGTATGTATTTTTTAAAGTGAGATATATGTTACTGATAGTTTATAATGACGTTCACGTGATCTTCCCATCAACTGTGAGATGTTCGAAAGCACAGCCCCATCGCACAGCCTAGAGACATTTCTAATAGCGGAGAGCTCGACCCGGCTCAGCCGCGCATGCGCGTGAGGCTCCCAAAAGTTGCAGGTGGGGCGCCAGCCCCGGGGCTCTGGGGAGAAAGGGGACCCTCCGTTATATGTCTTTTATCATATATATTTCTGTACTTAAAAACAAAATTTTTTAACCACCGTCATTATAACTTTTTCAATTAAAACAAATTTGGTTAATAAAGGGACAGTGGCCCAAACAGAATCCCAAATTTGATAGAGACAGACTTTCGGGTTTCTCTGTATCCCCAACCCCGTCCCGTCGCACTGCACCCAATCCCAGCCTGCTCTAGGCCCCGCCTCCTGAGGGCGGAGCTAGCTCCAGGCTCTGCGATTCCCGCCCCCCCAACTCCGCCCCCCAGTTTTCCAGCTGCGGCCCGCCTGCCAGCAAGTCTACAACCTCTTCCACCCCGCCGACCCGTCGGCCTCGCGCCTGGAGCCGCTGCTGGAGCGGCGATTCCACGCCCTGCCGCCTCTCAGCATCCCCCGCTACCAGCGCTACCCGCTGGGGGACGGCTGCTCGACGCTGCTGGGTGAGAGCCCCATGGGCCCCCGGCCTTCGGGGAGGGTGGGACTTGTGCCCCCTCCTTGGGTGCCCCAGGCCGGGGCTGGCCCTGCCGTGCGGGGAGGGGCGTCCTGCACTGAACACCTTGGAAGCGGGTCACCTGGTGTAGGTGCGGTGCATTAGCCCCACCCACCCCAGGGAGGTAGGAGGGAGACAGCCTCCCCCCCCTCCCCCCCAACACACACACACACACACACACACACACACACACACACACACACACACACAGCTAGGGACCTCGCTCCCGCCCCACCGCCCTGCCAAGGCGGACCTGAGGGCCCCTGGCTGAGTCCCGGCCATTGTCCTGCCCTGTGAAGGGACCCCGTGGCAGACAGCTCCGGAGCCTCCAGGTCACGTAGCCTGAAGCTGGGGTGCAGGAGCATGAGAGGGGGTTGCCCGGGACCCACTCTCGCCCCCTGGGAACGGCCCGTCCCACCTGCCCCTGTGTCCTAGTCCTGTCACGTCCTGGCTCTTGAGGAGCGGCGCGTGTCTGTGTCACGTGCACACAAGTGTCTATTCTTGTGTCCCCTCTTCTCTCCCCATATGCCTCCAGTCCAGACCGTGCAAAGAAACCCCCAGCTGGTCCTGGAGGGCGGCCCCCTGGTCCCCCTCCCTCACAGGGATGGCTTCCTGGAGACCAGTATCCCCGTTCTCGCAGTCACCTGGCGAGACGGGCCCCACCCCAGCCCGAGCTCTGCTGAGTGTGTGTAACCCCCCTGCTTGTGGTGGCGTCTGCTTCACCGGCTGACCGCTGGTCCTCAGGGACCCCCGTGCCCTCCTTGGCCACCCGGAATTTGTGGAGCTGTGGTGGCGAGAAGCAGAGACCAGGCAGGACAGGCCCTGGGAGCAGGCTTGGTGCCCCCTCTCTGGACACTAGGCAGAGCAGGGAGGGGACCCAAAGCAGAGGAGGCGCACGAGCCCAGAGAGGGGAGCAGCTGCCTCAGGGTCACCCAGCACAGGTGTCAGTCCGAGGGTTCTCTCCCCTGTTTGTGAGGCTAGCAGAAGGAGTTGGGGTGAGGCCTCGAGCCCGCTGGGACCCACCTGACCCCCAGTAGAAGACTTCGGTCCTGGCGAGGGCTTGGATTCTCAAGGCCCCACTCCCTCTTCCTGAGGAGGTCCAGGCATCTCCTGCACCCCGTCTAGATATGGGTCCTGTAGCCGAGCCCCGTTCTCAGGCTGGACCCAGGTGAGCCTGGCTCGAGCCCTCAGCCCCTGCCTTTGTCCCCAGATGCCCATTCAGGGCTGGCTCGATGTGACCCGTGTGTGAGGCACGTGCAGGGGGTGTTGCCTCATTCTCAGTCCTCAGCGCTGGGCATCCCTGGCAAGCTGCCCCAGGCCCCTGTTGTTAGCGCCCCCAAAGCCAGCTGCCGCGGGCTGTGGGTCAGGCCAGGCCAGGCCGAGCCCCAGAGGCCAAGATGGCTGGACTGGAAGGGTGGCCGTGGCCAGTGTGGGGCATGAGCCCGGCCACCTTGCCTCCCTGCCCACTGTGTCTGTATTGGTCCGTCTGTCCACCCCTGCCCCAGCGCTCCCTTCTCTCTGCCTCAGCTCTGGGCCCTGAGCAGGCTGGCCCTGGCACGCTTGGGCCCATCCTCTCTGCCAGCTGTGCTCAGATACCCCTGCTCCTCTGCAGCTGGACGTGTCGGCCTTGTCTGGCACAGCGGCCGCTCCGGTTGCCCCAGCCCCAGCACATGCTGGACGCCCCCTCCCACTGCTCAGGGGCTGGAGGGCCGGGCTGGGCGAGGCCTCCTTACCCGCGGTCTCTGGTCCCTGTCCGCCTGCAGCAGATGCACTCCAGGCCCACAACGCGGTCTTCCAAGAGCACGCGGCCCCCTCCTCGCCTGGCACAGCCCCCACTGCCCGAGGTTTCCGCCGGGCCAGCGAGATCAGCATCGCCAGCCAGGTGTCGGGCATGGCTGAGAGCTACACGGCGTCCAGCATTGCCCAGAGTGAGTGCAGCAGTGCCGGGGCCTGCCCTCCCCGTCACAGCAAGGGGGCTGTGCCTTGTCGCAGCCAGTCTCAATGGCGGCCACTGTGCCCGTCCCCCAGAGGACAGTTTGCAGCGTCTGGAGGCAACCGGGGTGGGCGCCCCTGGCATCTGGTGGGTGGAGACCAGTTGTGCTGCTCAACACCGAACGGTGCCCAGGACGGCCCCGTGGCGAAGAGTGATCCAGCCCCCGTGTCCATAGAGGACTCTGCAAGGAAGGAACGTTGAAAGGGGCGGCCCTGGGGCAGGGCATGGGGGGGGCAGGTGCAGGTGGTGGGAGATGGGTGGTGCTGTCTCAGCTGGGGGTGGGTGGGTCTGGGAGGAGGGGTCCTAACCCCAGGGGGGCAGGTGCTCCTTGAAGGAGAAAGCTGGGGGTTCCATTTCTGGAGAAGCTGCAGCGGTGGCCGAGGGGAGCCAGGGAGGCGAGGTCTCCTGTGCCAGCCCCTCCTGCCGCCGCAGGGGGCAGAGTCACCCACAGCCTCCTTCGCTCCTGCCCATCTCAGAAGCTTCTCAGCAGCTGGTAGCGGAGTCCGGGTCAGCCCCGCACACACTCCCCCGGGGCCAGCGGCCCCCTGCCACATGACTGGCTCCCAGGCTGCCTGTCAGAGCAGGGCTCCGGGGCTAAGGCCGGCGTGGGTGTCCTCCTGGCCCGCGGGGGCAGTGGTGGCCCCAGCAGGGCTGAGCCTGTGCACCGCTTAGCCACAGCCCCAGCGTCAGGTGCCCGTCCCTGCTTGCCCTCCCCCACTACTGCCCACCGCCCTGGGCCAGCAGGCGAGCCCCAGCCTGGGGAGGGCCCCCGCCTCCCCGACTTGGACATCAGAGGAGGGAGGTCCCGGGCGTCACAGCCCTCCATGCACACACGTCCGCCTTCTCTAACTGGGGTCACGCTCTGTTTCCAGGCACGCCTCACCCCCTGGGCCCTGCTGAGGCCTAGCGGGGAGCTGGCGGCTTGGTCTGGGAGCACCCAGACTTCCGGGGAGGAAGCAGGAGCAGCGGGGGGTGGGGGGGGGGCGGCTGGATGGAGGCCGGGTGAGGGCTGGGGGTTGCTGGTCAGGCAGGCTGCAGGGGGAGAGCAGGGCCACCCCGAGCCTAACCAGGTGCACCTCCTGCGTGCAGTCACCCAGGAGGCTTTTGCAAACATGGGCGGTCCCCGAGCCTGGAGGGGGAGCCGGCTTCACGCGCAGGCTGTGTAGACTGAAGGCCCTCACTAAACACCCTGCCTGCCAGGTGCTGAGGACAGCGGGCCTTGCCTTGGGGCCCAGGAATCGTGACTCCATCTCTGCAAAGCCTCGCACATCCTTGAGGCCTGCGGGGGCAGACAGGGGGTCCAGGAGAAGCCTGGAGAGGGCAGTGATAAGGCCCAAGGCGGGGGGTCGACAGGACCAGGGCCAGGGAGTCCTGCCTCCGGACTGGGCTTGTCCCCTCGCCCTGTATCTCCACATCCTCCCGGCTGAGCCACAGTCCCCCACCTCCCCCTCCTCGGGCGCCCTGGCTGCTTGCTGCTCCCGTCGCCGAGTGTGGGAGAAGGAGACTTGCTTTGGTTGCAGCCCTTCTCTCTGGTCAGAGGAGGGTCTTGCCTTTGGGCTGTGCCCGGCCTGAGGGGCCAGGTAAGCCCCTGGGGTCCAGCCCAGTCACAGCCCCTCCTCTTGGCAGTTGCGGCGAAGTGGTGGGGTCAGAAGCGGATCGACTACGCCCTGTACTGCCCCGACGCCCTGACGGCCTTCCCCACCGTGGCCCTGCCCCACCTCTTCCACGCCAGCTACTGGGAGTCCACGGATGTGGTCTCCTTCCTGCTGAGACAGGTACCCAGGGTCCCCCTGACGGGCACACCTGCACCTCTCAGGAGGCCCGACTGACACCGCTGCTGAGGTGGCCCCATTTCATAGATGAGGACGGTGGGGAGCCCCACTTTCTGGCCCCAGCAGACGCCACAGCCAGCAGGATGGAGGAAGCCGTGGGGATGTTGAGATGGGGTGAATGGATGTGCACCCTAACAGGCCAGAGAGCAGACTGCAGTGGGGTCAAATAGTGCCCCCCGCCAAGCCCTCCCATGGGTAGCGTGGCCCCTAGGGCCGCTGGCCTCTCCCCTCCAGAACAGGAAGCCCCAGGCTCGAGCCTGCCCCAGGGCCTCCCTCTGTCCCCTGCCAGGTCATGAGGCACGACAGCTCCAGCATCTTGGAACTGGACGGCAAGGAGGTCTCGGTGTTCACCCCGTCAAAGCCGAGGGAGAAGTGGCAGCGCAAGAGGACCCACGTGAAGCTGCGGGTGAGGGGTCCTCCGTGCCCAGGTCCCACAGCTGTCGTCCTATCGAATCCGCGCGAGAAGACCCCATCTTACAGATGAGGAAACTGAGTCACAGAGAAGTGTGCTGTCTTACTTAATCCTCACAGTCTGGGGTTGGAGCTGTTACCCCATTTACAGATGGGGACCAGCGCCAAGGCCACGTAGCTCAGTGGCTGAGCTGGGTCATCCGGCTTTGCGCCCGTACTCACGCCCCAGGCCCGTGGGAAGCTTGAGCTGAGCCCAGGAGGCCCCAGCCGCCCCTCCATCCCCAGCCCTGACCCAGCTTTGCTTCTCCTCCCCCCAGAACGTGACGGCCAATCACCGGATCAATGATGCGGTCGCCAACGAGGATGGCCCTCAGGTCCTGACAGGCCGCTTCATGTATGGGCCCCTGGACATGGTCACCCTGACCGGGGAGAAGGTAAAGACACAGGGAGCCCGCGGGAGCCCCCCACCTCGCCTCCCTCTGGCTGGGGGGTGGGAAGTGGGGGTGGGGAGGCCAAGGGCGCGGCCCAGCCATGACCAGCCTCCCGGCTCCAGGTGGACGTGCACATCATGATGCAGCCGCCCTCGGGTGAGTGGCTGTACCTGGACACGCTGGTGACCAACAGCAGCGGGCGCGTCTCCTACACCATCCCCGAGGCCCACCGCCTGGGCGTGGGCGTCTACCCCGTCAAGATGGTGGTCAGGTATGAGCTCCAAGGAGTGAGCAGGCCGGGTCAGCCTCGTCCGGGGCGGGAGGAAGGAGCCCTGGTGGGTTCTGATGAGCTGCCCCCTCCCAGGGGAGACCACACGTTTGCCGACAGCTACATCACCGTGCTGCCCAAGGGCACGGAGTTCGTGGTCTTCAGCATCGACGGCTCCTTCGCCGCCAGCGTGTCCATCATGGGCAGCGACCCCAAAGTGCGGGCCGGGGCCGTGGACGTGGTGCGGTGAGCGCTCCGAGCAGCAGCGGGTGGGCTCGGAGGCAGTCAGCTCCACGGCCAGACGGCGGAGGGCCCTGGGTGCCAGAGCTGGGACATGGGGCACGGACCCCGCAGCTGGGTCACACCTCCCAGCTGTAACCTCTTGCTGTTGATGCCTCAGTTCCCTTACCTGGGGAGCGGGGCTGCTTCTAACAAGACCAGTTACACCTGCTGCAGGGGGCGGGGGTGGGGGCCGCGAGCACCGCGCTGCTGTCAGTCCGGCTGCTGCTGCCATTGTCGGCCCCCCTGACCCGAGAAGTGCTCTTTAGTGGCCCCCGTGGGGACTGGCTGGGCGGCCCAGGAGGGAGAACGGTGCATCTGTGGGACACCCAGGCCTGCCCCCCGCCCCCAGGCACTGGCAGGACCTGGGCTACCTCATCATCTATGTGACGGGCCGGCCTGACATGCAGAAGCAGCGGGTGGTGGCATGGCTGGCCCAGCACAACTTCCCTCACGGCGTGGTGTCCTTCTGTGACGGCCTGGTGCACGACCCGCTGAGGCACAAGGCCAACTTCCTGAAGCTGCTCATCTCTGAGGTGGGTCCCGGCTAGAAGGGAGTGGGGTGGGGACGGGCGGAAGGGCCGAGCCCGCGCCCACGCCCGTCTGACCCACAGCTGCACCTGCGCGTGCACGCGGCCTACGGCTCCACCAAGGACGTGGCGGTCTACAGCTCCATCAGCCTGTCCCCCATGCAGATCTACATCGTGGGCCGGCCCACCAAGAAGCTGCAGCAGCAGTGCCAGGTGAGCAGACGCGTCATGGCTGGCTGGCGGGCGGGCGGGCGGGCAGCCCCGGGAGCCCCGCCCCCTGACAGCCGTGCTCCGCGTTGCCCTCCCTCCCCCGCAGTTCATCACCGATGGCTATGCGGCCCACCTGGCCCAGCTCAAGTATAACCACCGGGCGCGCCCGGCGCGCAACGCGGCCACCCGCATGGCGCTGCGCAAGGGCAGCTTCGGCCTGCCTGGCCAGGGCGACTTCCTGCGCTCCCGGAACCACCTGCTCCGCACCATCTCGGCCCAGCCCAGCGGGCCCGGCCACCGGCACGAGCGGACGCAGAGCCAGGCGGACGGCGAGCAGCGGGGACAACGTAGCATGAGCGTGGCAGCCGGCTGCTGGGGCCGCACCATGGCGGGCCGGCCCGAGCCGGGGACAGCTGCGGGCCCCAAGTAGGGCTCCGGGAGCAAGGCGCTGTGGTCTCCATGGTGCTAGGCCGGGGCGGCCCGCCCTGCCAGGAAGCCTGGCCTGGGCACGGACAGTCGGCTGGGGCCCAGCTTGTCCCAGGGCCTGGCAGAGGACACGGGGCCGTGCCACACACAGCCCTTCCAGCCCTGCCTCACGTGTTAGGGTCTGCGGGGTTCCAGCATATCGTGGAAGCTGGCAGGACGACCAGCCCGAGGATGACGGAGGGACCAGGACCCCCCCAGCGTGGACTGGCCGGGAAGGCACTCCCGGACGCTTGCCCTGCGTTGACCGCCCAGCATCCTGATGCCAGGCCTGGGCACCTCCCGTCCACTAGCTCGCCCCGACCCCCAAGTCCCCTCCCACTTGGTAGCAGCTCCAACGGGGGACAGCCTGCTTCTTGTTAACTCGAGTTACTCAACTGCTCGACCTCACTGGTTTTGCACTGAAGTTTGAGGGTGGAGACCCATCACCATCTCCTATGGCTACAGATCCGTTGATGTGCGTGAAAATTCAGCGTTTGCTGATCCAGGACCCGTCGCCACACAGAAGGCTCCAGGGCAGAGAATCCTTGTACAAGTAGGAGAGAAAGGCCATATGGTATTTTCTGCAGCTCCGCCTGGCCCATGGCAGCCCCGGACTCCCAACCCCTTCCAGCTGCCCCACCGGGAGCCCCATCCAGCCAAGGGCCTGGCGTCATCTCAGCCTCAGGCACAGCCCAGGCCGCCAGGCCGGTGGCTCCTGAGAAGCCTCGCCTCGGGCCGTGGGGCCGGGACCAGCCGGGCTTACTTCTTCCGCTCCTCGCCAGCCGTCAGCCAAGGCCCTGCGCCTCGGCCCCCCCTTCCACGTTTCTACACCTTTCTACTTCTCCAATCTGATTTCTATGAGGTTTTTTTAAATGAGCAATCCTTGGCTGCTTCCTTTTCTTAACTCTTTCAGTACCAAACGCAGCCCCTCCACATGAAAACGCCCAGCACTGTGACGGAGTCCAGCCTGGTTCTGGGTCCCAGGGCCCTGTCCCCTGCCCAGGCAGCGGGGCGTGGGCTCCCTGCCTCGCCTGACCCCCATTAATTCCACTGAATTTCTACTCTGGGGTGAGTGGGGCACACACTTAGGTTTTTTTTAACGCCAATTCCGTTTCGATGCCGAATCTAAGAAGCCACAACTCGCTTAGTTAGCTTCAGGGCAGGCAGCCACGACTTCATTTCCCACCTGGTATGGACCGCGCTGTCCTGCGCGCTGGGTCTGAGCGTCAGCCCTCCCTCCCCGGAACCGACGGCAATCTCAGCTGTGGCCTCAGCCCCGGCAGCCCCTCCGCTGCTGCTCTACCTGCTCTGAGACGGGGGAGCCTGCCAGGCCTCAGCCAGCCGTCCAGCGACCAGGCTCCTTCTATGCGAAGCTGCTGCCAACCTGGATACGGCCTCGGGGCCTCGTGGGCTGGGACGGGGAGGCGCGCAGACGGATGTTAACATTTTCCCGTGTGTAGATATGTACAGCCAAAGGGTCGTGTAAATGTTCTGCAAAAGTGGGTCTGTACAGAGTGAAAGCTATTTATTTTGTGCAGTGAAAAATGTCTGGAGGGATGGGACCGTCAGGGTTTATTCATATTTAAGACGTAGCTTTTTGTTGTTGTTTCAGGCATTATGTATAAAGCGACGATTATTTTATGGACCAAGTTTTAATGTAACTGTTGCAGTGAAAGTGCAATATCTAACCCCTTGCTCCCAGCGGGAATCGCTTGGCCCAACAATCACAGCCCCGACGAGGGCCCCCCATGGCCAGTGCCGCCTCCTGTCGGTCCCACCTCACCCCATCTCGCCTGTCGCCCGGTGAGCAGCCATCCACAGGAGCACCTGGAAGAGTCTCAGCCCGCCTGCAATAAAGGCCGGGAGGCCGCCTGGCCCCAGGAGGCTGGGTGGGCAGTGGGCTCGGCCTCTCCCAGCGGGCAGCTCCCCCACGGCTCCGAGCTCCCCGCCTGCCTGCCCAGCCGCCAGCCATGCCAAGGACAACAGCAATAGTCCCCGGGCCTCTCCCAGCGGCCCTCAGCCATAGATGGTGAGGTGGGCAGCCCAGCCACCCTGGTGACGTCTGTCTTCTCTACCCAGGTCTGCTTCCTGGCCTACCTGAAGATTCCTTTCGGCACATTATCCTCTTAAGGAAGCACCAGTTTTTTTCAGAAACTAAGAGAGGGAGGACAGAGTCCTTTAAAAATACCAAAAATGTTTACAGCATCGGGTGCTGAGCTGCAGGGCTCAGGCCCGACCAGTCGTAACCAAAGGGTGAAGCAGGCCTTGCTGACTGCCACCCCACCCCAGGCCTGTTAGAGTAGAAGCCTTAGTCCCACTCCCACCCCCAAGCCCCCAGGACTGAGCCTCAGCCCGCCCCCCCCCCCCAGATCCCCCCACCTGCCTTCTCTTTGATTTCTAAAGAGGGATTCAGCAGAGACCCCACCCCCCCTTCCTAGCTCAGTCTGAGCTGCCTGCCCGCCCACCCGCCACGTCACAGTCTTCACGTCTCAGCCCCCTGTCTGTCTGTCTGGACCGAATGTGAGTGGTGTCCTGACTTGCCCCCGCCCGCCCTTGCTGTCCCTGCTCCATCAGGCCTGAGTGTGCTCTGTGTACTGTGTCGTCGTCTGTTACACCAATTAAAGAAGCAGGAAGGCTTCCTTCTGGGTCTCAGTACTGCGCCGGCAACCAGAGCCCTGGGGCCGGGGGTGGGGGGTGCGGGGGCCGGGGTGGGGGCCCAGCCTGTCCTGTGCGGGGAGAGGCTGTCCTTCCCAGTACGCAGTGTCAGCTACGCTCACAGTAATACCAGTACACACTCACGTGGGTCTTCCCTATGCTGGGCCCCTTCCAGCCCTTTCCCAGGCGTGAACTCAGTGGTCCTCATAGCAACCCAGTCAGGGAGGTGGGTACTGTCAGCCTCTGCTTCACAGAGGACACAGCCAGTAAGCTGGGCCAGGATTCCTCCCGGGCCACCAGAATTCTGAACTGCGTCGTCTGTGGCACAAGCAGCGAGGGCAGCAGCCTCCCTCCAAGCCTGAGGAAATCCAGTGTAAGAGCCAAGGGTCTGGGATGCAGCTGGAGGTAGAGCCCTGGGTCTGGTCCAGACAGGACCTCATCTGAGGGTGAGGAGGGCAAGGGTGGCTGACGTGGCCTGTCCTTTCCCCCAAAGCTCCTGGAGTCCTTATTTTTGCCCTGGAAGTAGGGCTGCACTCTTCTCCCCTCCCCTCCTCAGCACAAAAAAAAACAGCACAGAAAAAGTCTCCAACCAGGGTACGTTTAATATCTGGGAAGCTGCACTCTTTCAGGAGTTAGGGGAGCCAGTTAGGCCAGTGACCCTGCCCTCCACCCCCTGCATGTGACAGGAGGCTGGGCCAGAGGCCGGTCTGCAGGAGAGAGACAAGCAGCATCCATCGGGCTCCCTGCTACCCACCCTGAGGCCAGCCTTCAGGCTGTGCCACCAACACTGCGTGCAGGCCTTGGCCAGTGGGGCCCTCAGGGCAGCAGCCCTGCTCGCATCTGGAAGGCCAGACCATCCCCTCGGGTGGCTTGCTGGGGAAGAAAGCACACAGGAGGGGACACATCAGAAGCAGAGCTGGGGGTGGGCCTGGGCAAGGGGGCGACACCCACCTTGTTGATCTCTCTGTGTCGTTCCTTGGTTACGATTTCCTCTAAGACCTCACCGTCTCCCTTAATGAGCCTAGAGGAGGGGAGGGAGGCTGAGCCTCTAACTTAGAGGCCAGAGCAACAGAACCAGAAGCATCCAGCAGACGGGTGCCAGGCCTCAGGCCCCCACCATCTCGAGTAGGCGGAGCCTGGCCACTCCCACCCCTCCCTCCCACCCTTGGGACAAGGATGAGGGCGGCCCGGTGGGCTCTGCCATCGGCCCAGCCAACAGCGGCTCTTTGAAGACCCCCGCCCAAGGCCCTTCTAGCCCCTGCAGTCGCCTGCTCTGAGGAATGGGCAGCAGTGGCCTGAGAAGTCCCATCAACGAGTGACTCCTTTTTCTCCCTCATCCTCGGTCCTCTTAGAGCAGCAGAAGCTGCCACCACCTCTCCTCCTGAGTGCTGGTCTGGGACCAGGGCGCCCAGGTGCAGCCGTGGGGCCTGGCTTCCCACCTGGTGCGTCCTGTCTCCGGGTCCACCACCTTGCGGATGACGCTCTGCCGGGCATCCCACTCCTCCTTGGTCATGGGCTTCATGGCCTGGATGCGGGACTTCTGCTCGTCCGTCAGGACTGGAAGGTAAATGGCAGGGAGGTGGCGGGGGGCGGGGCTCAGGAATGGGGGCTCAGGGAGGGGACCCTCCCTGCCTTGCACACCAGGCAGCACTGTACCTGGGCCGTCCTCGTCCTCCTCGGCTGCTCTGTGCCACTGGTCCAGCGAGGGTCCGGGCAGAGCCTCGATCTGCTGCACCTTGGCCTTATCCTTGTCTCTCTTCTTCAGCTTCTTCTTCCTTTTCTTCTTTTTCTTCCTCTTCTTGTCCTTGTGCTTCCCCCGCTTCTTCCGGCCATCGCTGGAGGAAGAGCAGCTGGAAGAACTGGAAGGAGAGGAGGAGGGGCTGGATCGTGGTCTCCTCCGGGCCTTGTGTTTGCTTCTCTCTGTGACGCAGGGAGAAGGTGAGGCTGGAAGGCCAGGAGGCGAAGAAGTAAACCTTCGTCCCCTTGCTCTGGCCTGTAGCAGGCTTAGGCTGATTACAGAGGGGTGAGACCCTCCTGGCAGGGCTTTCTAGAGGAGGGCTCTGCACCCTGTGGAGAGGCACTTTCTGGGCTCCGCAGTCACTGCCCAGGAGCAGGGCGGCCAGCCTCCGTATCTCAAACCCAGCTGCACCAAAAACATGATTAAGTGCTCCCTTCACTCCGTACTCAATGGGCTGGCCCAGCCCCTGGATTCTGAGCGTCTTTCGATCCAGATCTACACTCCGTGTGCCTCTGAATAGCGCTCACCGCGATTTCCCCACAGCCAGTCCGGAGAAGCCCGCCCAGCTGCCTGCAACTTCCTCCATGAAGTTCCCTCACCCCTTTCCCATTCCCTCTGGTTCTCACCCTCCGCCCCGGAGGAGGTGGTGCTGGCCTTGCGGCTTCGGGATCTAGAAGCCGAGCAGCTTCTCGGGGCGTCCTTACTGCTCTTCTTTCTTTTCTTTTCCGACCCTCGCCCCCGGGACCGGCTGCGACTCCTCGAGCGCTTGCGAGAGCCGACGTGAGCCATAGCGCCGCGGGCTGGAGACGGGGAGACGCGCTTAAACTGGGGATTGATCACAGGGCCGGCCCACAAACTGGGTTCCGAGGGCGGCTCTACTCGGGACCTGGTCACCACCCGGGGCAGGGATATTGAGGGGATCCGTGCAACCGCACGATCCTCAGCCACCCCCACCCCTGGGTACCCCGGGTTCTCCGCGGACTCCCGGATCCTCCGCTGCGGCCCCTTTAAGGGCCCGCCCCCGCCCGGACGCTCCACGCCTGCGCACGCGGCTCAGGCGCCTCTAGAAACGGCCACGATCCTCAGCTGCCAGGTGCGTTCTTCATTCCTTCCCGCGCGCTCGTACCCTCCACCCCGCGCCCTCCGCGGCCTCGCCGCCTGAAAGAAAGTCCCCGCGGCTGCTCCGCTTCCTCCTCAACTGCCCATCCGGCCGGACCGCCAACCCCGCACCACGCCTTCGCGTGAGGAAGCGGCGGCTGGGCGACTTCCGGCCCGGGACGGTGCTCTGGAAGGCCGTCCGACCGCGAAGCAAGGCGCTGCTGCCTTTAGTTCTGAGGCCCCAGGTTCCGTCTCTGGGACAGCCCAAGAAACTGAGTCTGACGCACTGACCTCCCGGAGAGGCGAGCTGGGGCTCCAGGCGGAGCTCCCAGACGAGAGGCCTGCTCTCCAGCCTGGCGCCAGTCCCGGAGCCCACGGGTCCTTTGCCGCAGCTATGCCCTCTCCCATCACTGTCCTTTCGCCGCGCCCGCAGCATCCCTTGTCTCCGTGATGCCCCAGGGAAGAAGGCGACTGCGCGCCGCTTTCCTCTCTGGATTGTCTGCGAACGTGTCCACTGCGACGGGCCGTAAGCTCCAGAGCCTTGGTCTTTACACCGTCTCCACCCAGTAATACAGAGGTCGCAAACTCAAATGTCCATAAGGACCAGAGAGGGCATGACAATGAATGACGGAAAGACCCCTGTGAGAAAGTGCACCGCAGGCCCGTCTAGACTGGGGGCAGCTGAGTCCGCTTCTGCTGATTACTGCAGTGTCGATTGGGGCCCGGTGTTTCCAGATCTTCCCACCTTCCCACGGAAGCCAGAACTCAAGCTTTCAACATGGAAAACCCTCCCAAACACAGCATAGCTGCATGCCTCATCCAATCCTGGGGCCGCCAAGTTGCAAACTCTTCAATAGTAACGACAGCAGCAAACTCACAGGTCTGTTAAAAATCACTGTATAGGGCTTCCCTGGTGGTGCAGTGGTTGAGAGTCCGCCTGCCCATGCAGGGGACACGGGTTCGTACCCTGGTCCAGGAAGATCCCACATGCCGCGGAGCGGCTGGGCCCGCTGAGCCTGCGCGTCCGGAGCCTGTGCTCCGCAACGGGAGAGGCCACAGCAGCGAGAGGCCCGCGTACCTCAAAAAAAAAAAAAAAGGCACAAAATGACTGTATAAACGGGAAGTCACTTGATCTCCACAACACCTCTAGGACACGAGTACTTTCCAGAGGAGGAAACAAAGGCGTGGAGAATCATGTGGCTTACCCACAGTCACAGCTGGAAGCGGCCGAATCAGAATTCAAACCCGAGATCTGGCTCCAAGTCCTTGCTTTTAATCCCTCTGCAGTAACCCCTCCACACGGTCCAGAAGATGCTGTTGGCAGCCCATCTAAATCCCCTTTAGTGATGGGGCGCTCACTCCCAGGGTGGTGTCTGCTGCTGACACCTCACACCTGTACTCTTTTTTTTTTTTTTTTGCGGTGGGCCTCTCACTGTTGTGGCCTCTCCCGTTGGCGGAGCACAGGCTCCGGACGCACAGGGTCCGTGGCCATGGCTCACAGGCCCAGCCGCTCCGCGGCATGTGGGATCCTCCCGGACCGGGGCACGAACCCATGTCCCCTGCATCGGCAGGCGGACTCCCAACCACTGCGCCACCAGAGAAGCCCTGTACTCTTTTTTTTAACATTTATTTTTTATTTTATGTATTTATTTTTGGCTGCATCGGGTCTTAGTTGCGGCACGTGGGCCCTTTGCTGTGGCGCACGGACTCTCTAGTTGAGGTGCGCGGGCTCAGTAGTTGCTGTGCACGGGCTTAGTTGCCCCGCGGCATGTGGGATCTTAGTTCCCTGACCAGGGATTGAACCCACGTCCCCTGCATTGGAAGGCAGATTCTTAACCACTGGACCACCAGGGAAGTCCCTCACACCTGTACTCTTCTCTTGAAGATTCCCTGGGCCGCTGGGAATCACCTTGCCCTGGAGATGGATGTCTGGGAAGTTACTCACCCCCTCCCTACCCCAAAACACCCTATAGCTAATATCTGTTGTGGAAGGCAAACTGGTATGATTCATGCTCCAGAGAGAGCCCCGTGTGATGGGGCTGAGGCTGGATGCCATTTCAAACCATCTTGGCCCAGTTCCTTCCTGCTCTGTCCTGCTCCCTCTTCTCCCAAGAGTATCTCCTCCTTAAACCACCTGCACAGGAATCCTTGTCTCAGGCTCTGGTTCTAACAAACCCGACCTAAGCCAACGTGTCTGCTCAAAGAATGACCCAGAAGCTCGTGTGTCCTTTTGAACCAAGACGTGCTGAGGGCTGCAGGGTGTTTATTTCCGCCCCTCACCCCACCACACTGGCCCCAGCCAGGCTCAAGTCAGTGCACACACGTCCACCGTGGCGGGCTCCTCGCGGGTGAAGCCGTCGCCGAAGCCCTCATCATCCACCAGGTCGGGCTCGCGGCAGCACATGGGGCAGAGGCGGTTGCGTACAGCAGAGGCGCGGAGCCAGACGACCAGGTTCCAACGCTCACCAGTGCCCAGGGGCCGGGCCCCGTGCAGCTGGCCCCCACGGTGCAGGATGCCCTGGCCCACCACGTGCTCTACCTCCAGGGGGTTGGCCAGGGCCGAAGGCGCCTGTGGACAGCGGGGCTTAGGCCTGGGCACTCTCAGTGGCCCCAGCCCTGCCCCACGGGTCACACACACTAACCTGGAAGAGGTCCCCAAAGTAGAGAGCACCCCCCGTGAAGGCCTTGCCCAGGGCCACGTTGAGGGTGAGCTCGGCGTTATCGTAGTGGCAGCCCAGCTCGCGATCCTGGCCTGGCGCGTATTTGACCACAAAGGCGCGGTGGGTGTCCAGCCAGCCCCTGTACTCTGGGTACAGCAGGGCCATCAGCGGCTGCAGGAAGCGCTCCCTCAGTGGCGTCACCAGTGGCTCATCCAGGCCCAGCTCGTGTAGCAGCACCTGGGAGGGGGATCCCGGGGTCAGCGGGGAAACTGGTAGGGCCTCACCCTGGGTCCCTGGGGGAGTCCCTTACTAAAGACACTGTTAAGTGCTTTGCAGACATCGACGTGCTTAACTTCATAAAAATCCTGCTGTGATCTCATTTTACAGATGGGGAAACCGAGGCTTGGAGAACGTCTGCAGCGCTGGGGATGCGTCTCACCAGACAATGTCCCCACCTCCTCGGGCCCACCGGGTGGAGCCTCACCCACCCCATAGTTGTTCATGGTGTTGGGTCTTCCCTTGGGCATGTCTGACTGCTCGAAGTGGTCCAGCTCCTCCAGCAGGGCCTGGCAGAAGGACGCTGTGAACACCGGCAGCCGGTAGATACGCTTCTCCTCTGTGGAGGGAGGGACAGTCGGTTGGCCGGGAGCTCCGGTGTGGGTTTCAATCTACCCATAAATTTTCACTTCCCCCAGCCTCAGTTTCCTCATCTGTACAATGGGGATGACGTGAGTACTCACCTCTCAGGGCTCCTGTGATGATTAATGACATAACGTGCGGCAGGGGAGCCCTATTCTTGGGCCCCCCACTCATCCCTGAAGCCTCACCCTGCCCTGAGGTCTAACCTCCAAATTCAGATGTGCACCCCATCTGGCGAGCCCTCTCCCACAGTTCCAAGTCCTGGCAGGTTCAAGAAACCTCATTCTTGCCCACTTCTTCAGGTCTTGGGATAGGAACGGCTCCCTACCCCCAACCCCACCCCCGTTGCTAGCCCTGGGGCGGGGCCCTCCCCATCCCTTGCTGATTCCTTAGCCCACACTTGTCTTAACTGTCCCTTTGTTAACCTCTTCAGTCACCCCTATTTGAGCGTGTCTGATGCAAGGCACTGAATAACTGTTGGATAAGTGAGTGAGTGGATACAGATGCCCTGTTCCTGATGGGTCTGTCCCGCCAGCCCTTCTCAGTCCTGCTGGTTTGATTTTTGGAGGCAGATATGGTAGGTGGAGGGACCTCAGTCTCCCACCCCAAGTGCTGCAAGGTGATGGGCCAAGACCTCACCCGAAACTGTCTCCAGCCGCTGGAGAAGGCCCTGGAGGTCTGCACCTGGCGATGTGCTGTACTCAGCTGCGGCCAGAAACTCGGGGGCCAGAGCCACATCCTGGGGGCAGAGCACACAAGCCGTGGGGCAGACAGCCCTCAGGCCCGGATGCCTCCGTCTCCTTCCAGTAACCTGCCCCCTGCCAGGTACCTGCAGTGAGCTGTAGACATCGGGCCGCGCTGGGTGGTAGGAGCTCGCAATGAGGGCTTTCCTGGCGGCCGACTCCTGCCCCAGCCGCTGCCGCCGCTCCACCTCCTTCTCAAGCTGGGGTTACACAGGGCCTGGGTATGAGGTTGGGGCCTCCCATCCCCCCCCCCCGAGGCCACTGTGCAGATGAGGAAACTGAGGCTCAGGAAGCCCAGGGCATGACCAGGGCTGGGAGCAAGGTCTCCCTGTGCTCCTGACTCTGCCAGGGTAAATGGCAGGTGCTAAGCTGTTAGCTGAAGGGGCATCCTTCCAGAAGGGGGCCCATCCCACTCAGGGCTGCACCAGCCTGAGCCTGGCTGGGATGAGACCCCTCGCTGCTCCTCAACCAGCTGGGCCCACTCAAGGAGGGGAAACAGAGTCCCGGTCAAAGCTTGTGTTCCAGAGGCTGCAGCGGGCTGTCCTGGGAAGCTTCCCGACACTTAACCCCCGGGTGGGAGACAAGCAGCAGCCACAGAAGTGGCGTGGGGGAGGGTTGAAGAGCCAGGAGCCAGGCGGCCCTGGGTGGGACCTCCACTCCACCTGCTGTGAAACCTTGGGCAAGTGACTCCTCCCCAGAGCCCGAGTATCTCAAGAGGGCAGGAGGCAGACAACTTGGCGTTGCTCCTGCTTTCTCTTTTTCTGCTGCCAGGACCCAGATGCTGTGGTGAGTGAGGACGGGAAGGGGGAAAGGGGAGGTCTAAGGATCTGACACTGGCAGGCCTGAGGCTGGGAGACTCCTCAAACTGCTGATGCAAATCTAAAGAGGAAAGGCCAGGCTGGGTGCGGAGGGAGCAATCGAGGGCGGGCGGGGAGTTGTTACCTCTCCCAACAGCTGCTGGAAGTCCTTGGGGCTGACACAGCCTCGGCTGCGCAGGATCTGGGAGCAGAAAGGCCAGTGAGTGCGACGGTGTGACCTTGGGACGTTTAAGTCACTTAAACGTCTCTGCGCCTCAGTTTCTCCTTGAAATGGAGATGATCCGACCTCACAGGATCATTGTAAGGATGGAATGCGATAAGCACGTAGAGCACAGAGCAGGGTTCCCAGCTGCTCTTGGTGATAACACTGACAGAGTACTCTGAGCCAGGCCCTGCCCTGAGCATTTTGCATGTACGTTCATTCATTCATTCCTCACAATCTCACTAAAGATACCATTATCCCCATTTAAGGTTGAAAACAATGAGGTATCTAAAGGTTAGGTCATTCTTGTCGTCAGGTCTGAGCACACCAAAGGCAAAGCAAACGACCCCTCCCCGCCCATTTCCCCGCAGAGCCAATAGAGGCCACTCACGGGGCCGTAGTCCTGGCGCAGCTGCTGCTCGCTCCGGAAGCGCACGTGCAGGCCGTAGCGCGCCACGTACAAGTTCTCGGAGCAGAAGCAGGCGCAGCGGCAGAAGCGCCGCGGAGCCGCCGCGGTCCCCATGGTGAGGTGCCGCGCGCGGGCCCGCCGGCTTCCGTAGGGGCACTTCCGGATACGCCCCCAGCCGAGGCGGTCTGGAGCCAGCGGCCAAGGGTCCGTTTTAAATTCCCAAGTGCGGAAAAGAACGAAGACTCCGCCCCAGAAAACGGACTGCGGTGCTGGAAGATGCTCCCGGCCGGGTTGGGGCTGGCAGCCTCCGCTGGGAGCACGCGACCTTCTCGTTCCGCTTCAGAGTTTCTCCATCCACGAGGCGGGAATTAATCGTCGACTTTACAGATAGGTGAACTGAGTCACACCTTCACAGGACGTGGAGAAGTAGGGACTCGGAATCTCAAGACCCTCTGCTTAAATGCTGCCTCCCTTTTCTGCTCGGAGGTTTTGAAGAACCAGCGAACGCCTCGAGGACAGAGCTCTAGGGTCTGACCTCGTTCCCTCCAACTGCTCTCCAGTTTTGTGCGTCTGAGCTTGGGTTTAGCATTTATCCCGGGTCCTTGCCGGGCGCTCCCGTTGCTAACGCCACAGTCTCTGGGTTCGCCGCGGATCGCCCCAGTGAGTGTCCCCACGAAAACGCTCAGTCCGGTGAGACTTCCGGTGGTGCTCCCGACGGATTCAGGTGTGAATAGGGCGTGGTCGGTCGGCGGCCGCACCCAGCGCAACCAGGTTCAAGTTCTGTACAGCCGCAGTGTGAGCTGAGTATGTTTCTGTCTTACAGAGCGTGCCCTCCATCCTCGGGGAGACCCATCACAGCACACGCAAGCCATACCTTGGGAACCCCGTCATGGTCCGCCATGCATCCCCAAGACCCCGGTCTGCAAAGCCCCGAGAAGCAGCTTGGATGTCAATCCTATTGAGCTGGCAGAACTAAGGCGTGCAGCTGGGGAGGAAGTCTTGACCCCTGGAAATGACCCCTGTCCCCTGCCTTAGAGTTACCTCCATGGCTCAGCGTGATGCAGGGATGGGGGTGGGGAGGAAGACTCTGGGGCTTTAAGACTCTGGCCCTTACCCTAGAGCAACAGGTGACTGCAGATGACAGCTGTTGACCGAGGCTCCTCTCTACTGGACCTGAGCTAACACATCTACCACCCACCTTATCTCCTTTCATCCTTACAGCAAACCTTTGAGCTAGGTACTGTTATATCACCGTGTTACAGACGGGGGAACCTGAGGCCCAGAGAGGTGCAGTGACTTGCCCCCTGTCACTCTCCAGTAAGGGACACTTACGGGGTTTGAACCCAACAGTCTGCTGTCTGAGTTCCCTATTCACCACAATAGGAATACTCTGAGTGGTGGGATTTTGAGGGATGTTGACTTTTCTCTTTGGGCTTGTTGGCATTTCCTTCCTTCCTTCCTCCCTCCCTCCCTCCCTCCCTCCCTCCCTTCCTCTCTTCCTCTCTCTGTCTCTTTCTTTCTTCTTTATATATATATATATATATATATTTTTTTTTTTTTTTTTGGTCGCACCGTGTGGCTTGCGGGATCTTTGTTCCCCAACCAGGGATCTGCAGTGGAAGCACCGAGACCTAACCACTGGACCGCCAGGGAATTCCCTTGTTGGCATTTTCTTGATAACTCTGCTTTCCTTTCCCCATGTGTAGACACAGGTTCATGCTTACACACTCACATCCACAGTCACACACACACTCAAACACAGCCTTACATGCTCACACATGCTAACACACGTGCTCACACCCTCACACATAGCATCAACACACACCCTCGCTTGAACACACACAACATTCCACATGCGGTCGCAGTCGCACACTCCCATTCATACACCCAGTATCTCACACACATGCAACCCTCACAAAAGTACTCACCCGCACTCACGTCACACACACACACACACAGGCAACACAGCCCCTGTTCCTGTCTTCTTCAGGGCTCCACGGCCCACCCCTTGCTCCTGCTGAAGCCCCAGGACCCCAGAAGGAAGATGGGAAACCTCCAGGCCCTGTAGTGCAGTGCCAGGCCATCCTCCCAGCTGTCTCCATCAGCACATTCGGGGGACCAAGGCTTGAGCCAGCGAAGTCTCCCCTCCAGCACCTTGAGGGGCCGGAAGAGGGCCCCAGCTCTCTGGACAGAGCCTGCACAACAGCCTGATTGGTTTTCACACTGGCTGGGCAGGGGCAGCGAGACCCTCCTGTCTGGGAGTGTGGAAGGAGTGCGTGTGAGTGTGTGGAAGTGTGTTTTGAGTGACGGACAAGATCCCTGCCTTCTGAAGCTTTCAGTCGAGTGGGGGAGACAGGAACAAGCAAGGAGACCAATACAAGATCAGGTTATTCCCGTTCAGTTGTAAGTGCTGAGAAGGCACTAGGCTGATGAGACGGCGAGTGCCTGGAGGCGGCTGCTTCGGACACGGTGGCCAGGGAAGGCCTCCTGAAGAGTGACATTTCAGCTGAGCTCTAACTGCTGCAGCAAGATCTGCAGGAAAGGGTTCTAGACAGGGAGACTGAAGGGGCAAAGGCCCTGCAGTGGGCTGAGCTTGGCATGCTTGGAGAACAGCGAAAAGCGTACAAGAGGGCAAGTCATAGGGAAGGAGGCCAGGTGGTATTGAGACCAAATCATTGGGCTTAGTAGGCCACTGGGAACATTTTGGATTTTACTCTGTTTGCAAAGGGAAGCTGTTTAGTCCTCACAACAAACCCTATACGGTAGGAACTATCCCCATTTTACAGATGTGGAAAACAAGGTTCACATGGCTTGAATGACCCACCAAGGTCACACAGCTCATACATGGTGGAGTCTGGAATGGAACCCAAGTCTGATTCTGCTGGGTTGTTCCTAAAGGCGCAGCCAGGTCTCTCAGTGCCCCCTCCCCTCCTCAGGTGTGAAATCCAGGTCACTGGGCCGCGGAGATCCTGGGGCCTAGCCCAAGCCTCCTGAAGCTACCAGGCTTCCCCAGGGAGGAGAATGACGGTTGAGGACCTGCTTCCCCCCTCAAGCACCCAGCTCCCCAGCCCAGAGCTGTGTGGCCTGAGAAGGTGATTAAAGTTTTACAGCCATCTTGATTGCCCAGCGATAGTGAAGGGCCCTGCTCTCCAGGAAAGGATCCATTTCCCCAGCTCTACGTTCATCCCACTCCTAAGGGCCTTCCTTCCCCAGGAGGCCCAGGGGAGACCAGCTCCCAGGCAGCCACCACGCAGGCTGGACCCCAGCAGCTTCCCCCGCAACACACACACGTGCACACCCCGGCTCCCTGGCTAGTGTTCTCCTTTTACGGTAGTTTTTGCAAGATAACCATTTCCTGCTCTTCAGTTTAGACTGGCCCTCCCCATGCCCCATTTCTTCCTTGGAAACAGAGTCCCAGCCCCACCCTGCCCCAGCCTGCGCCTGGTCACCAAAGGGAACAGCAGCCAGAATATTAGTAGTAAGCACCGAATCAGTATGCCCGTTGCCAGCACTGACGTCCTTTTGTTGACCTTGTGAGGTATCATTATCCCTATTTTACGGATGAGGAAACAGAGGCTCAGTGAAGTACAGGGGCCTGTCTAGGGTCATAAACCTTGTGAGTGCAGAACCAGAATTAGAACACCCATCCTTTGGATTCCAGAGTGATGTGTATGTGTGTGTGTGTGTACGTGTATGTATATGTATATATGTATGGTATGTACGTGTATATATATGTATACATGTGTCTATACATATTCTTTTGAATTGACAGCACAAATGGGCACAAATCATAAGTGTACAGTTTGGTGAATTTTCACAAACTAGACAGCACCCAGATCCCAAAACAGAACATCCCAGCCCTGCAGAAGCCCCCATCCGTGTCCCTCCCCATCAGTCACTAGCCACCTCCTGAGGGTAGACACTATTCTGACTTCTAAGAGCAAAGATCAGTCTTGCCTGTTCTTGAATTTGATACAAATAAAATCATATGAAAAAAATAATAAAAAAATAAAATCATGTATTATTTTGTATACCACTTCTTTCACTCAGCATTATGTTCTTTTTTTTTAATTGAAGTATAGTTGATTTACAATGTGTCAGCTTTTGGTGTTCAGTTATACGTACATATATAATATACATTCTTTTTCATTTGTATGTATGATTTTTCATACTTTTTTCTTTATGGTTTATTACAGGATATTGAATCTAGTTCCCTTGTTTATCTCTTTTATATATAGTAGTTTGTATCTGCTAATCCCAAATTCCTAATTTATCCTCCCCAAGCCCCAGCATTATGTTCTCTTTTTTTAAATTAATTAATTTATTTATTGGCTGTGTTGGGTCTTCGTTGCTACACGTGGGCTTTCTCTAGTTGCGGCGAGTGGGGGCTACTCTTCATTGAGGTGCGCAGGCTTCTCATTGGGGTGGCTTCTCTTGTTGTGGAGCACGGGCTCTACGTGCGCAGGCTTCAATAGTTGTGTCAGGCGGGCTCTGCGGCATGTGGGATCTTCCTGGACCAGGGCTCGAACCTATGTCCCGTGCACTGGCAGGCGGATTCTTAACCACTGCGCCATCAGGGAAGCCCAGCGTTATGTTCTTAAGATTCATCTGTGTCATTATGTATAGCAGTGGCTCGTCCCTTTTCATGGCTGCATGGTATTCCACCTGGTGACCATGCCACCATTCACTGAGTCATTCTACAGTTGATGGACATTTGCATTGTTTCTGGTTTGGTGATGTCATGAATGAAGCTGCTATGAACAATTTTTATTGTGGTTAAAACATACATAACATGAAATTGGCCATTTAACCAATTTTTTAATAGACTTTATTCTTTAGAACAGTTTTAGGTTCATAGCAAAATGGAGAGGAAAGTACAGAGATTTACCACGTGCTCCCTGCCCCCCTCCCACACAGAGCCTCCCCCACTACAAACATCCCACACCAGATGGTACATTTGTTACAATCGAGTGTCCCATTGATGCATCATTATCACCCAAAGTGCATAGTTCACGTTAGGGTTCACTCTTGGAGTTGTATATTCTATGGTTTTTGACAATGTTTAGGGCCATATATCTACCATTACGGTATCATACAGAATAGTTTCACTGCCCTGAAAATCCTCTCCTCTCTGCCTGTTCATCCCCCCATCCTCCCTTAACCCCTGGCAACCACTGATCCTTTTACCATCTGCATAGTTTTATCTTTTCCAGAATATGATACAGTTGGAATCATACAGTGTGTAGCCTTTTCCGATTGGCTTCTCTCCCTCAGTAATATGCATTTATGTTTCTTCCATGTCTTTTTTATGGCTTGGTAATTCATTTAGTCTTAGCACTGAGTAATATTCCATTGTCTGAATTACCATTTTATCCATTCACCTACTGAAGGACATCTTGGTTGCTTCCAAGTTTTGGCAATTATGAATGAGGCTGCTATAGACATCTATGTGCAGGTTTTTGTGTGGCCATAAGTTTTCAACTCGTTTGGGTAAATACAAAGGAGCATGATTGCTGGATCATATGGTAGAAGTATGTTTAGTTTCATAAGAAGCCGCCAAACTGTCTTCCAAAGTAACTGTGCTGTTTTGCGTTCCCACCAGCAGTGAAAGAGAGTTCCTGTTTCCCCACATCTTCGTCAGCATTTGGCGTTGTCAGTGTTTTGGATTTTGGCCATTCTATTAGGTATGTAATAGTACCTTATTGTTGTTTTAATTTGCAATTTTCTAATGACAAATTACGTTGAGCATCTTTTCACGTTTATTTTTCATCTGTATATTTCATTTGGTGAGGTGTCCAGGTCTTTTCCCTCTTTTTAAATCAGGTTATTTGCTTTCTTATTGTTGGGCTTTAAGAGTTCTTTGTATATTTTGGATAACAGTCATTTATCAGATATATTTTCTCCCAGTCTGTGGCTTATCTTCTCATTCCCTTGACAATATCTTTCACAGAGTGGAAGTTTTTAACTTTAATGAAGTCTAGCTTATCAATTCTTTCTTTCATGGATCATGCCTTTAGTATTACATCTAAAAAATCATCTCCATGCCCAAGAAAATCTAGATTGTCTCCTAGGTTATCGTGTAGGAGTTTTATAGTTTTGTGTTTTACATTTAGGTCTATGATCCATCTTGAGTTAACTTTTGTGAAAGGTGTAAGGTCTGTGTCAATATATATATGTATTTTTTGCACGTGTATGTCCAGTCGTTTCAGCACCATTTGTTGCAAAGCACCATTTGTCTTTTCTCCACTGTATTGCCTTTACTCCTTTGTCGGAGATCAGTTGCCTATATTTATATGGTTCTATTTCTGGGCTCTCTATTCTGTCCCATTGATCTATTTGTTCTTTTGTCAACACCACACTGTCCTGATTACTGCAGCTTTATATAGTACGTCTTGAAGTCGGGTAGTGTCAGTACACCAAATTTGTTTTGCTCCGTCAATATTGTTTTGGCTATTTTCACACAGCAAAAATGACAGAGCCTGGGGCTTCCCTGGTGGCGCAGTGGTTAAGAGTCCGCCTGCCGATGCAGGGGATACGGGTTCGTGCCCCGGTCCAGGAAGATCCCACATGCCGCGGAGCGGCTAGGCCCGTAAGCCACGGCCACTGAGCCTGCGCGTCTGGAGCCTGTGCTCCGCAACGGGAGAGGCCACAACAGTGAGAGGCCCGCGTACCGCAAAAAAAAAAAAAAAAAAAAAAAGACAGAGCCTGGATTTGGCCCCAGACCTGAGTCATTCTAGCTTTTGGATGATCCATCCAAGAGCTTTTCTTCACATACAATTAATATTTGCTTTTGGTTTTGCACAAACAGTATCACACTTCAGCTTGATTCTCCCCCTTGTTTTTACTCAATAGATTTTGGAGGTCATTTCATACCTTTAGGTAACATTTGTGTATGGATAGATACATAGATTTTTTCCCCCCACGCTACAGGGTATTTTTTTGAGCGATGCTCTGTAATTATTTGGCCAGTTCCCTATGGAAGGGTATTTAGGTTATTTCCAGACTTTTGCTACTCCAGTGACTACCTGCAAACTGGTATCTTCACTCCCCCCACAAGTCTATCTATAGAAGAAGTTCCTACTGGGTCAGGAAAAAAAAAGTACATTTACGATCCTGCACTTTGCCAAATTCCCCTTGAAGGAGGCTGTCCCATGTGAGAAGCAGAGACTGTTTTACATTCAGAGAGCATTTTTAGCCTCTGACCGGAGGCTGGAGAGATGGGGGTATATCTTGCCTCACCTGCCGCCCCTCTGGGCTTCACCTACTCTCCTCAGCTCTTGGTTCAGTCCACACTGATCCCTTTTCTGCTCCTCAAATGCCAGGTGAGTTCCCACCTCAGAGCCTTTCCACTGGCAGTTCCTTTCACGTAGAATGCTCTCCCCCCAAACCTCTCCATGGCTCCCTCCTTCTCACCTTTCACCTCTCTCAGGGAGCCCTTCCCAGCTAAAGAAACCCCATGGCACTTTCCATTGCCTCACCCAGTTTTATTTCCTTTACAGGAAATAAATCATACTTGGCACCACATGAAATTATGTTATTTACTTGTTGGTTTTCTATCTCCCCCACCCCGCGAAGGATGGGAGTTTTCCGTCTTTTTTCACACCCAGCCCCCAGCCCCCAGCACCCAGCGATCGCTGAGTGTATACAGCTGTCTCCCTCTCCCAAGCCCCAGCGCCCTGGCTCTGTTTTTCTCCGTGAAATGTATTCCCTTCCAATAGGTATAATTTACTTATTCATTACGTGTATCGCCTGACTCCCTCACTAGAATGTCAGCTCCAGAAGGGCAAGGATGTCGTTTTGTTCCCTGTAGCATCGCAAACGCTTAGAATGGTGCACGGCACATAGCAGGTGCCTTTCAACAAATATTGGTTGAATGAAGGAAGGAATGAGGATCCTAACCTCCATCCTCCGAGGCTGGCTGGTAGGCCCTCCAGAGGAAAAGGACTAACGGTTAAAGAGCAGGCGCCCCCAGCAGCTGTGGCCACTTCCTTCTGCTCAGAATGGGCCTGAGGTCTCCAGGGGTGGAGCACCGAGCGGAAGGGCCTGGTCCTGCGGATGAGGGCGGGGCTCGTCGCAGGTGGGCGGTGGCTAGCTGTGGTCACGCCCCCACGAAGGCCCCGTCCACCAGGAGGCCCCGCCCTGCCCGTCAGCTGGCCTGTGTGCCCGCCTCCCTCTGCTCCGACCTTGCTGCTGCGCAGCAGCCGGGGGCGGGAGGCCCGGAGGAGCAGCGGGAGGAGGGAGAGGCGGGAGGGGTGGAGCGAGCGGGGCGCCGGGCGCTGCCTCCAATGAACCGCGCGGAGCCCGCGCCCCTGAGGACCCCAGCCCGCTGCGCCCCCTCCCCACGGCTCACCTGGTGCCAGGTAAGGTGACAGGTAAGAGTGCGGGGTCCGGGACCCCCAACCCGGGTCTTTCTCAAGTCGAAGTGCCAGACCGGGCACAGGCTGGAGGGACATTTGGCTCTCCCTGCCCCGGGGATGGAGTAGACATCTCAGTTGAAGGTGGGAGACTTCCTGGCTCCCCCTCCTGGTACCCTAGCACCCGCAGCCGCAGGTCCCAGCCCCCCATCCCTGCAGCATCCTTCCCACGCCGCAGGGAGAATGTTGCTTTTTTTTTTTTAACCATTCATGTGCCGCCACCTCTTGGAAAATGGTGAGGGTGCCTTTTGGCGTGGATCCTGGGATGGCTGTTCTCCCCCCAGGATCGGACTGGCGCCTCTTCTGAGGGCTCCCCACACCCTACAGCGTTGCCTGCCCACAGATCCTGAGAGGCTGGCTATGTCAGAAACCTGGGAGCAGGCCTGGACCTGCCGACCTTGGCAAACCCCTTCCCCTCAGTCCCCCCAGCTGGCCAATGGGCTGACCCTTCTCTGCATCCACCCCGGCAGTTAGGCCTGAGGCTTCCCAAGGGCCTCTCCCTTATTTCTAGTTCTTTGTTAAAACAGGGTGCCCCCTCCCCAGACATGACGTTAATTCAGACAGCTTTAAGCTGGTCTGACAGGACTCCCCCTGCCCTGGAGTTAGGCTGCCCTCAATTCCCCTGCTTCAGGTGGGCAGGTGACAGGTGACAAGAGGAGGACGGCAGGAAGGCCACAGTGACTCCCCAGTTTGCCTCACCTAGAGCGGTGAGTTATCTGAAACAACTTCCCCAGGTGCCAGTGTGGGATGTGCGGGCTCAGCAAGGGTGGGAGTCAGGATGGAATAACGTGGACTCAGCTGAGTCCTGGCCCTGCATCCAGAGACCCCACAATGACACTGTCCCACAGAACCAGCCCCAGTCAGCCGGGTGATGACTGCTTTGGGGTGAAAAGTTCACCCCCAAAGTGGGGGGAGAGCTGAGCTGCGTGGGCCCCCCAGGCCCTTCAGGACCCTTTCTTGGGAGCCCTGAATAGCCTGGGCCCAGAGAGTGAAGTGTGGGGTTTCAGCTCTGCCTTTGCCTATTCTCTTCAGGTCATTTGACTTCCCCAAGCCTCTGTTTCCCTATCTGTAAAATGGGAATGATAACCGAGAGAACGTCCCAGAGTAGTGGTGAGGATTAACTGGGACGGGAGGTGACAGGCACTTAGCACATTGCCAGGCACTTAGTAACACCCCATAAACTATAACTGCTGTGGTTATGATAATAATTGCTATTTGTTATCTCCTGGCCGTTCCAGACTTTCCTTTTGTGCACCTGACAGCTGGAGATGCCCCAACCACCATTTCTTCTACTGGGAAGAAAAGCCTTTGACAGGACCTGCAGTGGGGATGTGGTCACTTGCTAATCTGTGCCATTCCTTAGCTCTTGGGGTCAAGGCGAGTTGACCCTGTCTTCCTGGGCACAGCAGGCCCTGGGCAGTGCCTGCTCTGACCTCTGGCCACCACCTTGTCCTTGTCCCTTGGGGCACACACGTCACCCATGTGCCCACGATTTGCCCTCCTGCTCCACTTGGCCAAGCTCAGTTGCGTCCTCCAGGTCAGGTAGATGGTGTGCTGGGACATGGCTCCAACCAGCCCACTGGCCCCCATCCTCCCCTCCTCCCAGTCTTGGCTGGTGGTCTCGTCCCCTTCACTCTCCTGCTCAGTAACTTTAAAAATAACAGAGTAGTCTGTCCCCACTGGGTCAGGCTGTAACCTGACCCAAGTTGGATTCTGCTCCATCAGAGCCTGGAGTAGAAGGACTCAGCACTTAGGAGCTGGGGACCCCGGTGCTCTTGCTGTTCTGTCCCCAGCTCACGGGGTGACCTTAGACAAGCCTCCCTCCCTCCCTCTCTGGGCCTTAGTTTCCCCATCTGTAAAACGTGGTTCAAATAGTCTGTGATGCTGGAGTGCAAAATTTTCTTTTATTCCAGTGAAGATAAACAGCTGGGGCTCCCATGTGGGTGGTTGTCAAATGACATTACCCGAAGCGGAGGGTGTCGGGAAGGGACTGACCCGGTGACTGGGAGTCGGGATGGGGAGAGCTGGCCAAGCCCCTGGGCTGCTCTCTGGCAGATCTGCCTCCTGTCCCACTTCTAAATCTCAGCTCCTTCCCGGCAGCTAAGGGACTCCTTGTACCACCAAGAGGTGAGTTGCAGCCAAGGTGGCTGATGGGGCCCAGGCAGCCGGCAGTAGCTTGGCCAGGAGGCCTGGTGAGGCACCCGGCCAAGAGCATCCCTCCCTGGGCTCCGACTCACACTCACCCACTTGCTGGCTCCTCGAGGCCTCTGCATTGCAGCAGATAGAAGCCTGCGCTGGCAGCCCAGCCAGGGCTGGGGGTGGAACAAGGGCCTGGGCAGGGGGTGTCTGTTCCCCTGTCCCCACCTTCACTCCCTCCCCTGCCCTTGATCCCAGTCAGCCCTGGCTTCCCTTGGAGAGGCAGCTGCTGACAAAGCAACTGTCTTCTCTAGAACATGCTTGAGTCTTCCTAGAAGTGCTGTGGTGACAGCAGGGCCCAGGCTTGGGGACCGTCACGCCCCTGGGTCCCCTCTGCATCTCAGACCCTCCTGAGCATCATTAAAGGTCTTGCCTACCCCTGAGATGCTGTTTTGAAGAATTATGCCTTTGGAGTTGAAAGCACAGATTTTGGAACTCGAAGGCCTTGGTTCACATCCCAGGTGTGCCACTTCCTAGCTGTGTGACCTGGGGCAGGTTACTTAACCTCTCTGTGCCTCAATTTTCTCACCAGAAAATGGGGATGATAATAGAACATACCTCATAGGATTCTTGTGAGGATGAATGCATGTAAATCACTCAGAACAGTGCCAGGTGCACGATAACATCAATAAGTGTCAGCTCTTGTTACTATTGCTGCTGTCCTTGTCATTGTTGTCACGGTGTGTCATCAGTTCTGCTTCTTAGCTGAGCCCCCTCTGGTATAGACTATTCTCCTTCAGTGAATACTCCCTGTTAGCACTTGCTATATGTACGTATGTGTGTGTGTATATATATATATATATATATATATATATTTAATTGAAGTATAGTTGATTTAGAATGTGTTAGTTTCTGGTGTACAGCAAAGTGATTCAGTTATCCATATATATACGTATTCTTTTTCATATTCTTTTCCATTATGGTTTATTACAGGATATTGGATATAGTGCCCTGTGCTATACAGTAGGACCTTGTTGTTTATCTGTTTTATATACAGTAGTTTGTATCTGCTAGTCCCAAACTCCTAATTTATCCCTTCCCCACCCTTTGGTAACCACAAGTCTGTTTTCTATGTCTGTGAGTCTGTTTCTGTTTCATAAATATTTGTGTCATATTTTAGATTCCACATAGAAGTGATATCATATGGTATTTGTCTTTCTCTTTCTGACTCACTTCACTTAGTATGATCATCTCTAGGTCCATCCACGTTGCTGCAAAGGGCATTATTTCATTCTTTTTTATGGCTGAGTAGTATTCCATTGTGTATATGTACCACATCTTCTTTACCCATTCATCTGTCGATGGACATTTAGGTTGCTCCCATGTCTTGGCTGCTGTGAGTAAGGACTTGCTATATTGACAAGCACTTTAGCTTAGCAGTTCAGAGCCCAGCTTTTGGAACCAGACAGCTCTGCGTTCAAATCTCGGCCCTGCTGCTCACCAGCTGTGTGATCTTTGGCAAGTTATTAGCTTCTCTGGGCCCCAGTTTCTCCATCAGCTAAATGGGGATGATAATAGTGTAAATCTCGTGAAGTTGCTGTGAAGATTAAATAAGCAGACACATACAAAGCACGTGACCCACATAAAGGGCGGGGCTGCTAGGAAGGGCCGTGCTGCGTAACTGTTTGCTTGTAGTAATTGGGCACCTGCTGTGTGTCAGGCATGTGGTACCGAGATTGCGAGCCAGGTGCTGGGACCCTTCACACACTGGCTCGAGTCCTGGCTTGGGCCTTTGTTGGCTGAGTGATATGGGCCATGTGCTTTTGCCTCTGTGTGCCTCAGTTTCTCCAGCTGTAAATGGGAATGTGGAAGCAGCAGCCTCATGGGGTTGTGTGGGGTTTCTGACATTGGTCTGAGCACTGGAGCTGTGGGGGGAGAGGGTCTCTCAGTCTGGCCCCCATTCCCAGTCACTACTCACAGTCACCCCTCCTGTTGCTCTGCACCTCTCCCCTCCGCTGGGGACTCCAGAGCTTGGCCCATTTTGCAGATGGGACAACAAAGACCCCAGGGGAGAAAGGGACGAACCCAAGTCATGAGGTGGCACTCAGGGGCGCACCCAGTCTGGTCCCAGTCCTGCCCTGGACAAGCCCCACTCCCAAACTCAGGCCTCCAGGCCCACCTCCCTCCGCGTCTCTGCAGCTCCTGGCGTCTCCCAGGCCCTGGTCCAGGCCTCAAGGACCCAGCGTGGGACATACCTTAGGCAAAGCAGACATCGCACTCCAGAAAACCAGCTAGGCTGAGGGCGAGGGGCAACCTGGGCTGGAGGAAAAGATTCTGGAAACTTCCAGGCAGATACAAAAGTCTGTGGGTTGCTCACAGGCCTGCAGACACCCCTTCTTGGTCTAAGAGGGTTCAGGTTTATTTCGGGAGACTGAAGGCCTGATGTGGGGAGGAGGGAAGTGGACAAACGTTTATTAAACATGCACTATATGTGGTAACAATCAGTAGCAATTATTACGGCCTCGGCACTGTGCCCAGACCTGATGTTCACATATTAAACCTCCTGCTAACATTTTACAAAAGAAGAAACAGGTTCAGA
Source organism: Phocoena phocoena (assembly GCF_963924675.1). Lineage (NCBI taxonomy): Eukaryota > Metazoa > Chordata > Mammalia > Artiodactyla > Phocoenidae > Phocoena > Phocoena phocoena. Next base: position 83,669,175 of record NC_089231.1, on the reverse strand, counting down.
GAAATTAATGATTGTAGTAGCAGTAGCGGTAGTAGTCATAAGGCAATGAGTCTTCATTATATCCTTTGCTGATTTCAGTTTCATCTGCAGAGCCCTGCACATCCCTGCACCCTCACCTCTCTGACCTCATGGGGCCTCCTTGCCTCCCTCAAGCCACACGTTCCTACCTCAGGCTCTGGCGTTGTCTGTTCCACCTGTCCAAAATGCTTTTCCCCCAGATCTCCACGTGGCAGACTCCCTCACCTCTTTCAGTCTTCCTCAGGGTTTACCTTCACAGCGAGGTCTTCCCTGGCCCCCTATTTGTTTATTTATTTGTTTGTTTATTTGTTTGTTTTTGTCTGTGTTGGGTCTTCGTTGCTGCGCGCAGGCTGTCTCCAGTTGCAGTGAGCGGGGGCTACTCTTCGTTGCAGTGCGCGGGCTTCTCATTGCGGTGGCTTCTCTTGTTGCAGAGCACGGGCTCTAGGCACGCGGGCTCAGTAGTTGTGGCTCGCAGGCTCTAGAGCACAGGCTCAGTAGTTGTGGCACATGGGCTTAGTTACTCCGCGGCATGTGGGATCTTCCCGGACCAGGGCTCAAACTCATGTCCCCTGCATTGGCAGGCAGATTCTTAACCACTGCGCCACCAGGGAAGCCCTGGCCCACTATTTAAAATTGCCCTCACCGCCCCTCATGGCCCCTCATTCCTCACACCCCAGCCCTATCTCTTAACATACTGTATCATTTAGTTATTTTGTTTATTATCTGTCTCTCCCACAAGAGCAGGGATCTTTGTTATTTTTGTTCACTGTTAAATCGCCAGTGCAAAGAACAGAGTCTGGCCCACAGAGGGTGCTCAATAAATATTCCTTGAATGAGTGGAGCCGTCACAATACCTCTGTGAAATCAGTATTCTTGTCACTGCCATTTTACAGATGAGGAATCTGAGGCGCAGAGACGTCAGGTGACTTGCCCAAGGTCACACAGCCAGCAAGTAGCACACCTGAACCCCTTGCCCTGTTGTTCCTACAGGTCTGGCCTCACCCCACAGACAATGGCCTTGCCCCCATGAGCTAGAGCCTGCCCCTCGGTGCCTGCCCACCACCCGCCAGCAGGATGCAGCTGTGGAAGGCAGTGGTGGTGACCCTGGCCTTCATGAGCTTGGATGTCGGCATGACCACGGCCATCTATGTCCTCAGCCACCTGGACCGCAGCCTCCTGGAGGACATCCGGCACTTCAACATCTTTGACTCGGTGCTGGACCTCTGGGCGGCCTGCCTGTACCGCAGCTGCCTGCTGCTGGGGGCCACCATCGGCGTGGCCAAGAACAGCGCCCTGGGGCCCCGGCGGCTGCGGGCCTCATGGACGGTCATCGCCCTTGTGTGCCTCTTCGCGGGCATCTACACCATGGTGAAGCTGCTGCTCTTCTCCGAGGTACGCAAGCCGGTCCGGGACCCGTGGTTCTGGGCCCTCTTTGTGTGGACCTACATCTCACTTGCTGCGTCCTTCCTGCTCTGGTGGCTGCTGTCCACAGTGCAGCCGGACGCCAAGGCCCTCGAGCGGGGGGCAGGGGCCGAGGCCGAGGGTCCCCCTGGGGAGGACCGGCCCGCGCCTGAGCAGGCCTCCGGGGCCACGCTGCAGAAGCTGCTGTCCTACACCAAGCCCGACATCGCCTTCCTCGTGGCCGCCTCCTTCTTCCTCATCATGGCAGCACTGGGTAAGTGAGGGCTCTCTTCTTTCCTCTCACATTTTAACATCTTACTTACGTGGTTCAGATATCAAATTGATACGCAAAGGTAAACACTGAGAGTTTCACTCCTAATTCTACTCCTGACTACCCTGACCCCGGTGCCCAGGGCTAACTACAGAAAAAGGTTCCGGAAGCTTCCAAGTGGGCAGGAAACCACTTTTATTCCTTTCTTGTATATGCTTCCAGCGTTTCCTTATGCGGCTGCGAGCAAATAAGTACTCATCACTCTCCCCACCTCTTACACTCCATTCTGTGTCTTGCTTTTCTCACTTAACAATATATCCCGGCATTTTTCCAATCGTATCTCATTCTTTTATTTGGCTGTGTAATACTGCACCGTGTGGCTGTACCATAGATTATTTAGTCGGTCTCCCGTTGTTGGACTCTTGGGTTGTTTTGAGTCTTTTTCTCTTGTTCATACATGTTTCATATAAATGTGCATATATCGGTAGGATAAGTTCCTAGAAATGGCATTTATAGTTTCAAAGCATTTTTTGTAATGAAGCAGAATAGAATAGAACCATCAGGGTGTGTAGTCTATGGTAAGATTAAGTATTGTTTCGTGAGACTTTTATTTTACCTGTGTGCACCTGTGTGTGTGTCCTGGTTGGTGACGTAAATTGTATCTGTTACTGTGGATCTGGTCCAAACAGTTTTAAAGCAACACTCCAGCAACGTGGGTGGGAAGGGACATCACGGGGTGGAAACTCCACGGGTTCTGGGGGTGCGTGGGCAAGTGCTCAAACCTTTCAGAGACTCATTTCCTCCTTCTGTGAAATGGGGATTGGGAGCATCCTTATCCCAAGGTATTGTAAAGTTTGAATAAAAAGACAGAGAGGAGGAGCTTCCCTGGTGGTGCAGTGGTTGAGAGTCCGCCTTCTGATGCAGGGGACATGGGTTTGTGCCCCGGTCCGGGAAGATCCCACATGCCACGGAGCGGCTGGGCCCGTGAGCCATGGCCACTGAGCCTGCACGTCCGGAGCCTGTGCTCCGCAACGGGAGAGGCCACAGCAGTGAGAGGCCCGCGTACCGCAAAAAAAAAAAAAAAGACAGAAAGGAGAAGGACAGGTACAGAGCTTGGTACGGCATGATGAGTACAGGAATGTTAGCTGCTATGAGTCGTTACATGTTTAACTCCCAGGGACAGAGTCTGGGAGTAGCCACAAAGCCAGAGTGATCTCAAAGAGGACAGGCGAACCCCAGAGCCCATTTCCTTGTACCATCCATCCTCCATCCTCTCAGTCCCGGCCCCTTAACCGCTGTGTGATTTTAGGCAAGTTACTTAACCTCTCTAAGTCTCATCTCCTCATCTGTAAAATGGGCGTCAGCAGTTGCGGAGTTGTGAGGTTCAGTGAGTTAATCTGAGCAAGACGCCTCGGACAGCTCGTGGCACATAGAAAGCTCCCAGTAAACTTTAGTGGCCGTGAGTGTTGGGATGACCCCTTTTCATTTAACCAGACAGTTTCTCCTACTCATGCTTCAAGGCCCAAATGTCTGCTCCTGAGATGCCTACTCAGATTCTGCCGACCGTGGCCCTTAATTACAGCATCAGTGACATGAAAATCACATGTCCACTCTCCTTTCTCCCCTTCCAGGCTTTGAGCCCCTCGCGGGCAGGGGCCAGGTCTGACTCATCCAGGGCCCCTGATACCTGGCACAGAATCAGACTTACTGAGTGAATGAATGAATGACCGTCCTGCCTGTGTGGGCAGATGTTGCCCCCCGCGGCCTCGTTTCCCCTGCCTCCCAGGGTGCTGTTGTCAGCTGGTGTGCGCTTAGGGAATACAGATGTCCTAAAATACAGCCGAGCAGATTGCACCAGCCTGCAGGATTATGTCAAGGTTATGGGCTTCGACTTGAAATTAGGACCCCCGACTTCATCAGTAATTTTAATCAAGTTTACTTAACGTGGCCAAGCTTCAGCTTCTCATACTGCAACGAGGGCTTCTTCAGGTTATTGTGAAAATTAAATGAGGTGAAGCACGGTGTCTGACAAAACTAGGTACTTCTTCATAAAAGTTAGGTACTGCAATCATTAACGATTATTCTTCCATCAGCAGGCATCCAGTAGGTTCAGCTTTTTCTGAAACCTTATAATCTAAAAGAAAAACCACCCACTGTGAGTATCTCCCGTTGAGATATGGATTTCATGGCAACCTAACTACAGTAACCTTGGGCAAATGACTGAGCCTCAGTTTCCTCATCTGTAAAATGGGAAGAATGATAATAGACCACCTATGGGGTTATTGGGAAGCATTTGAGACTTGAAAGAGATGAGGGAGCAGCTATCTGGGGTAACAGTGCTCCAGGCAAAGGGAACAGCCTGTGCAAATGTCCTGAGGCAGAAAGGTGCCTGATTGTTAAAGGAAAAGCAGAGAGGCCAGCGCAGCTGGAGCAGAGGGAGTGGGGGGAGAGAAGAAGGTGAGGCAGCTCAGTAGCAGGGCCCAGTCGTGCAGGGTGCCGTCAGCCACTGTAAGGCCTTTGACTTTGATGCTGGATGAGATGATCTGCCTTGGGTTTCACAGGCTCCTGCTGTCGGCTGAGTGGAGAACAGGCTGATGGGGATAAAGGTGGCAGCAGGGGGAGCCAGGGGTTTGCTGAGATAGTCCAAAGGAGGTTGACCAACCTGGGTGGGGCAGTAGAGGCAGAAAATTCTGGAAATATTTTGAAGGTGGAGCCACAGGATTTGTTGATGGACTAGAGAGTTTCACCTGGTTCTTGGGCAGATTGGACAAAAGAGTTTGCATACGTGCTTAGCACAGCACCTACCCAGCAAGGGCTCCATAAACATCCATGGTGGTTAATATCATCACTGGTGCTTGCTGGAATCATAATGCTGCTAGAGCTCGCTGATGCCCTTTACTTCCCTGTAGGTAAACTGAGGCAGAGATTCAGCTGAGGTAGAACTTCACAGGGGTGCCTGGAGACCCCATCTGGCCAAGGACACAGGGGAGACAGAGGCCCTCTCGGCTGCCGCCCTGTGGTCCCTGTGCTGAGACCGGCAGAGGGCGCCAGAGCGCTACAGAAGGTCTCACTGTCCTGGTTGAGCCAGTCCTGCAGAGCTGACCAGGGAAGGGCCTGCCCTACCTGCCCAGGGTTCATTCACTGACCTTTATTGAGTGACTCCTGTGTGCCCAGCCCTGAGCCAGGCTATGGCTGCTGAAAGAGCTGCAGTGAAAACGGGACACAGCCTGGTCTGACCACCTTCTTTTCCGTGTCCATCATTTCCATAAGATGGGAGCGGGCACTTACTCTGGGTTATTGGGAGGGAAGGCACAAGGAACGAGCCCCCAGATAGGAAGCTCATTTGGGTTTGAGTCCTGGCCCTTCCTCTTAATTGCTGTGGGACCTTGGGCGAACTACTCAGCCTCTCTGAGTCTCCCACTCCCATGTGAAATGGGGTGACATCCCTGCCCAATGGCCCCCTCCCCACGTCCACCCAGGATTGTTGTGAAGATATAGCAGGAAATATGGGTAAGAAATTATCTGACAAACTGTAAAGTGCCCCATCAAGAGGGGCGGGGTGGCAATTTACAGCATTGCTCAGAACCAGAATATCAACATACTCTGAGGGTCTAGAATTTGGACTCTGAACCCTCGGCCAAAGAGAAGAAGGAAGTGAACTTTGGCGTCTGTCAGCCACCAGCTGTGTGGATGAGCAATCGTCAGCTCATCTTTTCAGCTCCACTTTCCTCATCTGTAAAATGGGTGATAACAGAGCCGACTTCAGGGTCCACGTGCAGAGGGGGTGAACTGTCACACGGGAGCCCCTTGTCTCTGTGTGCTCGATGCCTGGTCGCCATTATTCACGATAGCACGACCCAGTCTGTATAGATTAAGTAACTCACATTTCCCATGTTCCTGTTCTCTGAAAAGAGAGAGCATTAAGCAGTGTGGGACCCCTTCCCTACCCCCTGCCCCGTTGAGAAGCAGGAGTTTGCCGAGAGAGAAAACCCCACGGTGGAGTCAGCACTGTGGGTGGTATGGGGGCTTCCAGAGGCTCAGGAGGAAGGACAGAGGCTCCCCTGGGTGCCGATGCCCCCTGAGCCCGCCCTGTCTCCGCAGGAGAGACCTTCCTCCCCTACTACACGGGCCGGGCCATCGATGGCATCGTCATTCAGAAGAGCATGGAGCAGTTCAGCACGGCCGTCACCGTCATGTGTGCGCTGGCCATCGGCAGGTAGCGGCCCCTGCCCTCCCCCACCCGCCCAGGCCTGCTGCGGGGAAGGAGGGCAGGGCCAGCTCCCCAGAGGAGAAGGGGCCAGGGAGGCCCAGGAAATGCCCCCGGGGAGCCTGTGCCTCAGCTGGTCCCCGTGGTAACTAACAACCCAACTGGCTTAGTTCTGTCCCTTTGGTTGAGCCACACCCTAGAGCAACGCCCTTTTGTCCCTACAGATGGCTTCAGTCCTCGGGGTTCCCCTTTCACCAGCACCCTCCCACCCCCCGCGGTTTTCCAAGTGGGAAACAAGGACCAGCCTTGTCTGTGCTCCTCTGGAAGGGAGAGGGGTCTGGCTGGTGGAGCTGGGCCCTTCACCCACAGTAAACGCAGTCCCCTCTGTGCCCTCACCTTGGGAGCTCCTGTTGGGAACAGGGAAACCCCGTGGAGGTGCCAGCTCCGGAGAGTGGGCTCGAGGGCGGGGTGCCACCCGGTCTCTGCCCTGCGAGGGGCCCACGCCTGCCAGCGGGGGGGTGGCGGGGGGTGGCGGTTGGTTGTCGAAAGGACGTCGTGCTATATGTAACATCTCTTATCTGCAATTAGCTCATTTGCCGCAGGTGTTCGGGGCGGCATTTTTACCCTCATATTTGCCAGACTGAACATTCGCCTTCGGAACCGTCTCTTCCGCTCGCTGGTATCTCAGGAGACGAGCTTCTTTGACGAGAATCGCACAGGTTGGTCCTCCTGGGGCCTCGGGTGACCTGGGGCTGGGCCCGGCCAGGTGGGCTTGCCTTGCATTGAGGATTTAAGTGGGCACGTCCATGGTCTCAGTCCTGATGGCTTTTCCTGCCATCCAGTTCAGGATGGGGACACCCCGGGAGGCTGGCTTGGGCCTCCGGCCCTGCCTGAGCCCTGGGGAGCTGGCCTGCGGCTGAGGTTTTGGTGTGAACTGCGGCCACTATAGGACCCTCGCTAGGCCACCTGCTGTCCCTGCAGCAACCAGGCCTCGCCTCCCACTGGCTTGTGGGAAGCACAAGGGCAGGGTCTACCCAGGCCTGTGGCCTGAGAGGCCCAGCTCCTATGGGAGTGAGCAGGGCAGACATGCAGGGCAGAGCAGGGAAGACATTACAGCATCTGGCCCAGGGCAAAGCAGGGAAGACATTACAGCATCTGCCCCAGATCTCTGAGGCAGACCAGCCTGGGTGCAAACTCTGTCACTAACCTCACCTGTCTGAGCCTCTGTTTTCTCCTCTGTAAGATGGGAACAATAACGGTAGCTGCCCTGTGGGATTGCTGTGGAACTCTTAGCCCAGTATCCAGCAGTCAGTAAAGGGCTTTCTGTTCCTCTCTCCTCCACAGCCCAGATTGTTATTTCTGTGAGGGAAGAGGGGAGTGGCCCCTCTGCCAGTGACAGGGAGGAGACGTGGGCTCAGCTCTGGCTCAGTCACGGCCACGCTGTGTGGCGCTGAGCAAGCCTCTTCCCTCTCCCGAGCCTCAGCTGCCTCCTCTGTGCTCTGGGAGGTGTGACGCTGAAGCAAGATGCTGGTGACAAGGTCTGGGCTCAGAACAGCCCTCAAGGGGCGTCCACTCTCCTTCCCTCCCCACCCCACCCAGAAGGTGGGGAAGGTCTGAGCTCCCCGAGGGTCCCCTGCCGCTGCCCACAGTGACCCCATTGCCACAGCGGGACCTGAGCTGCCTGTGTTCCAGGGGACCTCATCTCCCGCCTCACCTCGGACACCACCATGGTCAGCGACCTGGTCTCCCAGAATATCAACATCTTCCTGCGGAACGCGGTCAAGGTCACGGGCGTGGTGGTCTTCATGTTCAGCCTCTCCTGGCAGCTCTCCTTGGTCACCTTCATGGGCTTCCCCATCATCATGATGGTGTCTGACATCTACGGCAAGTACTACAAGGTAGGCCCTGCCTGGGTCCCGCTGCGGTCTGAGCCCTGGCAGCTCCTGAGGGACCCCTTAGGCAGGTTCAGGGGGCCACCAGGGGCTAGTGAAGGACTCATCGTAAGGCTGCATTTGCGTTCATTCACTGGTTCATTTCACTCATTCAATAAATATTTATTGAGCACCTACCGTGTCCCAGGCACTGGTTTATATCAACGAAACAGACAGGGCCCCTGCCTTCAGGAGGCTTATATTCTAATAAGAGAAACAGACAATAAATAACAACGGCACTAATAATGAAAATATATAACACAGTAAAAGATCATAACTGCTAAGGAGAAAAATGAAGAGAGGGATTGGGAGCATTGGGGCTGGTTGCCAGTTTTAAATAGATCTTTCTGAGAAGGTGGCATTTGAGTAAAGAGGTGGACGGCTCGGGGAAACACATTCCAAGCAGAGGGTACAGCCAGAGCAAAGGCCCTGAGGTGGGAATGTGCCTGGCGTGTTTGCAGAGCCTCAGAGAGGCCGGTGAGGCCAGAGCCAGGAGTGAGGGGAGAGCAGGGAGGTGACGGGGGCCAGATGGTGTCGGCCTTTGCAGCAAGTTTGGTTTTCACTCTGAGTGCAAAGTTTGCTCTCTTTCTATACGTTTATGTCGGGGGGGAGGGCTCAGGCCCCCGGGAGCGAGGCCCTCGCCCACGATGCAGTGATGGGCAGGCAGAAGTCCCCTCAGGCCGCCTCTTGGCACTGCCTCTGTCAGAAGGTCAGCCTGTAAGCTAGGCCCCTGCCTCACCTTCCTCCTGCTTCCTGCAATGGTGGGTGCCGCTGAGCCCTAACGGAGCCAGGCTGGGTTCAGACAGTGTAGGCGGCCCCTCCTCAGTGCTCCAGGCCTGCGGGGGCAGGGACACTTGTGAGCAGGGGCTGGGACACGTGATCAGCTCAGGGTCCCCAGTTTGGTCGGAACCCTTGGCGCCCGTGACCTGAGGCCAGCTCCCAGATGGATCCGTTCCCCACAATCCAATGTGTCACCTGTGGCAGAGCCCACCACCCAGGAGGGCCCTCTCCCCAGCAGTTCTGGGTCACCGGCCTCACTGTTTTCCTCCCTGAGTAGAAAAAGTAAATATATGAGTTGGAGTTGGAGCTGTTTCCCTTCCACACCACCCTTCCTGCCTTCCTGCCCGCCCCTGAGAGGGGGCAGGAAACCCTGGAGCTCCCTGCACCAGCCCCGCCTCTGCACACACCTCAGGCCCCACCTTTAAGTTCAACCGGGCAGGACCTCAAGGAAGCCCTGTTTAGGTCTCGTACCTGTACCCGAATGTGTAGGATACAGTCATCGCCACAAGCCACACACATCGCCCGCAGCCAGACATGACGCAAGGCACAGGCTGGCTTCTCCCAGGATGCCTGAGTGTGCTGCATGCTTCCGATGGCCTGGGCATGACTCGCAGGTCATGGGACATGCCTGTGGAGGAGCCTGTCTCAGCCTCCTGGGCAGCCCTCCCGGCTGGTGTGAGATTCTGGGTGTGGTTACTGAAAGCCTGAATAGCGTGGCCCCGGGCGCCTTCTGGAACTCTGTGGACAGCAGCCTGGTGGTCACACACTTCTCAGCCATCCGTCTCCAGTTATAAGCACACGATGAGGGCAGATTTCGTAGCTCGTGGCCTCCACCACCATCTAGAACTTGGCTAAGAGTTCTGGAATCTCTGTGCCAACCCTCAGGCTCTCACATAATTTAATATATGTTGCTGGATGTAAATGGTGCCTCCTTAATAGTTAGTGTTTCTTGTGTAGTGTACAACCTGAACAACCATCCAGGGCATCCCTGCTCTTATGCCAGCACAGAATCAGGTATTGAGACTTCTTTTTCTGAGAGGATTACCCAAAACTGTATGGTCACGCATAACCTCCTCTGAATACTGGAGATGACTTCATGATCAGCCCTGCCATGCCTCAGGAGCTAGAGCCTCAGGAGCTCACCCTAAGAGCCCAGCTGGAGTCTGAGTTCAGCAAATCAAGCTAGAAGGGAATGGGGGAGGAGGGAAGCTGGGTCTTATCCCCTTGTCCCTGGAACTCCCTGCACAGAGCTGGCACCAGCTAAAGATAGAAAACACCAGAGAGGCTCAGGCAGAGGGTGAGACTGTGTGTTTTGGGGTCTCTTCTTGTCGCGCCTCCCACCCATAGAGGCTCTCCAAAGAGGTCCAGAATGCCCTGGCCAGAGCCAGCAGCACGGCTGAGGAGACCATCAGCGCCATGAAGACAGTCCGGAGCTTTGCCAACGAGGAGGAGGAGGCGGAGGTGTACTCACGGAAGCTGCAGCAGGTCTACAAGCTGAACAGGAAGGAGGCTGCGGCCTACATGTACTACGTCTGGGGCAGCGGGGTACGTGCCCCGGCCCGGGCAGGTCTCACACAAAGATGGGGGACCCCTAGATCAGGACATTAGCCCAGGTCCAGGCATGCTGATGTGACACTTGACTTCGTCCCAACTTTCTGCTTGTCCTCAGAGAATCTTTCTGGAAAGGAATTCAGCCTCTCAGTGCATGTCCTCAAGCAGGGC